>NC_090845.1:134824337-135167337 GCF_028021215.1 Eschrichtius robustus
ATGAGAGCCTGACACTGGATTCTGCCCACGTGGCCTCCCCAGCCCCATCGGGTCACCATCTCTCGTGAAATGGACACGAGGGCCAGGGAGGAGCGTAAGTGTCTAGGACTGAGGGTGTGAGGATGGAGAAGGGTCCTGGATGTGGGGGTCCGAGGCACGGCCCTCGGCAGGCGGCTCTTCTGCTCAGGCTTGGGCCCTGCTCTCTCCTTCCACTGCCCACTCTGCTCCCTTCTCTCCCGGCGGCGTGGTGGCCCCACGTTCTCCTGCAGGCTCACTTCCCCGGGCAGACTGGCTGTCAGGCAGGCGGCAAGCCTGCATTCAAAGCACGGGGACCGCCGGGCTGGAGGACTCTCAGCACCCCCACGGGGCGTGAGTGTCTGTGCCCTTCAGGGCCCTGTGGATGACCTCAGTCTGGGTACTGGAACATACATGACGCGTTCCCTATACATACATGTGGTATGGCGATGCATGTGTATATAGGCACATATATTCTACACACATGTTATATATATACATAGGACACACACTGCACTGCACAGACATGTAAATTGTATTACTCACTATGAAGGAGGATGAAAAAGTGACAATCACGTAACTCCAACAGGTAATATGATCTAATCATCAAAGCAAGCGTTTCCCTAAATCACCTGCCACTGCTCAGGCCTCTTCAGCTAAAACTAAACGTTTCTTAAAACAGGTTGCCAAAGTCTGGAGGCTGGTGAGGAGCCCCGAGGGGACGGTGTGCGGTTCTCTGTGCTCCCCCCACGGTCATGGGCGCGGCAGCCCCCCATCCAGCATCTGTGCTGGGACTGCAGCCTTTCTCTCCTCTGCCTGCCCCCAGACCTCATCCCTGTGCGGATCACAGAGGGATTGTCTTCAGCGTCCATTTCTTCCCGTAGAAGCCCTTCTCGTGGCCCAAGAGTGCTCACTTTTGGAACACCTGCGTGTGTCCTTTTCCCATCACCTTCCCAGACCGTCGGATTCAGCTTCCCTGCAGGCTGCCTCGAAAGCCCTGTTTCCTTTCCGCAGTGGGGTGGTTTGGCTTCTGCTGCCCCCGATCCTGGCCTCCCACGTCCACCTTGGGTCTCTGTGGGTACTTGCCCTTTGAAGGACTTGATTTGGGGCTTCAGTGTGTAGCCTGTCCCATTGAAAGCGAGCATTTCACTGGTGCGCTCCCAGGCCAGCCCTGCTCTCCTTCCCCACACCCGCCCCTGCCCCACCTCCACCTCCACCTCCACCCCGGGGGCCCTGTCTCGCTGTTACCTTGAGGATACATAGAATGATTTTCTTTGCTTTCAGCTTAGACGCTTTTGAACGGGCCTAAGTGACACGGACTGACTCCCAAGGAAATTTCCTACTTGCCGATCTAGACGTGACCGGAGGAAGCCCCTGTCCACGTGCATTTGGAAATAGATGAGGGTCTGGGTGTCAGACGCGCCGAAACCCGAATGAGAGTCGTCCGTCTTCACCGCAGGTGGGAGGATAGGATGGTGGGTCTGGCGATGCGCGTTCTCTGGCCGTTGTGGGCGACTTTGTCCTTCATAGCCACTGTGGAGGGGACAGAGTGGCACCTTGGAAAGGCCCGTCTGCGAGGATCCGAGGTCCCCTGTCCCAGCTCTGCCACTAAGCAGGGTCGTCTGCCCTCTGTGAGCGCCACTGCCCTATTTCTGAAAGGGGAGAGCTAAGAGGGTGTGGAAGAGGACCTCCCGAGGTGCCTTTCAGCCTAAGGACTGGCATCCTGGATGGAGTTCCCAGGCCTAGATTCGGGCCTGCTCCCTGGTCTTTGTGCTTCTAAAGTGGTTTACAAAGCATTCTTTCAGGTCAGTTCCTCCTGTAGGGACGTGACGTCGGAGGCTGCGAATTTCGGTGGAGGCCGTCGGTGGCTCCTCGGAAGGGGCCCGAAGGCTGGGGCCTCCTTGGGCGGGCCCGCCTGTGTGGCCTTGCCTGCTGCCCCCCTCCTCGGGCCCTCCCTCGCCCCCTGGGTCCCGTAGGAGCTGCCTCCTTCCTGGTCCCCCTCCCTCCCAGGTGCCAGCCAGGCCCCGGCAGTGGGTTTGTGTGGCACCGTGGGGGTCTTTCTCAGCCGGGTCTCGGGACCCTTCAGTTGGGCAGGCACAAGCCCTGGTGACGTCCAAGGCCTGCCTTTCCCAGCCTCGCCCTGCGGCCCCTGCCCTTGGCTTCCGCGCCCTGATGCCCCCAGCCCAGAGGCCCTCCAGCCGCTCCCCTCCCTCGCTGCCGCCAGGGTCTCGGGGTGTCTGCCAGCGTTCACTTCCCTCCAGTATCTGAGGAGGCTCCTGGAGGGGCCTTGTCCCGGTAGGCACTGGGGCCTTACAGTCAGTCCCAGGCAGTCTCAGTCCCTCCCTGCCCGTGGCTCAGCCATGAGCAGCTCAGCAGGCCGGGCTCCCGTTGGGCAGGAGGGCCCCAGGGCAGGAACAGGGACGGGGCGCCGTCACGCGGGAAGGTGCCGGCACTGGACAGAAATGCCGGCACCTGGCAGTGGCGGATCTCAGCAAACCACAGACCAGCCCCACACTGCCTCTGCTTCTCCTTGGCACCTTCCTTTCTTGGGCCTGCTTTTTGTCAACTGAAAGACACCGTGTAGCACTGAGAAGAGCGATGGGTCGCCAGTCAGGAGGTCGGCCACGGGCCGGGGGTGGGTGGGCGCAGCGTGGGCTCGAGAGGAAGTCAGACCAGGGCTCTGGTCCCCACCCCGTCACTTAGCAGCACGTGACCCTGGGAAGATTCCCAAGCCCCGTGGCCTCAGGTTCTTCACCTGTGAAGCGAGTGGGTGTGACGAGCCGTGTCTTGTAGGGGCTGCAGGGATGCGCGTGAGCTTCGTGAAGCAGCTCACAGGACCTGGCGTCTGTGGGAACGTTGACGACGGGCAGTTATTTCTCATATTGTTTGGATCACAGACCCTTCCCCTCTCTCCTCTGGCCTTTGGTTGGGCGGTTTCTTGTCCCGGTCATGTCAGAGAATATGCAGCTCCATCACCATCACCTCCCACAGAAGGAAGCCCCGCTTCCCAAAGGCCCAAACTGCCCTGGCTCGGGGCACTTACACTCCAGGGCTCGCTCCTGGAGCCCCACCGCCTCGTCCCGTGTTGACTTGTTCTGTGGGACTTGGGGGACCTCTCACCACCTTCCTCATGTGACTGCGGCTCCTAGACCATCCCCCTAGGTGTGGGTGTGTCCTGCTTTTCCTAGCATTCCCGCTACTAACACAGGCCCTTCCAGAGAGCAAAGCCTCCGTGGAGGGCTGCCGAATATATAAGCCGGAGAGCAGGGGGCTTACTTACTCAAATCAAGGTTTTCATGCTTTCGTAAATCACCGTGCAAATCCAACTAAACAGAGATAGCTTAGTTTTACAGAATGACAGACAAGAAGGATAAGAAGCAAAAACTCACTACGATTACTTTTATTTTTCTAATTCTTCCCCCATCTATATTACTGCTAAGTACTTTCACATTTCCAGAGCAGTTCTGATTCCAATTCCACGTTATCTGCCTCAGGGTCACAAAATGAAATGGGAGATTTCCCAACCTCTTTTACAAAACAGCAAAACTCTTGTTCTTAAACTGGGTAATTATAAACACATTCTAATCAAAGTCATTCACAAAGTTAGACACTGAAGCTTGTTTAGTCTTCCATTAAAACGAGTAACATTTGAAAAATTCCTAAAGAAAACAGATGATATTCCATGTCATCATACACAACAGGAACCCAAAGATGCTACACACCATGTTCCCCCCACTCGCAGGGGCCCTCACTACTTGGAAACTCGACCGCTCTCTCTTCAAACTCAGAGTGAAGGACCAACCTCACTTCCTACCAGTGAACTTGGGCCTGGAAGGAGCCTGGCTGCTGCTCTGGCTCAGGCCCCCTCTTCCTCATCGCTCACAGCCTCTGCAGACGTGGGACCCACGGTATTGACCCTGAGCAGATGCTCCAGGACCTGCCACTTGCTGGTCTCCGCGTGGGCCCGGGGACCCCACAGGAACTCGTAGCGGGCGGGGTCGCTGTGGGGCACCTGCCGGTACTCCACGTAGCCCTCCTGCACCCACACTTTGGTGAGGAGCTCCCTGGGCTCCCCGTAGATGCAGTGCTCCCTCCCTGCATACACCCCCATCACGCTAAGTGCTTCCCAGACCTCCTCCTCAGGGGCGCGGTCACCGTACAGGGCGATCAGGCCCAGGACCATCACCAGGAGGCCGGCCTTGGGCATGCTCTGCCCATCGCTCAGCACTGCATCACAGGTGAGGCCCAGGGTGGGGACCAGGACGTAGGTGCACTCGCGGGGGTCCACCTCCTTCACGTCCACGCCAAACACCAGCTGCATGCACTCGCAAGCTCGGCTGAAGACCACGGGGAAGTGGTCCCGATGGTCATGGAGGACCGTATTCAGCATCTCCGCCTTGCAGATCGGCTCCTTGGTGCGATACTTGAGGAGCAGGAACACCACCAGGTGAGACTTCAGCACAGTAAGTGCCTCCTGGGGCAAGGACTCGGCATAGGCGGAGAAGGAGGGGGCGACGGGGGAGGAGGAGGACGAGGGGGATGCGGCCTCCTCCCCCGCAGCCCCGAACAGCTGCGCCTCCACTGGGGCCTGAAGGTCTGCCTCAGGCTGGCGCAGCTCACTCATCTCGACCAGGGGCCTGATGACTGGGGTCGGGCCGCCGACAGGAGTCTGGGCAGGGGTGACAGGTGGGGACCACGGACCTGGTGGAGAAAGGGGGTGTGAGTAGCCTCGGCGGAGAAACGCACCCCGGGCAGCTCTGACAAAGGCCACTTACAGGGCTCGCCTGGAGGGGTGCCCTCGGGCATCACAGGGGCGCTCCTCCTGGGCGGCCTGTCCCCTGCCAACCTGAAGAAGGAAGCGACGTGGCCCCTCAGGGTGCAGCCAGCACAGCCCCAGGTACCGACCGGGGCTGAGAGGGGTGTGGGGAGGTGCGGTGACTTGGGCCTTGTGGGGTCCCCTCTGTTCTGGGAGGGGGAGCCCCTGGGTACACACTCAGGGCACGCACCTCACCTTGACTCCTGGCGCTGCCTGGGCCTCCTCTGCTCTGTGGCCTGAGGACACGTGCCTCAGACCTGGGCCTTCGCCTCCCGGTTCCTGGAGCCCCTGTAAGGGGAATGGAGGGGGCACCTCGGGTGTAGATTGTGGCACAGCCCTGGGCCCCTCGGTGCTGGCAGGAGGGGTGGGCCGGACTCTGTGGGCCCCCCATTGTTCCGGAGATCGGGCTCCCCTCAGTCCTCTCCCGGGGTCCACACCTTGACCCCGGCAGATCCTGGGACTCCTCCCTCTGCTGACCTGATGTTTCCCCTCAGACCAAGGTCCTCGCATCCTTAGACGCCTCCATCCCCAACCACGTGGCAGAGGTGAGAGCCTGCAACGTCAAGTCAGCCCTGCCCGGGACCTCCCAGGGCTGACAGCATGGGCGAGCTCCTCTGAGGTCCCCTCTGTTCTGGGGCCCAGGGTCCCCTCTGTCCTCCCTCAGGGTCCTCACCTTGACGCCCGGCAGGACCTGGGATACCCCCCCTTTGCCCACCTGAGGCCCTGCCCCTTACCCCAAGTCCCCACTCTCTCTGGGACCCGGATGTCAGGAAATGCTGCCTGGGGTCATCCCGCCCCGCTGTTGCCCAGGGCTGGCCACACGGATGGGTTTCTGTGGGCTCCCCTCAGTCCTCCCTCAGGGGCCTCACCTTGACTCCCAGCTGGACCTGGGATTCTCCCCTCTTCCCACCTTAGGCGCCGCCCCTTATAGCAGGTGCCCAGTCGCTCTGAGAGCCGGACGTCAGAAACTGCTGCATGGGGTTATGCCCCTCCATCGCCATCCAGGGCCCACTCTGTTCTGGGGCCCTGGTTCCCTTCAGTCCTCCCTCAGGGCCCTCACCTTGATTCCACGCAGGACCTGGGATCCTTCCCTCCGCCCACCTGAGACACCGCCCCTTATACCCGCTCCCCAGTCTCTCCGCGGCCAGGATGTCAGCAAGTACTGCAAGCGCTCATCGCGCCCTATGGCCTCCAGTGCGACCTGGAGCTTCTCGATGCCTCATGCAGGGGGCCAGAGCCCCTCCCTGGACCCCCACAAATCCATCTGCCATGGCCAACAGCCTCCACCGGATCACAGCAGCCCCAGCGCCTCCCCTCTCAGCATCACTTACGCCCCTCGTGCCCAGGCAGCACCTCCCCACACCCTCCCCCTCTACATCCCCCCATACACTCTCCCCCACCCACCACCTGCTGGCGCTCCGCTCTGGGCCCTGCAAGCCGGGCGCCCCCCCATGCGTAGAGATCAGACTGCCTCTCTCACCTCCCCATACCGGGGAGTCCTCCCCCGAGCACCCTCAGAGCCAGGGGCTCTCGCCTCTCGCACCCCAGACGCAGAGCCCACCCCTCTTGCCCTCGCCCACCCGGGAGCCGGAGCCCCCTTCCTGCCACGAGCGTCCTCCGCCCCACCCCACCCCCTGCCCCGGCGGGAGCTCCCATAACGCCTACCGCTCCCGCGCCCGGGAGTCCTCCCCATCGACCCGCGCCTCAGCCAGGAGTAGCTCCGCCTTCCTCTCGCCACACGCAGCAGCCGTTAGCCCTCGCCTCGTGTCTCAGCCCGGGGAGGGGGCCCGAGAGTCCTCCCCATCGACCCGCGCCTGCGCCAGGAGTAGCTCCGCCTTCCTCCCGCCACACGCAGCAGCCGTTAGCCCTCGCCTCGTGTCTCGGCCCGGGGAGGGGGAGTGGCCCGCCCGTCGCGTCCTCCCCACCCCCACAGCCAGTCGTCCTCTCCTCTGGCCCCCAAAGCCGGCCCCACCCGCCCAGCAAGAAGCCCTCCGCTCTGGACCCCCCCACGCTTAGCCATTAGCCCCACCCCGGCAGCCAGCGGAGCTTCTTGATGCCTCATGCAGCAGGGCAGGACCCTTCCCTGGACCCCCACAAATCCATCTGCCATGGTCAACAGCCTCCACCAGATCACAGCAGCCCCAGCGCCTCCCCTCTCAGCATCACTTACGCCCCTCGTGCCCAGGCAGCACCTCCCCGCCCCCTCCCCCGACCACATCCCCCGTACACCCTCCCCCACCCACCACCTGCTGGCGATCCGCTCTGGGCCCTGCAAGCCGGGCGCCCCCCATGCTTAGAGATCAGACTGCCTCTCTCACCTCCCCACACCGGGGAGTCCTCCCCCGAGCACCCCCAGACGCAGAGCCCACCCCTCTTGCCCCCGCCCACCCGGGAGCCGGAGCCCCCTTCCTGCCACGAGCGTCCTCCCCCCCAACCCCACCCCCCGCCCCGGTGGGAGCTCCCATAGCGCCTACCGCACCCGGGCCCGGGAGTCCTCCCCATCGACCCGCGCCTCAGCCAGGAGTAGCTCCGCCTTCCTCCCCGCCACACGCAGCAGCCCTTAGCCCTTGCTTCGTGTCTCGGCCCGAGGAGGGGGAGTGGCCCGCCCTTCACGTCCTCTCCACCCCCGCAGCCAGTCGTCCTCTCCTCTGGCCCCCAAAGCCGGCCCCACCCGCCCAGCAGGAAGCCCTCCGCTCAGGGCCCCCCCACGCTTAGCCATTACCCCACCCTCTGCACCCCGACTCCAGAACGCCCCCCACCAGCCACCCCAGCAGCTAACGGTCCTCCCCTCAGACCCGCACACTGAGGGACCCTTCCCCCAGCCCCCCTTCAGCCCGCTGCCCTCCGCCGCCCCTCCCCCACTCCCCATCGAGCAGCCCGTACCCCTCCCCCCACCCCCACTCCTTCCCAGCGCCCCCGGTACCTGCGGAGTCCAGCCCCCGGCAAAGCCCCCGCCTGTCTCCTGACTTTCTCTGACTCTGTGGATGACGCCGGAGTCCCGCTCAGAAGGGGCTGAAGAGCTCGTCTCAGCACTGCAGCCAGGAACTGTGCAGCCCACTGTCCCAGGCACTCTGTGCGAACGCCACGTGGGTTTCCGGGTGCTCCCGGAAGCCCGAGGAAGATGAGAGAGAAAGTTCTAGACGTCTCCTTACAGAGAAAGTGGTTGGATCAGAAGAGCACGTGAGGAGGCGCTTTGCTACGGAAGCTGCAGTAGCCACGCGCACTGAGGGCGTGAGGTCCCAAGGCTTGGCGCCTTCGGAAGCAAAAGACACGCCCATTGGCCTTCCACCAATAGGAAGGCCTCCCTGCAAGGCTGCGGAGTCGGAGGAGCAAACTTGGAGGTGCAGAGCCCATGGTGGCACATAAGTCAATCTGTCTTTACAGGTGGGTTTCTGCTGTGATTGTTAATGTCATAAAGCTATTCTTTTTTCTTTCTCTTTTTTTTTAATTTTTGAATTTTATTTTATTTATTTTTTTATACAGCAGGTAATTATTAGTTATCCCTTTTATACATATTAGTGTACATATGTCAATCCCAATCTCCCAATTCATCACAGCACCACCCCCCCGCCCCCAACGCTTTCCCACGTTGGTGTCCATACGTTTGTGCTCTACATCTGTGTCTCTACTTCTGCCCTGCAAACCGGTACATCTGTACCATTTTTCTAGGTTCCACATAAGTGCATTAATATACGATATTTGTTTCTCTCTTTCTGACTTCCTTTACTCTGTATGACAGTCTCTAGAACCATCCACGTCTCTACAAACGACCCAATTTCGTTCCTTTGTACAGCTGAGTAATAAAGTACTAGTAATAAAGCTCTTCTTTATATGGACTGATTTCTTGTCTAGTTGTATCAACTAGCCATCTTCTCACATGGCAGAAGAGGATGAGGCAGCTGTCTGGGGTCTCTTTTACAAGGGCAATAATCTCATTCATGAGGGCTCTCCGCTCATGGGCTAATCACTTCCCAGGGCCCCACCTCCAAATCCCATCCCTTTGGGGGTTAGAATTTAACAGGTGAATGAGGGGGAGAGGTTTACAAATATTCAGTCCATAGCACTGTCTGTCCATCTATTTTTGCTCCTATGTTCCCTTCTTCCTGCTGAGATAATTTTTTTAATTTACATTTTAAATTCTCTACTGCCTTTTCAGGCAATTATCAGTTTTCACTACAACTTTACAGTTCACCTATGAAATGGAAGAAAAACCCTCACCATGTCTGGGTCTGCATAGTGCCTACCCTACCCTTTCACTGGAGAGGTGTCCTGTGGGTGCTGAGCAGGAATCCTACTCTGGACCCCCGCCCTCACCCCCAGCAGCCATTTCCCTCCATTGCCCACAGCAGAGGCCAGACTCAGCTGAAACATTCAGGGAAATTTACTAAGAGAAACATTGACTGAAACCATTGAACAGAGGGCATGATAACACAGAGAGGAACTTCTGACAGCCACCGAAGCCCACGGAACCCGCCACCCCCCGCCCAAGGTACCCAACAAAGTGCCTCCCATACACCCCACCCGGCGGCCCTCCATCCCCCACAGTCTCCCTTTCTGAGGGCCCCTCGTGTGGCGTCCCGCCAGGAAGTTGGGTGCCGGCAATGCCCGCTCCCCCCAGGGCAGCCCCTCCCCCTGTGGCCCACATGCCCGGGGCCTGGCCCTGCCCTATGGCGGGGACAGGACAGTCCCACAGCAAGGCACGCACCACTGAGCCGACGATGGTGTGTCCCGAGGAACAACGGGGTGGCCTTCAGTTGTACTGCTAATTACTTTCACATTTCCAAGTAAATTCCTATTCCAATGCCATGTTATCTTGTTCAGGATCACAAAATAATATGGGAATCTTACAATTTGTTTTACCCAATTGCAAAACTCTTGTCGTTGAACCCAATTAGAGCAAATACATGGGTGATTAATGTCATCCACAAACTTACATACTGAAGCTTATTAAGCCTTCTTTTAAATGGAACAATATTTGAAAATTTCCTAAAGAAAACAGAGATGAAATTCCACGTCATCATACACTACAGGAACCCAAAGATGCTGCACACCGGGTTCCCCCGACAGGCCCGGGCCCTCACTACTTAGAAGGGTGACCGCTCCCTCTTCAAACTCCGAGCGAAGGATCAGCCTCCCTTCCTGCCCCACGGGAGAAGCTGCTGGACGTGGGCCTGGAAGGAGCCTGGCTGCTGCTCTGGCTCAGGCCCCCTCTGCGTCATCGCTCACAGCCTCTGCACACAGGGATGGGAAGGACCTGGGATCCCATCCACTGGCCCTGAGCAGATACTCCAGGACCTGCCACTTGCTGGTCTCCGCATGGGCCCGGGGACCCCACAGGAACTCGTAGCGGGCGGGGTCACAGTGGGGCACCTGCCGGTACTCCAGGTAGCCCTCCTGCACCCACACTTTGGTGAGGAGCTCCCTGGGCTCCCCATAGATGTAGTGCTCCCTCCCGGCACACACACCCACCTTGCTAGGTGCTCCCCACACCTCCTCCTCAAGGGCAACAAAGTCGTCCTCCAGGAGGATCAGGCCCAGGAGCAACACCAGGAGGCCGGGCTTGGGCATGCTCGGCCCGTCACTCAGCATCCCATCGTAGGCGAGGCCCAGGGCGGGGACCAGGACATAGGAGTGATTGCTGGGGTCCACTTCCTTCACGTCGAGGCCAAGGACCAGCTGCGAGTGCGCAGAGGCTCGGCTGAAGACCACGGGGAAGTGGTCCTGGTAATCTTTGAGGATGGTCAGCATTTCTGCCTCTGTGGTAGTCTCCTTTGTGCGATACTTGGGCAGCAGGAACCCCACCAGGTCAGTCACCTCCTGATGTCGTGCATGTTGGAGCACGGACTCGGCACCTTCCTCTGTGCACGCACCCCCAGGCCCTGCCTTCTCTCCTTGCATGTGCTGATCTGCTCTTCCCTCAAGGGCACCAGCCATCTTGCTTTAGACCTCATCCCAATGACCTCATGTCAACCTAAGAACCACTAACTCCCGTCACAGTGACATTGTGAGGTTCTAGGGGTTAGGGCTTCAACATGCAAAATTTGGGAGGACGCAGTTCAGTCCGTAACAATAGCCCAGGGAACATACAAGGGAACTTAGAAAATGCTTTGAAATGAAGAAAACACATACCAACGCCCCCAGCACTTACGGCACGCGGCCAAAGAGGCACTTGGGAGTTAAAGCTGCAAACACCTGTGTTCAAATGGAAGCAACACCTCAAATCAATAGCCTCATCGTGAACAGGGGCAAGAGAGAAAAAGAGTAAGGCGAATCCAAGCATTCTGATAACAAATTTTCACGAGAAAAGAAAAACTGCACTAATCCACGTATGCGGGGATCAGAAGACATGTACTGGTTTGGAATCTTCACAACATGGGGGAGGGCGCATCTTTCTTACACACTCAGTAACAAGAGCTACATCCACCGACCACTTCATTTGGCCCAGGCCTTTTACAAACAGGTCACATCATGGGGAAACCCACACCAATGCTTTTGCCTTGTACTATTACGAGGCCCATTTTACAGATGGAGAAATCGAGGCATAGGGAGTCTCCATGATTTGATCAGCTTATCACTAGAAGGACTCTTACTCAAGCTGATCTTCGTGTACGTGCAAAGCAAGATGGGGCTGTGTGCCGGGAGGCAGCACTGCATCTATGGAGAGCCCAGGGAGCTCCTCACCAAAGTGTGGGTGCAGGAGGGCTACCTGGAGTACCGGCAGGTGCCCCACAGCGACCCCGCCCGCTACGAGTTCCTGTGGGGTCCCCGGGCCCACGCGGAGACCAGCAAGTGGCAGGTCCTGGAGCATCTGCTCTGGGTCAATAGCTTGGATCCCAGGTCCCTCCCATCCCTGTCTGCATAGGGTGTGAGCGATGAGGCAGAGGGAGCCTGAGCCAGAGCAGCAGCAAGGCTCCTTCCAGGCCCACGTCCAGCAGATTCTCCTGTGGGGCAGGAAGGGAGGCTGATCCTTCCCTCTGAGTTTGAAGAGGGAGCGGTCAGCCTTCTAAGTAGTGAGGGTCCGGGCGAGTTGGGGGAAGCCGGTGTGCAGCATCTTTGGGTTCCTGTTGTGTATGATGACATGGAATTTCATCTCTGTTTTCTTCAGGAATTTGTCAAATATTGCTCCATTTAAAAGAAGGCTTAATAAGCTTCAGTATCTAAGTTTGTGAATGACATTAATCACACATGTATTTGAACCAATTCGGTTCAACGACAAGAGTTTTGCATTTGTGTAACACAAATTGTAAGATTCCCATATTATTTTGTGATCCTGAACAAGGTAACATGGCATTGGAATAGGAATTTACTTGGAAATGTGAAAGTAATTAGCAGTAAAACTAAAGGCCACCCAGTTGCTCCTCGGGACACCCCGTCGTCAGCTCAGTGGTGCGTGCCCTGCTGTGAGACTGTCCTGTTCCTGCCATAGGGCAGGGCCAGGCCCCGGGCATTTGGGCCAGAGTGGGAGGGGCTGCCCTGGGGGAAGGGGGCAATGCCGGCGCCTATCTTCCTTGCGAGAAGCCACACGCGGGCCCCTCAGAAAGGGAGACTGTGGGGGGATGGAGGGCCGCCGGGTGGGGTGTAGCCAAGGCACCTTGTTGGGGACACTAGGGGGGTGGGCGGGGACCTGTGGTCTCCGGTGGCTGTTAGAAGTTTCTGTCTGTGTTATCATGCCCTCTGTTCAATGGTTTCAGTCAATGTTTCTCTTAGTAAATTTCCCTGAAAGTTTCAGCTGAGTCTGGCCTCTGCTGTGGGCAACGGAGGGAAAGGGCTGCTGGGGGTGAGGGCGGGGGTCCAGAGTAGGATTTCTGCTCAGCACACATGGGCCACCTCTCCAGTGAGAGGGTAGGGTAGGCACTATGCAGACCCAGACATGGTGAGGGTTTTTCTTCCATTTCATAGGTGAGTTGTAAAGTTTTAGCGAAAACTGATAATTGCCTCAAAAGGCAGTAGAGAATTTAAAAAGTAAATTAAAAAAATTATCTCAGCAGGAAGAAGGGAACATAGGAGCAAAAATAGATGGACAGACAGTGCTATGGACTGAATATTTGTAAACCTCTCCCCCTCATTCACCTGTTAAATTCTAACCCCCAAAGGGATGGGATTTGGAGGTGGGGCCCTGGGAAGTGATTAGCCCATGAGCGGAGAGCCCTCATGAATGAGATTATTGCCCTTGTAAAAGAGACCCCAGACAGCTGCCTCATCCTCTTCTGCCATGTGAGAAGATGGCTAGTTGATACAACTAGACAAGAAATCAGTCCATATAAAGAAGAGCTTTATTACTAGTACTTTATTACTCAGCTGTACAAAGGAACGAAATTGGGTCGTTTGTAGAGACGTGGATGGTTCTAGAGACTGTCATACAGAGTAAAGGAAGTCAGAAAGAGAGAAACAAATATCGTATATTAATGCACATATGTGGAACCTAGAAAAATGGTACAGATGAACCAGTTTGCAGGACAGAAATAGAGACACAGATGTACAGCATAAACGTATGGATACCAAGGTGGGAAAGTGGTGGGGGCGGGGGACCGTGGTGGTGGTGTGATGAACTGGGAGATTGGGATTGACATATGTACACTAATATGCATAAAATGGATAACTAATAACAACCTGCTGTATAAAAAAATAAAATAAAATTCAAAATTTCAAAAAGAAAATCACCTCCAAAAGAAACCTGAATTCTCACTGGCTACCTTACTTGACCATGGGTTGCCCCTTCGTACTCCTTAACTGCTGTTGAGGGATTTGTCAAGTGGCGTCAATGCGGGTAGGATTTCTCTATGAAAACAAGACCATTGATTCCCATCACCACTTCCCCACAAACACACGGATGCTAAAGGGATTGCAGAGTTCTTTCGTGAAAGTGCTGGGAATCTGGGCTCATCTCAGCGAATCCCTCCCTGCCTGGCCAGGCTGCTGGAAGGATTAGTTAATGCAGAGGAGGGAGTATGGCACCTCTGAGGGCGGCTGGGACCCCAGGAAGGGTCCAAATAGAAATGGAGAGGGTCCTTTGAGAGACTGAGTTCACCTTTTTTTCTGTTGGTGGGCCCTAGTCTGACCTTAGATGAAAATAAAATCAACCCACCACACGGGGGCAGGGGGGTGGGGGGGAAGCATTCCCCACAAGGCAGCCATTTTCGGAACAAATAACCCACACAGGACCTTGTGCCCCAACTTAGCCACGAGCCCAGGTGAAGGGACTAGGGCTGGCGAGGCAATTCCAGTCGCGCATCACACACCACTGCAGCACATGGGGACTAGCGGACACCTGCCTGGCTGACGATAGGCCTCTGCTGGCCCACCCGCCACCACAGGCTGGTGTCAGCCCAGTCAGAGCCCCATTGGCCAGGAGAGGGCCAGGCAGGCGTGCACGGTGGGCAGGGGACGAGCCCTCTCCGCTGCGGGGCTTGGTCGCTGAGAGGAACACAGACACCCCCCACCCGCCCCAGAGCTCAGGTGGCCAAGGGGGCCGCCTCACCTGCACTTCTCCTCCCAGAGGGACTCCAGCAATGCCTGCAGGTTGGTCACATACCGCTCCTTGAGGCTCTGATAGGACACCTGCAAGCTGAGGTGGAAGGTCTTGACTTTGATCAGCTCTTCCTTCACCTTCTGCCACAGCAGGTCTCGTGGCTGGACCCCATGCTTGGTCTCCGAGGACCTCCTCTGCCGCAAGGCTGGGGAGTGACTCTCCGGAGAGAAGTGTCTAATGACATCAAACAGGCCAGTGGACGGGCAGTCTTCCGCACCTGGCTTGGGGGGCTCTGAAAACAGAGCCTTCTCGCTGGGCTGCTCGCAGTTGTCCCCCAGGCTGCTTTCTGCCCTCAGCGCTAAGCCCTTGGGCCTGCAGCCCTCCTCCAGCTCCTGCAGCTGCTGGTGACACCGGTGGAGCCTTCGCTCAATCTGGGCAACGGTGGCAGAGGCATGCTGGTTCACCTTCTCGAAGGCCTGCCAGATGTGGGGGGCCTGGTGCCGGTCGGCTGTGGACACCAGCTTGAGGAAGCCCACAGTGTTCCTGGCCCGGCTGGCCTTCTCCACTCTCAGCTGCTCTGAGAGGTACAGGATGCGGTGCTTGATGCTGTCCTGTAAGTTCCGGGCCAGCTCCCCATCTGAGAGGCTGGAGGGGCCACTGGGGCCAGCCTCACTGGATGACAGGGATCTGCAGGAGGGAACATTGGAGGGGAAGGTTGCAGTTGGGCTTAGTGTATTCCACCTGCATTGGGAAACAAGAATCACAAAACAGGTACTTCTGTGAATGCAAATGGTTGGAGAATTAGACACTATTGCTCCACTCTATAACAATACTTATGCATATGCGCAAGTACTTCATTTGCAAGATTTGTGCATCTGAGGTGGGCCCGACACAGCCTGGACATTCTCCCCTCCTCTTCAGCACCTGGCTCCTTGCTCTATGGGTGTACCTCACTATGACCTCCAGGTGGCTAGCAACCCCCTCCACACCTGCCCTGTTCTTGGACTTCTCTTCCAAGAATTACCAACAGTGGGTCTCGTTTTATAGAGAACTGTTCTCGTAAAGCATGGAATAAACTCATTTCCATTAATCCATACAGCTTGCTGTATTGCTACTGCCAGGTGGATAGAAGAGATAGACAGGGAGATTTGCATCCTATCAGGTTCATTCCTTCATCTAATCATTCATTCAACACATATTTCCTGAGTGCCTACTATGTGGTACAGAAGCCAGACATATTCCTTGGTCTCACAGAGCTGACAGCCTAGGGTGGACAGTTCTACTGTAACACAAACAAATGAGTCTCTTGCATGGTGAAGGATAATAGTAAGAGCACTGCCTTGGAGACAGAGCCCAGTTCAAATCCTGACTCTACCACTCTTGAGACCTTGAGTAAATTAATAAACCACTCAGAGGGTCGGTTTTCTCATCTCTAAAATAAAGAAGGACATAGCAGCATAACTGGAACACAGGAGACCAGGGTAGAGTGGGCAGGGATGAGCTAGGAGAGGTAGGTGAGGTCAGGACAGGTGGAGCCTCTGTTCTGTTTCTACTTTTTAACTAAAAGCACCTTCATGACTGTTTTTTTTAATTAATTAATTTATTAATTTATTTATTTTTGGCTGCGTTGGGTCTTCGTTGCTGTGCGCAGGCTTTCTCTAGTTGTGGTGAGTGGGAGCTACTCTTCATTGCGGTGCGCAGGCTTGTCATTGTCATGGCTTCTTTTGTGGAGCATGGGCTCTAGGCCCGCGGGCTTCAGTAGTTGTGGCACTTGGGCTCAGTCGTTGTGGCTCGTGGGCTCTAGAGTGCAGGCTCAGTAGTTGTGGTGCACGGGCTTAGTTGCTCCGCGGCATGTGGGATCTTCCCAGGCCAGGGCTCGAACCCGTATCCCCTGCATTGGCAGGCGGATTCTTAACCACTGCACCACCAGGGAAGCCCTTCATGACTGTTTTCAATCTGAAAAGGCTCTCCCAGTGGGAAGCAAGGAGTGATTATAGTGTAATAGGTATTTTGGTTCTGTGTATTTTATTCTATGCAAATTATACCTTGATATTTAAAAAAACATGTGATACCACTATGCACCTAGCAGATTGGCAAAACTTAAACTATAATAAATCTCAGAAAGGATATGGAGCAACAGGATCCCTCAATCACTCCTGGTGGGAGAGTAATTGGTACAAATATTTTGGGAAAGCATTTGGTAATATCATAAAGTTGAAGACATCCATACTGAATGGTCCAGCAATTGCATTCCTAGATATATCCTTGAAAGGCAGGTACAGTAATACTCCCAATAACCAACTGCTAGAAACAACCCACCTGGCCTATCATCATAGAATGTGTAAGTGAACTGTAATATATTCAACAGTTTACTGCTATACAACAATAAAAATAAACTACAGCCTTGAAAGCATGAATGAACAAACATAATGTTGAACAAAAGAAGCCAAATACAGAAGAATCCATACTACATATGGTTCTACTCATATAAAGTTCAAAAGCAGGCAAAATGAAATGATGTTGCTTAGGGATGCATACACAGGAAGTAAAGCTTTAAAGAAAACCATGGGGACTTCCCTGGTGGCACAGTGGTTAAGAATCTGCCTGCCAATGCAGGGGACACGGGTTCGAGCCCTGGTCTGGAAGATCCCATGTGCCACGGAGCAACTAAGCCCGTGCACCACAACTACTGAGCCCACGTGCTGCAACTACTGAAACCCGCACGCCTAGAGCCTGTGCTCCGCAACAAGAGAAGCCACCGCAATGAGAAGCCCGCGTACTGCAACAAAGAGTAGCCCCTGCTCCCCGCAACTAGAGAAAGCCCACGCACAGCAACGAAGTCCCAACGCAGCCAAAAATTAATTAATTAATTAATTTTTTTTTAAAAAGAAGCCCAAGATATCCCAAGCAGGATAAAACGGAAATAGATCCACACCTAGACACAGATCTTAGAAGCAGCCAGATTGTAAAAGCTGATTACCATGACTTTTAGACTGAAAGCTACCTTCTCTAAGGCATCAATGAAATCCAGAAGAGTTGAATAATATCTTCAATATGCTGAGAGAATAACTGTCAGAGAGAGAAAAATAAAAAGGTCACATTCAAAGAATCAGAAGCCAGAATGTCTTCAAACTTTTCAGTGAAGCACTAAGAATTAGAAAACAATGAAGTAATGCCTTCCAAATTTGGGGGAAAAACGATTTTCTCACCTAGAATTCTATAACCAAACTGTCAATTTTTAGGTTAAAGGCATTTTCTAACATGAAAGAACTCAAATAGTTTACTTCCTTTGAATTCTTTTTCTGGAAGCTACTAGAGAAGACGTGCCACCAAAACCAGAGAGGAACCTAAGACAGAGGTAGAGACGGGATTTATGAAACTGGGGCCCCAAGCTAAAAGAAAGGCAAGTGCAATCTCCAGGATGATGGAAGGGGACCCAGGCTGGCAGCTGGGCAGTGGGCCTGGCGGGCAAGTCAAAAGGCTCCAGGAGAGAGTGCTCCAAGTGAATGAAATATGCAGGACATCTTTCAGCAGCTGGAGAGGAGATATAGCCAGTTTGGGGAAGTGCTGACCTATAGTAAGTAGTAGAGAACAAGCAACACGGGGTGGGGAGAGACAAGTGTTAACTCTAAGGAAAACAAAACATCAGGAGAGAAAGGAAAAGTCATCAGAGTTGCCGTAGACTTGATAACGTGAACACCAAAGAATAATCTAATGCAGATGATTGTATACTGTACTGGAAGGATGGGGGTGGTGAAAGAGCTACATCATCATCTTTTACTATGAGAAGTCAATCAATAATTCCCAAAATCTAAAAAATAAAGAAACAGCACTATAAACAATTTATTTACAGAACTAGAGGTAAATGCCAAAAGAAACAGCTAAAAGGGTTGTATGTAGTTGATTCTGGGGAATGGATGGATGACTGTGGGTGGAAGCAAGAGACTGTTATTTTTAAAAAATATGTATTTATTTGGCTGTGCCAGGTTTTAGTTGCAGCATGCAGGATCTTTGGTTGCAGCATGCGATCTCTTAGTTGCGGCATGCGATCTCTTAGTTGCGGCACGTGGGATCTAGTTCCCTGACCAAGGATCGAACCTGGGCCCCCTGCATTGGGAGTGCGGAGCCTTAGCCACTGGACCACCAGGGAAGTCCTGTAGAGATTGCTATTTTTTGTAATAAACCTTGTAGAACCATTTAACTCTTTGAACCAGGGGTTGGCAAACTATAGACTGGTTTTGTACAGGTGTGAGCTAAGAATGGTTTTTACGTGTTTATATGGTTGAAAAAAATCAGAAGAAGGATATTTTGTGGCATGTGAAAATTATATGAGATTCAAATTTCAGTGTCCACAAAGTGTGATTGGCACACAGCCACACTGATTCACTTACATATAGTGTATGGCTACCTTTGTGCCACAACAAAGGTCTAGTTGAGCAGCTACAACAGAGAACATGTGGCATCAAATATTTACTATACGGCCCTTTACAGAAACAGTTTGCTGACCCCTGCTTTAAACAATGTTCATACGTAGCACTGATAAAGGAAAGAACTAAGTATTTTTAAAGAAAGTAGTTAATAGAGAAAGTTAAAATTTGCTAATGACTTGTTCTATTGAGGAATTTTATAGATATCATATAAAACTCAAAACTGACAGAAGAATATACTGGTGAAAAAAAAATTCAAGGCAACCAGTAGAAAAAAAGCCAGGTAAATAACATCCAAATAATCAAGGGCAGAAAAAAAGGAACTTGATTAATCCAGAAAAGGGAAGGAAAGGAGGAACAAAAAGAAATGAGATATCAGGTTAAATAGAAAATACAAAATAGGATGGCAATAAGATGTGATTATCAATGGCTGTATACCATGTTCTTGAGAAGACTCAATACTGTAAATATGTCAGCCCTCTACATATTAACTTATAAATTCAATGAAATAACAGTTAAAAACCCAATGGGAATGTCTTATGAATGTTAGATTAGCTAATTCCAAAATGCAAAAGAATAGCTAAGAAATTTTGGGAACGAAAAATAAATATGGTCTTGGGATACTTGGCTATTTGAATAAAACTAAGTTAGAGTGCTACTTTACATCATATACAATAATAAAGTCGAGACAGAATAGAGAACTAAACATAAATATGAAACTCTAAAGGTATCAGAAGGACACAATAGGAAATGTTTTTATAATCTCTCTGTGGAGAACACCTTTTTGAACAAGTCTCAAACCAAAATGCCATAAAGGAAAAGATTTACATATTGTACTACAGTTTAAAAAATGTTTAAACCTTCTTATGGTGAAGGAAGCATAAAGTTAAGAAGCAACCTTTCGGTTTTGGTTCAAACACTTGCTTCTTCTTAAAAATAAAGTATCTCCATTAACATTTTTAAAGAGCAACAGATTAAGAAAAAAAGATTTGCAATTACTCTAAGAGATAAAAGGCTAATCAACATAATATATAAAGAACTCCTACAAATTAGGAAGCTAAAAACAAATCATCAAACATAAAAACAGTAAAGGGTAGTAATAGACAATTCAGAAAAGATGAACTATGAATACCAGTAAACATATGAAAAATGTGCAACTGCAAGGAAATCAGGCAGACATAAATCAAATGATTAAAAAAGATGTTCTCATACATCAGAATGCCACACATTAAAAAGACTAACATCAGGTGGTGATGGGGACGTGGGGAAAGGCGCACTCACATATCTGCGGTAGGAGGACATGGAGGTTTGGGGTTTCGTTGCGCCATTGTCAATGCACGAAGCCTTTAACCCGGCGAGAACGTGGGCCCCCGGCCAACCTCAGGGCCGCTGGGGGTCTCTCGGGAGGGCGACACTTTTGAACTAAGAAGCTCCCCAGTGGCTGAAGTGAGGGTGTGGTGTTGTGGGGATGGTGCCACTGGGGCATTGGAAAAGCATCTCAGAGTCGGAGGGATAAGCTCCAACACTACACTGTGGCCTTGGTGATGGGGGCTTTCAGACTGAAAGTTAACGGAAGCCCCCTCAACTCAGGCTTCCCGGAAAAGCTGTAGCCTAGCGTTGGGCTCACGCCACCTCAACGGTAAGGCGGGGCTGGCCGTCCAGAAGGTTCTAGAAAGAGAAAGAAGGTCCGCGCAGAGACGCCACACTGCCTCAGAACGCTCAGGCAGCCTCACCTGCTGTGAAGACCTCCCAACCCCCACTGCCCTGGGCTGGGCTGCTAAGGGGCTGGAGGGAGGCGGCTGCAAAGGGGAAAATTCCAGCGTGGCTTTTTTTAATAGTGTGAGGAAGTGCGCAAAACAAACTGCACTATTGTATCACTAACTCTTTAAAAGCCTGTGAATGCATCGGCCCTCCTTTACTACAGTCACCACGTCGCACAACTATCACACCATCTAGTTCCAGAATTTTTTTATCACCCCAAAAGTAGACCTGGTCCTGCGCAGAGGCAGCCCTCTTTAAATTGATAGGACCAGGGCAGATATAAAAGAATTAAATTATTTCGAATAATGTGCAACATATGAATAACAATTGTTCAAAATCCATAGAGTTGGAGGGCGCGCGGAGGGAGCGTCGCGCGGCGGGAGCGTCGCGCGGAGAGAGCGTCGCGCGGCGGGAGCGTCGCGCGGCGGGAGCGTCGCGCGGCGGGAGCGTCGCGCGTGCGGCCGGCTGAGGAGGCTCCGGGCCATTTGCTCCTCAGACGCGGGCGAGATCGCAGCTATGGCTGACGAGGAGGCGAACGGAGCGATGGCGGAAGAAGCCAAGCTTGACGAGAACATCTTGCAGGTGCTGCAAGACATGGCCAATCGCCTGCGCCTCCACGTCATCAGGTCCCTCTGTGCCTCAAACTGTTGGTAAGGCACCCTGGTCGAAGCTCCGGTCGTTGAGCGGCCGGCCCTGCGGCGACGACCGGGGAGAGAGTTGAACGGAGCCGTCGGGGGCGGGCTGGGCTCCGTTATTTAGTGGCCCCATTTCAGGCCCTCGGGGCTTGGCAGCCACCCCCAGACTCGTGGCCGCCGCTGGCCAAGTACTCAGGCAGCCGCCCCTCACTGGCCCACGGAGAGAAGCCGGGACGCGGGCCGGCTGGCGGAGCGCCTGCGTCCGTCGGGCTAGAGTGGGAGCAGCCCGGCGTTTTCCGTGTAAGTGGTTGTCCTCGACGCCAGGGTCCGATCCAGGACGTGGAGTTCCGGGAAATAAAGCCTAAAAGTAATAGGCGAGTAAGAATCGGAGCAAAAGGGGACTGTTGGTTCTGCTGGTATTTTGTCAAGGATGTTTGCGTCAGTATTCGTAAGAGATTTTAGCCGTTAGTTTTCTCCGAAGGTATTTGTCTGCCGTTAGCTTTCCCCGAAGGTATTTGTCTGCCTTTAGTATGGGGGCAATTCTGACCCCAGAGTGAGTTTCAATGTGTTCCCTTCAGTTTTGGGGGGAAAGTTGGAGGAGGATTGAGGATTCATCAGTGAGGCCATCAGGTTCAAAGTTGTTTTTTGTCACGGAGGTTTTCGACTACTGATTCAATCTCTTATTGTAGGTTTATTCAGATTTTCTATTTCTAAAAATTTCTTCTAGGTTAACTGATTTATTGGCGTACAATTGTTCACAGTCCTTTATAATCCTTTTTATGTCTGTAGAATTGGTGGTTATATCCTTACTTTCATTCCTGAAATGTAATTAGTAATTTCAAATCGGATTTAGTAAATTCAGTAATTTTCTCTTTTTTCCTTACTTTAGCTAAAGGCTTTTGTTGGTTTTTTTTAGCTGCGTTGGGTCTTCGTTGCCGCGCGCGCGGGCTTTGTGACAAGCGGGGGGGGGGCTATTCTTCGTTGTGGTGCGCAGGCATCTCTTGTTGCGGAGCACGGGCTCTAGGCACACGGGCCTCAGTACTTGTGGCTCGCGGGCTCTAGAGCGCAGGCTCAGTAGTTGTGGCTCACGGGCCCAGTTGCTCCGCGGCATGTGGGATCTTCCCAGACCAGGGCTCGAGCCCTTGTCTCCTGCATTAGCAGGCAGATTCTCAACCACTGCGCCACCAGGGAAGCCCAAGGCTTATTAATTTTGTTAATCTTTTCAAAGAACCAGCTTTTGGTTCATTTTCTACATTGCTTTCCTAGTCTTTTATTTATTTCTGCAATAATATTTATTACGTTTTCCATTCTGGTAGCTTTGGGTTTAGTTCTGCTTTTCCTAGTTACTAAGTTGTGAAGTTAGGTTTTCTTCGAGATCGTTCTTTTTTTTTAAATTTTTATTTACTTATTCATTTATTTATTTTTACCGCGCCGTGCAGATTGCGGGATCTTAGGTCCCTGACCAAGGATCGAACCTGGGTCCACGGCAGTGAAAGCGCCAAGTCCGAACCACTGGACCACCAGGGAATTCCCAGAGATCATTCTTTTTTAATGCAAGCATTTACAGCTATAAACTTATCTCTTGTCACTGCTTTTGCCACATCCCATAAATTTTGGTATCTTGTGTTTTCTTTTTCATTTGTCTCAATACTTTCCAACTCTCTTGAGGTTTCTTTGACCCATTGTTCGTTTAAGTGCGTTGTGGGGGGAAGGTTGTTTTCTTTTTTAATAGAAGTGTAGTCGACTCTTACATTAGTGTCGCGTGTACAATATAGTGATTTAATGTTTTTACGTATTATACCCCATTTAAAGTTATTCTAAGAGTGTGTTGTTTAATTCCCACAAATGTGTGAATTTTACCATTTTCTTTCTATTATTGACTTCTAACTTCACCCTGTCCTGGTCAGATAAAATAGTTTGCGGGATATCTTTTTTAAGTTTTGTTTTCCAGCCTGTGCTATAACATGAAAAAGGCAATGTCAATGAGTTTAAGACCTGCATGGTTTTGGATTTTTTTTTTTTTTACACTTTCATTTTGCTCCCTTCACCTTCAAAATTAATAAGTTTGCATTTTCTCAAGAGATCTGTAACAGCTTTTAAATCCAAATCATCCACCTGGGATACTTGCAAAGGCAAGAGGTTTAACTCTCCATTTTCTGTATTGTGAAACTTGAAAGGGGAGATTATTAATACACATGAGCTGGGCTTAAAATGTTACTCTTCTGACTTTTGGGGTGTGGCAGGGCTCTAGGGAGTTGGTTTTGTCCTCTGCCCTGCCACCTCCTCCCCTTCTTAATTAATGGCAGACTGCCTGGACTCCCATGCAGGCTGCTTTCTAAGAGCAGCAGTTACTTCATTCTATAAGGGCCTCAAGTTACACCACAACGAGAAACTTCTCAGTCTGACCATTCACTTCCTAAAAGAAATTCATTTTGGGAAGTAGAATGCATTTTCTTTGTTGGATTTTTAAAAAATTTTCTTTCCCAGTTTTATTGAGATGTAATTGAGCACACAGCAGTATCTAAGGTATACAGCATAATGATTTGACTTACATATATTGTAAAATGATAAATACAATAAGTTTATCACCCATCATCTCATAGATACCAAAAAATGGAAAAATGTTTTTTCCCTGTAATGAGAATTCTTAGGATCTACTGTTAACAACTTTCAAATATACCATACAGCAGTGTTAATTATAGTCATTTTGTTACATATTACATCCCAAGTATTTATTTATTTATTTTTAAAATTTATTTACTTATTTTTGGGGTTTTGTGGGTTTGTTTTTTTTTTTTTTTTTTTTGGCTGTGTTGGGTCTTCGTTGCTGCGCGCCGGCTTTCTCTAGTTGTGGCGAGCGGGGGCTTCATTGCGGTGTGCAGACTTCTCATTGTCGTGGCTTCTCTTGTTGCAGAGCACGGGCTCTAGAGCGCAGGCTCAGTAGTTGTGGCGCACGGGCTTAGTTGCTCCGCGGCCTGTGGGATCTTCCGGAACCAGGGCTCGAACCCCTGTCCCCTGCATTGGCAGGCGGATTCTTAACCACTGCACCACCAGGGAAGCCCTGTATTTATTTATTTCATATCTGGAAGTTTGTAACTTTCGACACCTTCATCCAGTTCCTCATCCCCTCAACCCCCACCTTTGGTAACCACAAATCTGGTGATCTCTTTTTCTGTGAGTTTGGGTTTGGGTTTTTTTTTAGATTCCACAGTGTAATAATACAGTATTTCTTTTTCTGTGAGTTACTTCATCTAGCATAATGTTCTCAAGGCCCATCCATGTTGTCATAAATGGCAGAATTTCCTTTTTGTGCCTGAATTATGTTCCATTATATATCTGTACCACATCTCCTTTGTCCATTCATCTATCAGACACTTCGGTTGTTTCCATAGCTTGGCTATTGTAAATAGTGCTGCTGTGAACGTAGGGGTGCAGATATCTCTTCCACATAGTGTTTTCATTTTCTTCAGATATACTCCCAGTAGTGGAATTGCTGGATCATATGGTGGTGTTTTTTTTTAAGATCCTCCATATTGTTTTCCATAGTGGCTCCTCTAATTTACATTCCCACCAACAGTGCACAAGGGTTCTCTTCTCTCCACATCTTTGCCAGATTTGTTAACTCATCTTTTTGATGACAGCCGTTGTGATAGGTGTGAGGGGATATCTCATTGTGGTTTTGACTTGCAATTTCCCTGATGATCAATGGTGTTGAGCACCTTTTCATGTGCCTGTTGTATGTCTTCTTTGGGAAAATGCCTATTCAGATCGTTTGCCCATTTTTTAAGCGGATTTTTTGTTGTTTTGTTATGGAATTATGTGAGTTCTTTATATATTTTCCATATAAACACATTATCAGATATGTGATTTGCAAATACTTTCTCCTATTCAGTAGGTTGCTTTTACATTTTGTTGATGGTTTCTTCTGCCATGAAGAGTTTGGTTCAGTCCCACTTGGTTTTTGTTTGTTGTTTTTGTTGCTTTTTTTTTTGCTTTTGCTTTTAGTGTCCGATTCAAAGAACCCTCTCTAAGACTCAGGTCAAGTAGCGTAGTGCCTATGTTTTTCTTCTAGGAGTTTTATGGTTTCTGGTCTTACGTTTAAGTTTTAATCCATTTCAAGTTAATTTCTGTGAGTGGTATAAGGTAGGTGTCCAGTTTCATTTTTTTACATGTGAATACCCAGTTTTTCCTGTATCACTTGTTGAAGAGACTGTTTTTTCTGCATTGAGTATTCTTGGCTCCCTCATCAAAAATTAGTTGACCACATACGTGTGGGTTTATTTCTGCTTTGTGAAATTTCTGATTAATGATATCACAGGTGAATTCAGACAAGTGAAATGACACTCAAATGCTTACAGAGTCACCAGGCGAACTTCCCCAAGTATGCCGGTGCTCCACTGATAGAAGGGGGCTGGTCTGTGAGGTCTTGCTTCCTACAGGGAGAGGAGTTGTGAGGTTCCTGGGCCTGAAAGCATCCTTACAAGCTGTGAACTTGGCGGGCAGTGGCCCAGCATCCCTTTCCCTTGGCTGGATTCTTTCAGGACTGGCAGAGATGACTGCTGCTTCCAGTTTGAGGAGACCATGTGCTGAAAGGCCTCCTCATGCACTGTGTGTGTCCCTGGTGAGTCACTTGCCTGTGAGAAACGACCTGTGCCATGTCTTTCAGCCACCCCACAGTGTGCAGCAGTGCTGCTGAGATCATGTCTGTGCTGTTTTTCTACATCATGAGGTATAAACAGATGGACCCGGAGAACCCGAACAATGACAGATTCGTCCTCTCCAAGGTAAGCTGGCATGGGAACCCATGCTCAGACACTTGATTCCTGAACTCATTTTAAAAGCCACCATGTGGCAACAAGACCTGAAATGGCCTCTGTTTATCCTTTTGGTGCTTCTCTCTTTGCCTCATGTCTTCATCTGTTCAGGCTGATATAATAAAACATCAAAGACTGGGTGGCTTATAAACAATAGAAATTTATTTCTCACAGTTCTGGAGGCTAGAAGTCTAAGATCAAGGCACCAGCATGGTCATGTTCTGGTGAGGGCCCTGTTCCTGGTGGCAGACTTCTCACTGTATCCTCGTGTGATGTAAGGAGAAATGGTCTCTCTTTTATAAGGGCATTAACCCCACTCTTCAGGGTTCTGCCCTCATGACCTAATCACTGCCCAAAGACCACTACCTCCTAATACTATCACCTTGGGCATTAGGTTTTCAACATAATGGATTTTGGGGAGGGGGCACAAACATTCAGACCATGGCACCTCATAAAGATCTAAAAGGTGTTCTAGTGAGGACTGCGTGGTGGGAAGGATGACTTGCAGCAGCTGGCAGTCCTTCTTTTCCTTTGATGGTGCCTCACTTTACCCCACCTAGCACTAAAGCCCCCCTTGTCAGGGTCATGCTGCTCCGATCCTCTGCCACCTGGGTAGAGGAGGGCCACATGAGTGAATCCAACTTGTTGAGCTCGAGGAGCGTTGAGCTTGATTTGGAGGGATGTCCCACCCGTCAGTCAGCTTTCTCTTCCATTTCTCTGCGTATCTGACCTGATACCAATAAGGAGTTTCTCATTAGGCTAGCTATAGTACGAGATAACCTCATGACACTGGGGGACAGGAAAGAAAAGAAATATTAAAAGCAAGGTCGATCTAGAAGAACAAGCAGCTCTTTTGATGCTGTCTGAAAGTTTGCTGTGTTCTGAGCAAAGCATTTAAAGCTCAACTGGTAGAACGACATGTGCAAATAGAAACCCCAAATCTGGGCAGCGGGAAGTAAAGACAAAGGCAGAGTATAGGCAGAGTACCTGGAGCCGTAGTTATGATCCTTGCCTTGGTGTCTAAAACATAATCTCAAATGAGGTTTGGCAAAGGATAAATAAAACGTGTGTGTAGAGGAAGAGAGATGAAGCAAACGAAGTCCATTAGTAATAGTTGACAAATTTAGGTAAAGAGTATATGGAACTGCATTGTACTATTCGTACAACTTTTCTGTAAGCTTGAATTTCCTTCATCATAAAAACTGAATAACTATAGGTGTACAAACAAAGTATGGGTGTTTAGAGCTTTACTTTAAAAAAGGGAAAGATGTGGGAATTCCCTGGTGGTCCAGTGGTTAGGACTCCACGCTTTCACTGTTGGGAGCCTGGGTTCAATCCCTGGTCAGGGAACCAAGATTCCGCAAGCCGCGCAGCACAGCCAAAAAAAAAAAAAAAAGATGCCTAGACTATCCCATAACCGCTGCTATCATATAATCAGAGTCATTGGCCTTAGAGGGATAGAGAGACTTTCTGGCGTGTAGCCTCAGGCTGGGCTCTACTCATTTGCCAGATTTGTGTGTTCATCAGACTTACGCAGCAGATAAAGTTTGAAGACAAGAAAAAACACTCAGGGGACTTCCCTGGTGGCGAAGTGGTAAAGAATCCACCTGCTGGGCTTCCCTGGTGGCGCAGTGGTTGAGAATCTGCCTGCCAATACAGGGGGACACGGGTTCGAGCCCTGGTCTGGGAGGATCCCACATGCCGCGGAGCAACGAAGCCCGTGTGCCACAACTACTGAGCCTGCGCGTCTGGAGCCTGTGCTCCGCAGCAAGAGAGGCCGCGATAGCGAGAGGCCCATGCACCGCGATGAAGAGTGGCCCCCGCTTGCCACAACTAGAGAAAGCCCTCGCACAGAAACGAAGACCCAACACAGCCAAAAATAAGTTAATTAATTAATTTAAAAAAAAATATATATATATATATAAAAGAATCCGCCTGCCAATGCAGGGGACACGGGTTCGAGCCGTGGTCCGGGAAGATCCCACATGCTGCGGAGCAACTAAGCCCGTGCACCACAACTACTGAGCCTGCGCTCTAGAGCCCACGAGCCACAACTACTCAGCCCACGTGCCACAACTACTGAAGCCCGTGCGCCTAGAGCCCGTGCTCCGCAACAAGAGAAGCCGCTGCAATGAGAAGCCCGTGCACCGCAACTAGAGAAAGCCCACATGCAACAACGAAGACCCAATGCAGCCAAAAATAAATAAAATAAATAAATTTAGTTTAAAAAAAAAAACACTCAGGAGCATAGTCCATCTTGGCTCTGGTTGGGAATGGAGTAAATGGACTCGCTAGAGGCCGAGAAGCCAGGGTCTCCATAATCCGTGCTCCCGGGGCAGGAGTGTCTATGTAGACAGCTGCATGAGGAGGCCGCTTGCTAAGGCCTGGCCATGGCACTGACTGAGGTGCTCATGATCTCTCCGTCCACCACCCAGGCCTTAGTTTTTGTTTTATCAGCTCTTTTGTTTTCTTTAGCCAAGGAGGCTTGGGAAGTAACCAAAAAGCCTTCTTGTAAATTTGTTCTTGAAGCACACTTTGTGTCAGAACAAAGATGAGAAGTACCACCTGGAAGAGAAAGCTTTCTTTCCTGGGTGCCCTCAGCAGCTTGTGTGCATCTTTATTCTTGGCCCCTCAGTTGTGAGTGTCCCCCCCACAGCGAAAGGATTCTTGGGAAAGGAAAGGGAACCCATGTGGGCGTGCTTCCACCATGCCAGACATCATGCTGATGCCCCACCAATCTTCTCAATTAATCCTACAGCCTCTTGCTTCCTGAACGGGGCTTTCCTCACCATCGTACCCAGAGAGCAAAGCCTTATGGAAGTGGGCTTACTTGTCCCCTGCGTTAAAGCTGGGGGGAAGTGGAGTTGGTCTGAGTGTAGAGCGCAGGCTCACTCCAAGGGCACGTAAGGCACCTGGGAGCCAGAGCTTGTTACAGGCGTAAAATAGGAGCTGTAGGGAGAAAGACTAAGCTAGCGATGTTGTCAAGAGAGACTTCAGTGGGACAGTTCTCGGGGCTAGAGATGCAAAACAAATCTGTGAGGGCACAAAGCACGTAGAGAAAGTTAAGGAAGGTCAAGAGCCCCAGGAAGAGCAGAACAGTAGGGTGGAGCAAGACAGGAGAGGGATCTGAGACTAACAGGTACCATCCACTCATCCGTGGTAGTGACAACACAAACCAGTCTCTGAATGGAGCTGACATCTGAATGGAGGAAGGGGGCAGACAAGAAACAAACCCAGAAATAGCATGTCAGATGGGGCTGAGTATCCTAGATCCAAGGGAAGTGGAGGGCAGGTACTAGGTGAAAGAGATGGTCCAGGAAAGCCTTGGTGTTGACATTTGAGCAGAGACTTGGAGGGTGTGAGGGAGTGAGCTGTGCCCTTATTTAGGCACAAGCACTGAGCACTCGGGGGAGAGGGGGCCACACGTGCTAAAGCCCTGAGGCAGGCATGTGCGTGGCGTGTTCAAAGGACATCCAGGAGGCCAGGCACCCGGAGCAGTGGGAGGTGATGGGGGTCTGGAGTGAACAGGCCACTGCAAGAACTTGAGCTCTACTTGACGTTAGATGACAAGACCTTGGACAGTTCTCCGCAGCGATTGAGGGGCGGGCTTCGGTTTTATCGTGCTCCGCCTGGTGGCTGTGTTGAGAACGACTGTGGAGGGAAGCAGGGAGGCCACTGCTCTGACAGAGGCAAGAGATGTTTGTGGCCAGGCCAAGATGGTGGCAGCAGAAGTGTTGAATAAGTTTGATATCTCTTCAGAAGCTTGGGAGTGAGTGAGGCCTCAGTGCAGCAGACCTTTGGCACTGGCACCACCTTGTGGCCCTCAGAGGGCCACATTCTCTCCGTGGGACCGTGATAGCCTGTGCGTACAAGCAGGTCAGTGGGGATAAATGGAGTGGTGGTAGAAAGTGACTTATTTCTAGCATAACCTCCTACATCACCACTTCCCAAATCTCAGTTGACTTGAGTTTTACAAACCAGGGAAATTGAAATCATCTTCAGTGTTTCTAGTTTCTGTTTAAGAGTCCATATTCTCCAAAAACATTGAACATCTGGTCTGTGTACAGCTAGATAAAAGGTCTTGTGGAAATGGCAAGACTTCTGCTTATGTTTTTTTCTGCTTTGCTCTTGGGCTCTGTTTAGACTGCTGTGTGCAGAAGCTTCCCACTTCTATGTTGTCAGAGCTCCAGTTGCCCTCACCAGCTGCATGGATTACCTGTGACTCTGTTGTCTTTGTGACGTTGATCTGACACTTTGAGGTGCATGAGGGTGTGTAGATTCATTTGGTGCTTTCTCTTACAGAGTCTGTCGTTTGTTAATGTGGCAACTGGATGGCTGGGGGAAGGACTGGGGGTCGCGTGTGGGATGGCATATACTGGCAAGTACTTTGACAAGGCCAGGTAAGGCGCTTACCCGGAAACCACTTAACTGTTCCCACCCCACCCCACCCCCAGCACTTTGGCTTTATTTATCGCTTATTAGTTTGGGAAGGCAGTGATTGTGTTAAAAGTTCAGGTTACCAAGTACTCAAGGAGTAAAAAGAAATCATATTTCATGAAGCGGTCCTAGCATCTCCTGTTGGGTTCTAAGTGCTGCCTGCAGTATAGAAATCAGTTCATTAGGGACTTCCCTGGTGGTCCAGTGGGTAAGACTCCGCACTCCCAATGCAGGGGGCCCAGGTTCGATCCCTGTTCAGATAACTAGATCCCACATGCATGCCGCAAGTAAGAAGCCCGCATGCTGCAGCTATGAGCCCACATGCCACAACTGTAGGATCCCGCATGCTGCAACTAAGACCCGGCACAGCCAAAATAAATAAATAAATATTTTTGAAAAGAAAGAAAACAGTTTATTAGGATTCAAGTCTAAGTTTTTTTTAAACATTTATTTATTTACTTGTTTGTTTATTTAGCTAGCTAGCTAGCTGCGCCGGGTCTTAGTTGCGGCATGCGAGATCTTCAGTGGTGGTATGCAAGGTCTTAGCTGCAGCATTGTGGGATCTAGTTCCCTGACCAGGGATCAAACCCGAGCCCCCTGCATTGGGAGTGCGGAGTCTTACCCACTGGACCACCAGGGAAGTCCTAGGATTCAAGTTTTTACTAAGAGAGACATCTTCCTGTTTCCCATATCTCAGTGAGCTTCACTGTAGAGTGAACAGATGGTGTATTTGCCTTTCCGTTGGGGACCCCTACATGTTAATCAAAGGTCTCTTTTTCTGGAATGGTCCACCTTCCTGAAGACAGGCAGATCCATGCCTTTCTTGCAGGGGTGTGTGCCCAGGTGCTGCTGATGTAGGAGCAGCAAGATGGGGGATCCTGGGGGGCTCAGGGTTGGCCATGATGGTGTGCATGTTCTACTCCCATGGTTCACCCAGGGTGCCTGAGTCTGCAGCCCCTCGGTCCCAGGTTCCAGCCCAGGTGGCCCCTCTGGAGGCACTTTGTTGTGCTTCCTCCACTGTTGACCTTTTTCATCTCTCACTGTTGCCTCTGTTAGTCCCTATCCTGTGGTTAATCACTTTTTTTATACCTCATTTATAGCATTTTTTGGGGGTCTGGGTTGTGTTTTAGTGCTTTAAACATTTCATGTTTCTGCTGCAGAGGAGTTTAATATTTGTAACAGAACATACGCTCCTGAGGTAGGATGTTTTGATTGTTATTATTGTATATAAATTTGTAAGATCAGAAATAGAAGGTGGCAGTGCTTAACATGGAGCTTATCAAGAAACCATATATGTAAATGTTTGGGCATTTAAGGGAGCTGCCTTCTCCCCATCCGCTCTTATTCGTTGGGCCCAGGGAAGTGGCAGAAGAACGTAGAAATTACTTTTACAGCTAGAATGAGAAGACTAGCCAAAGGTGCAGCCCATGTCGTGAGGCCCAAGCTTTTAAAGCTGTGTTTCCTCAGCTGTGGAATTTGGGCAGCGTTGACAGGGAAAATTGTCTTAGGTCTGAAGCAGCTGCTTCTGTCTCCTCCTTTGTTTCTCTCCATGAAATATATTTGCTCGAGCTGCCCAGAGGAGCCCCAGGCACGGTCCTAACGTCTCTCGGCTTGCCCCAGCTACCGGGTGTTCTGCCTCATTGGAGGTGGCGAGTCCTCGGATGGCTCCATCTGGGAGGCCATGGCCTTTGCTTCCCACCACAGTCTGGACAACCTGGTGGCCATCTTTGACGTGAATCGCCTGTACCACAGCGGCACCCTGCCCCTCAAGCACTGCACAGACGTCTTTCAGAAGCGCTGTGAAGCCTTTGGGTAACTGTCCTGTTTTGTGGCACCTTCTTTCCGCCCCATCCCCCCTTCGCCTTCTAACCTGGCCCACTTCTCGGTTGACAGGTGGAATACTTTCGTGGTGGATGGCCGCGATGTGGAGGCACTGTGCCAGGTGTTCCAGCAGGCGGCTCAAGTGAAGAGCAAGCCCACTGCTATAGTTGCCAAGACCTTCAGGGGCCACGGCATGCCACGTAAGGAAGTGTTGCTTTTCTGCTTGTGGTTGTCAAAAACCTCTGCCTAGCATATGAGGTGGAGGGAGGCTTAGGCTAGCTGGGCAGACAGCTGACTTCACGCACGGTGATTACGCCTGTGACGTGCGCCCAGCGCTCTTGCTCTTTCTCATGCTTGTAGATAGCAGATCTGGTTAGGGCAAGGGGGAGGGAGCCCAGACCCCCAGCAAGCGAGCGCAAGGGAGCGGCTGAGAGGATAGTCCCTCAGTTAGAGGACCAGCAGGGAGCCATCTCCACGGGAGTGCAGAGCCAGAGGGGGGCTGAGCGTGAGCAGATACGTAAACATGAGTGTACGTGCCTGCGAGCGCCCTAGCCTGTGCCCACGCTACCTGGGAGGACACACAGGCCACTAGTAAAGCAGGGCCTCTGGGAAAGGTAACTGTGGAACTGAGGGTCGGGGAAGTGAGGGGGTTTTGAAAGTCTTAACTTCTTGCAGATTTCAAAGTGGACCTCTGAAGTTGTTCATCTCAAGTACAAATAGTTGCAGTAGGTGTGATCCCTGGTGTGTTTTTAGTGTTGACATTTTATTTTTTTTATTTTTTTAAATGGGAATTATTTATTTATTTATTTATTTATTTATTTATTTATTTATTTTTGGCTGTGTTGGGTCTTCGCTTCTGTGCGAGGGCCCTCTCCAGTTGCGGCAAGCGGGGGCCACTCTCCATCGCGGTGCGCGGGCCTCTCACTATCGCGGCCTCTCTTCCTGCGGAGCACAGGCTCCAGACGCGCAGGCTCAGCAATTGTGGCTCACGGGCCCAGTTGCTCCGCGGCACGTGGGATCTTCCCAGACCAGGGCTCGAACCCGTGTCCCCTGCATTAGCAGGCGGATTCTCAACCACTGCGCCACCAGGGAAGCCCGTGTTGACATTTTAGAATAAAACTCTTCTATGACTCCTTCTCAAAATACAGTCTTATTCTGGTACCCCCGTTCAGTAAATGACGACTGGACCAGTTTGCTCCTGGCAGAAACCTGGGTATTGTCCTTGCCTCCACCTCTCCCTTATGTGCCCCCTACACACATACCCAGTCTTTCATCGATTCTGATTGATTCTGCTCCTGACGTACGTCTCAAGTCTGTTCGCTCCTCTCCATCTCTCTTGCCCAGGCCCAGTCACCTCTCCCTAACTGCAGTCTCCCCAAGCCAGCCCCCACATGACTGCCGTGGTGATCTTTCTACAACACGGATCTGATCAGTCACCATCCCCCTTCCAAACCCGTCAGTGGTTTCCCATCTTGCTTTGGACAGAACTCAGACTCCTTATACCCATAGGATCCTCCATGGTCTGCTCTGCCTGTCCAGCCTCATCTCCCTCACTCTCCCCTCCATTCACCAGCACATGGGCCAGTGGCCCCCTCAAGAGCCTCTCGGCCTTTGTCAAGGCTGTCTCCTGCGACTGCAGTACCATGTCAGGCCCCCTGTGCCAGCTTTTTACTCTGTGGCTGACATCTTTTCCATCTGGATGTCTTTCAGATGACCAAATAGGAGCTCATTAGATACTTAGGGAATGAATGTGTTTTATCCATTGGGTTGCAGAAGTTGAGGATTCAGAAAATTGGCATGAAAGGCCAATGCCAAAAGAAAGAGTGGATACAATTATCAAACTAATTGAGAGCCAGATACAGACCAAGAAGAAGCTTGACCCAAAACCCCCTGTTGAAGACTCGCCTCCAGTCAACATCACAGATATAGAAATGATCTCTCCACCTGCTTACAATGTTGGTGACATGGTAGGCAAACTGCTTTTTTCTCTGCTTTTCCTAAATACAGAGGACTCTGTTTACTCTGATCTCCAGGAATGAACAAATTGTTAGGTGATGTGGTATTTAACTAAAGATTATAAGCAATAAATATGGATTTACCTTCTCTTTTACTGTTTCTGATATTTATTCTTTGATTTCAAACTTAACTCAGGTCTGAATTTTCTTACCAGTCAGTCACTACTTATTTGTGTCCAGTGCTGTGCAACTTTTGTTTGCTTCTGTGTCTACTCAAAGGATGGGGGCCTGGCTGGATTGATCTGTTGGGCTTATTCCCTGGATTACACAAGGAAACACACCAATTCATCAAAGACCAGTTCTTCAAAAAGGAAACAAATTAGGCACTAAAGGCTGAACATAAAACCTTTCTGCTTTTTGTTACCATTTTTGTATTCAAAGTATGCAGGGTCTTCACAACCTAAGGAAATAAGGTGGTGAGCCTGGGAGGAAGGAAGTACTTATTTATTTGGGGACATTTTGAGTGTTACTTACGTTGTCTTAGCCTGGTAATATGGGTTTAAAATAAATGAATTGACTATTTGAGAAATTAGAAAACAAATTTAAAAGCAGAAGAACGCTATTAATAAGGGAAAAGTACATATAAACAGAGGCTACTTTGGTAATACGTGTTAACACTTTAGCTGTTCACACCCTTCAAACTAGCAGTGCAACTCACAGGAATTTATCCTACAGGAACACCTGTGCAAGTGTGCAGAATAGAATGAATGTCAATTGCAGCATTGATTATGATGAAATGTTTATGTCTGGAAGGTAGGTGGGATTATGGGAGCTTTTCATTTTTTGAAAGACGTGTATATATTTTACTAATAGGAAAAATTAAGGAAACAGGCCAGTTCGTAAAAAGTTAATGAATTAAAGAACAAGAAGTCACATTAATACACAAATCAAAGAGTTGGCTCTTTGAATTACTAATACAGTAGACAAACCATTATCTAGCCTACTTAAAGAGATGAAAATCATAAATGAATAAAATTAGTCACTAGAGGAGATAACCACAGATGCGGAAAACAGAATTTTGAGAAAACTATGCTAATTGGTATGAAAACCTGTAAAAAAAAAAAAAAAAAAAAAAAAAAGGACCTCTTTTAGGAATACATAAAATACCAAAATTGACTAAAAAGACACAAAACACTTAAGTAGATCAACAGCCATAGAAAAATTTGAGAAAACTGTCCAAGAGTTGTACCTCCAAAGTGCCAGGCTCACTAAGTTGCAAGAGTGACTTAATTTTAACCTTCAAGGAATGGGTTAATTCCTAGGCTGTTTCAAACCTTCTTGAATATGGAAAAAGCCATTTATGAAGCCGAAATGTTATAATGCTAGCCCAAAGGAAAAAACTACAGGCCAACCTCACTTATGAATATTGATGTAAAAATTCTAAATAAAATGTTCGCTGGTCTCAACTCAGTACCTTAAAGAGGTATATGAATCAGTGAAGTTCAAATTAGTAATGCATATCATTCCCCAGTATTAGGAGGGGGGAAATTATGATCATTAACAATTAAAGACTCAGTCCTGACGATGAAAAGGCAAGCCTATTTGCAGGTGGTAGAGTTGTATGTCTGGAAAGCCCAAGAGAATCGACAGAAAATGGTTAGAAATAAGAGGAGTCCAGAACGAGAACTTGTAGCAAAACTAATATACAAAGATTGATTCTTATATTAATAAAATGGAGAGATTATCCCTTTTACAATGGCAATAAAAACGAAAATAACTAAAAATAAACTTAAGTATATAAGGTCTATGTTAAGATACTTATAAAACTATAGCCCTAAAAGAAGCTCACATGCCTTGTATGCATGAGATGCTCACCAAGTATTTGTGAGTAGACCATTGCCAAAAGGATGCCACACAAACCTGTCATTTCCCTTACCTCTGGGGAGAGGAACTGGGAGAGCAGGAGGAAGATGGCCTTTTCACTCGATATCCTTTCATAACCTGACTTTTGTACTCATCTACATGAATTGCCTGTTTTAAAAAATATTTTTAGGAGTGTTTAGATGAATGAACAAAGACAAATGCGGAGGCAAACCTTGTTTTTTTAAAATAACAGCTTTATTGAGATAATAAAGCTATATAAAGCTATAGATTTCTATATAATCTACCCATTTGAAATGTACAATTCAATGGTTTTTAGCATACTGACAAGAGTTGTGCAACCATCACCACACTCAATCTTACAACATTTCCGTCATCCCAAAGAGAAACCCTATACCCATTAGCAGTTACTCTCTATTCCCACCCAGCCCCTAGTAACTGCTAATCTACTTTCTGTGTCTGTGGATTTGCCTATTCCAGACATTTCATGTAAATGGGATCATATAATGTGCAAAGTTTTGAGTCTGGCTTATTTCACTTAGCACTGTGTTCTCGAGGTTCATCCGTGTGGTGGCAGTACTCCATTTTATGGGTATATCATATGTTTTATTTATCCATTCACCTGTTGCTGGACATTTGGGTTGTTTCTACCTTTTGGCTATTGTGAATAATGCTGCAATGAACATTTGTGTACAACCTTTCGTATAGATGTATTTTTCTCTTGGGTATATACCTAGGAGTAGAATTGCTGGGTCGTAGTAATTCTGTTTAACTCTTTGAGGAAATGCCAAACCTTGTTTTTTTTAATAGAAAAACTCAATATTGTAAGGATGTCAGTTCTCCCCTAAATTAATCCATAGATTGAGTCCAATCTCAAACAATATCCTAATGGAATTGTTTATTATTTGTATTATGTTTCTAAAGTTCTACATTTTAATATTTACAGTGAGTATTATCAGTTTTATAGTTAAACACTCACAGAGGCATTTGCATTTTGGGAAATGTAAATTTTTAAATCAACTATAGGAATGGGACAGAAGAATAAATTTATTTGGGGGAAATTGATACCCAGTGAGCCAAGTATGGATTTAAAATTGGCTAGCAGTCCTTTTTTATGACCCTAAAGGAGATTATTGGTGAATCACAAATTTGCTTTCTTCATTAAGGTAGATGACAGTTTATAATTCTACCAATTCACCTTCCTTCTAAACCCATTCTAAGAAACTCTACTGTAGAGCGGCGGCGGGGCTGGGGGGAGGCCGCTGAGGCGGTCGCGGCCGAGGAGGGGCAGGCAGAGGCCGGGGGCACCGCGGGGTCAGGCTCCCCGGCGGGCGGCGCGGGTGGCGGCCGCGGGGGCTGGCGGCGGCTCCTCGCCTGGCTGCGGCGGCGGCAGCTCCAGTGCTGCCCCTGTGCGGCGCCCCTTCCCCGCTCCGCCGCGCGCTGTTGTCATGGAGGAACCAAGATGGCGGCTCTGGCCTACAACCTGGGCAAGCGGGAGATCAACCACTACTTCAGCGTGAGGAGCGCCAAGGTGCTGGCGCTGGTGGCCGTGCTGCTGCTCGCACTGTGCCACCTCGCCTCTCGCCGCTACCGAGGAAATGACTCATGTGAATACCTTCTCTCAAGTGGCAGATTTCTTGGAGAGAAAGTTTGGCAACCTCACAGCTGTATGATGCGTAAGTACAAAATCAGTGAAGCGAAGAACTGCCTTGTAGATACACATATTGCATTTACTGGAGATTCCAGAATTCGTCAAATGTTTTATTCTTTTGTAAAAATAATTAATCCCCAATTTAAAGAAGAAGGAAATAAGCATGAAAACATTCCTTTTGAAGACAAGACTGCATCAGTTAAAGTGGATTTTCTGTGGCATCCAGAGGTTAATGGTTCTATGAAACAGTGTATCAAAGTGTGGACTGAGGATTCTGTTGCAAAGCCCCATGTGGTTGTAGCAGGAGCTGCCACAATCCTGTTTATGAAGATCTATTAAGTGAAAATAGGAAAATGATCACTAATGAGAAGATAGATGCCTACAATGAAGCTGCAATCAGTATTTTGAATAGCAGCACCAGAAAGTCTAAATCGAATGTTAAGATGTTCAGTGTTTCCAAATTAATTGCTCAAGAAACCATCATGGAATCTTTGGATGGCTTACATCTTCCTGAATCAAGCAGAGAAACTAGTGCAATGATTCTTACGAACGTGTATTGCAATAAGATTTTGAAGCCTGTAGATGGTTCCTGTTGTCAACCCCGGCCTCCTCTTACTCTCCTACAGAAGCTAGCTGCTTGTTTTTTCACTTTATCTATTATTGGATATTTAATTTTTTATATAATTCATCGTAATGCTCATCGGAAGAATAAGCCTTGTACTGATTTGGAAAGTGGAGAAGAAAAGAAAAATATTATCAATCCCCCAGTGTCTCCATTAGGAATACTTTTACAGTCTTTCTGCAAACTTGGCCTGATCATGGCTTATTTCTATATATGTGACCATGCAAATCTATTTATGAAGGAAAACAAATTTTATACACATTCAACTTTCTTTATTCCAATTATCTACATCTTGGTTTTGGGAGTATTTTACAATGAAAATACTAAGGAGACTAAAGTGTTAAATAGAGAACAAACAGATGAATGGAAAGGCTGGATGCAACTTGTGATTTTGATTTATCATATCTCTGGAGCAAGTACATTTTTGCCTGTGTACATGCACATTCGGGTTCTGGTTGCTGCGTATCTATTTCAGACAGGGTATGGGCATTTCTCATACTTTTGGATCAAAGGAGACTTTGGAATCCATAGAGTATGTCAGGTCTTATTTCGTCTCAATTTCCTGGTGGTGGTGTTATGTATAGTAATGGATCGGCCTTATCAATTCTATTACTTTGTCCCCTTGGTCACTGTATGGTTCATGGTCATATATGTTACTTTAGCACTGTGGCCACAGATAATCCAAAAAAAAGCAAACGGAAATTGTTTCTGGCGTTTTGGCTTACTGTTGAAACTAGCATTCTTGCTGTTATGTATATGTTTTCTGGCATATTCTCAGGGTGCATTTGAGAAGATCTTTTCTCTTTGGCCATTGTCCAAGTGTTTCGAACTGAAAGGCAGTGTATATGAATGGTGGTTCAGATGGAGGTTAGACCCTTACGTAGTCTTTCACGGAATGTTGTTTGCTTTCATTTATCTGGCTTTACAGAAGCACCAAGTACTTTCTGAAGGAAAGGGTGAACCTCTTTTTTCGAACAAAGTTTCAAATTTTCTATTATTTATTTCAGTAGTTTCTTTCTTGACCTATTCCATCTGGGCTAGCAGTTGTAAAAACAAAGCAGAGTGCAATGAACTCCACCCATCTGTTTCTGTGGTACAGATTTTAGCCTTCATCCTAATAAGGAATATCCCTGGATATGCCCGTTCAGTTTACAGTTCATTTTTTGCTTGGTTTGGAAAAATTTCGTTAGAGCTATTTATTTGCCAGTATCACATATGGCTGGCAGCAGACACAAGGGGTATCTTGGTACTCATACCTGGAAACCCTATGCTCAACATCATTGTCAGCACTTTCATATTTGTTTGTGTGGCACATGGAATTTCTCAGATCACTAATGATCTTGCACAGATTATTATTCCTAAAGATAACTCATCTCTGTTGAAAAGATTGGCATGTATAGCTGCATTTTTTTGTGGACTCCTCATCTTATCATCTGTTCAAGATAAATCAAGGCATTAGGATACTAAAACCTTAAACTCTTCAGATTAACTTTGTGTCTACCTGGAGGAGAACAGCATCTATCTGAAGATACAAATGTATATGTAAATAAAAATTTGTGTGACAAGAAGATAGCTCAGTGACATCTGTTGAACATGTGTGGTTGTATATTTTGGAAATGTACATATACGATGTGAAATACTGAAGAAAATTGATGAAGCAGAGTGCATTGTATAGGACTGCATGTGAAAAGTCTTTTCTACTGGATCTGTATTTCCTTTTATAAGTGATTTTAAGTTAACATATGAAGGCAGGGAAATAATTACCTTTCCAGTAAAAAAATACAGATAATTAGCTTAGTGACACCACTGAGTGTTTTGATATTTACTAAATTTGTGGTAATAAAATTGTATGCACCTATATTCATCATGGAACTTCCTATTTCGTTGAAAACTTTCTTACTCAAGAAAGACTGCAGTATTGTTTTCTTATACGTGCAATGATGTGGAATGACAAACAGTATGTCTTCTGTGTTCATGTTCTGATTGTTATGTTTCCTGACATGAGTTTTCTTCCTAACTATGGTTTTCAGGTATATAAGCCTAAAATCTTTGTACACTTTGTCTCAAAGTTGTTCTAGGCTCCATGACAGGGTTTTGTCATTGATACTGTTGTAGCTTTTTATAAAAAGGCCAAATTTTCTTTCTAGTCCAAACATTCACCTGTTTCCTTTCTTTAAGCTATACCAGTGTAATACCAGTTACCCTGTGGATCCATTGAATATGCTTTCCCCCATCTAATTAATTTTGTATATTATTTCCAATGTTTGGAAGCTCTTTATAACCATTTTGGTATTTCCGATTACTCCCCCCTATTTTTAAAAAAATATTTATCAGTCTAAACTTGTGCAGTGTAGTAAAGATTCAAGTTATGTTTGAGATGTATAACCATAAGTAGAATTTTAAGTAAACCGGTGACCTTGGGCAGTGTATGTTTTTGGTTTTGTTACAAGCTAATTGTTAGAGGTATAAATTTATCTGTTGTACAGATTTGATTATAAATTTTAATGTTTGAAAGATTGCACTTGTTTGCTGTTACTGTGTATGGGGTAAAATATTTTTTGTTCATGGTATATGAAAATATGGAGTAATTTAAACAGTAAATAAACATTCTGTGGATGCTTATTTTTGTATTGTAAAGTATCACTTAAACTATGTTTTTTTAAAAAAAAAAAAAAAAAAAGAAACTCTACTGTTTAACTTCCAGATAGCTACTCGGAAAGCATGTGGTTTGGCTCTGGCTAAGCTGGGCCATGCAAATGACAGAGTCGTTGTGCTGGACGGTGACAGCAAGAACTCCACCTTCTCTGAGATATTCAAGAAGGAACACCCTGAGCGCTTCGTTGAGTGTTGTATTGCTGAGCAAAACATGGTATGTATGCTGGGGACATCCATCTTGAGTCTTCTCATTGACAAACAGTGGCCCACCAGACATAGGAGGGCTGCGCTGTGTTACAGTTTTTCTTTCCACTTATAAAAGCAAAGGAACTGGAGGAAAAAAGTGTCGGGGGAAACAAGTACAGAGCAGCCAGGCAGAGTCTGAGGGGTGACTTCCAGGACCGCAGGGAGGGGCTCCAGCCATCTGCCCTCAGGTCTCCAGGCCTAAAGCATGCCCAGCTCCCTGGTAGCTCTAGGTGACCCCACTCTTCCTGCCCTGCCCATCCCACAACCAGGCAATCCTACAACATCCCAGAGGCCAATAGATTGAAAGCTACAAGGGACTGTGGTTTTTCTCTCCACCTTGTTGCATGGGGCCTAATATATCCTAGATATTCAAATGTTGCCCTAATTGCAGCCTCAAGAATGTCAGTAGTGCTGTGGCCTTAGGTAGAGCTGTTCTGCTTATCTGTGCTTCAGTCTCTTCCCAGGATGACATTAGCGCAGGAGTCTCTTATGCATGCACATATCCGCACACACTCCCCTCGAGAGAGAGGAAGGAGTTTGTGCAAGTAAACGCCTTGACTTGTAAAGCTCTGTGCCACTGCAGAGGCCAGCGCACATGTACCTTCACATCGTAGAGGCCAAAAACAGCACTGGCCAGAAATCTATGGGCCAGCAGGCCTTACGTGACCACCAGAGAGATTGTATTTGGAACAAGTAGTATTTACAGATATTTTAAATTAGTTGCCAGCTTTTTTCTTTCTTTCTTTCTTTCTTTTTTTTTTTTTTGCCTGTACCATGTGGCATGTGGGATCTTAGTTCCCCGACCAGGGATCGAACCCGCGCCCCCCTGTGTTGGAAACACGGAGTCTTAACCACTGGACCGCCGGGGAAGTCCCAGTTGCCAGCTTTTAAAAGTCAGGAAATTTTATATGGAATCCAAATTTCTGGATTCTCTTGAAGAATGGGAAGATCTGGCAACATTGGGACGACATTCCTTCCTTCCTGCCACCAGTTAGCTGGAGCCAAGCAGGGGCCCCATTTAGATGGGGGTCCACAGCCAGCTCACCATGTCCCTGCGTCCTGCTGGCCCGCTCATTTGTTCACGGTGCTTCCCTGGCCCTGTCAGTGTTGGAATTTAAGCCCCCCTGTTCAGTAAAGTAGGTCATTGCAATTGTAAGAATATGTACATTTTTCTGTGGGTCTCATTAAGCTAAGCTGTTTCCATTTTGAATGGAAAAAAATACAATTCATAATTTTCTGAATTGAGCCACCTATCAAAAAGCTTGCTTCCTAACTCATTGATTCTTTCAGTCAGCAACTGAAGGCAACGAATAAAGCAGCAGCCAGCAAGTGGGTAGCATCCAGGGCTACCAGGTGAAACTGGTGACTACAGTGATAGCGTGACTAGGGCCAGTCAGCAGCAAGGTCTCAGAGGACGTGACGTTTAAGCTGAGACTTAAGTGACAAGGAGTCAGTCATGCGCAGATCTTTGGGGGACGGTATTCCCAGCAGGGGGCCCAGCTAGCTCTGTGGCACGCCCAAATCTGAGCTGTTCAGGGAGCAGAAGGGAGGGCCGCTGTGGAGAACAGCTTGCTGGGGGGAGCGGGGGAGGTGACAGGAGATGGCGACTTGGACCAGGGCAGCAGCTGTGGGGTTGGAGAGGAGCAGACTCATCCAGAATCTGCTTTGCCGGGAGAGTCGGCAGGATGCCATGGGGTAGGTGTCAGGGCAGGAACCAAGGCTGGCGCTAGGGCAGAGGCCAGAGCACCTGGGAGCAGAGGAGTGTTGCTTCCTGAGATGGACAAGACTGGGGGAGGAATGGGTTTTGGGAACGCAGTCAGGAGCTCTCTTTGGGCCCTGGGGTAGGGGGGTCAGGGTACCTGTTAGACTGGGGATGGGGGTGCCAGGTAGCTTAGAGGATAGATCATTTATCTCCAAATGTGTTTGCTTTCCAAACTGCTGAATGTGTTTTTCTAAACTAGATCTTTTTCTGCCTAGCTTTAAGTTAACATCTAAATTTTTCATCACAGATTTAAGTAGATGCAAAGGATATAATTTCCCGTATATTGACATTTGTGACACTTTAACACTCAAATCATCCAATTACATGAAGGCACTCTTTGTCAGAAATTAAATCCGTTTTTCTACTTGAATTCTTATTTCCGTTCTGCTTCCCCAAATATATTTATGCATGAAAGCCTTTTGTTGACAGTTCTTTTCTGCAATAAAAATATGCATATACATTGACAGTTTTTAAAAATTTTCTTATGTCCATAGGCCTTGGAGCATTACAATTTGTTTTCTTCTAGATTGAGCTACAGTTATAATTATTAGCTTGTGTAGCATTGGTTAAGTACACTTAAAGCTAGAATGAGACAAGTTTCAGAACAAAATCTATTCGTATTTTAATGATGTAAGTGCCAAGAAACCTTGTTTACATAAATAAGGTGATGGGAAGGGAAAGAGTTTTGTTGTGGCAACATCATTCAATTCATTTGAATTCCTTCCCAGTTATAAGCCAAAAATCACACAGTGATCTTTCATGTTAAGTTGTTGGTGGAAAATTATTTGTAAAGGGTTGAGAGTTACATTAGGTTCTCTTTCAGTTTTGTTAAAAGAATTGGAAAACCCCTGACTTAAAAAAGAATTTGTTATCCAATCTTTTGAGTTCTGTAGTTTCTCAAGGCTGCTATGATTATTTCGAATTGTCCTTTCTGTTTTGATCCGGAGCTCTCACACTCCAGGGTGTTGCCCAACTGAAGGACCCGATGAGGGTGAGAGAGCGCCTTTCGGCAGTCAGTGACTGGGAGGCGATTATCAGGGAGACAGCGGGAAGTAGGCCCTGGGCCCTTTTGCTGGCAGACGGACATGGGAGTCAAGGATCTTGACGTTGAGACCAGCCACAGCCATGTGCCCCTTGGACGGTCTTTGTTTACCCCAAGATGTTCATCTTCTAGTTTGAAGCCTGCCAGGGTATGTGAGCCTGCCCTTCCAGCGGAGGTGAAGAATAGAGAGAGAGAGGCGTGGTTAGCATCAAGCACATCAGACTGACACAGTGGGACCATATGCTGGTTCCCTGTAGAGGGGGCAGATGAGGAGGAGTGTGGCCCGAGGCCCAGGACTCAGTCTAGGTGCGCCGCCCAGCAGAAGCGGCCTAGGCAGGGTCAGCAGCGTTCAGTGAGACGGCTGGTCTGTAGTGCTGGAGGCACCTGAGAGGCCAGGTACGATGCAGACAGGGTCTGTAGTGCTGGAGGCACCTGAGAGGCCAGGTACGATGCAGACAGGGTCTGTAGTGCTGGAGGCACCTGAGAGGCCAGGTACGATGCAGACAGGGTCTGTAGTGCCGGAGGCTCCTGAGAGGTCAGGTACGATGCAGGCAGGGTCTGTACTTCTGGAGGCTCCTGAGAGGTCAGGTACGATGCAGGCAGGGTCTGTAGTGCTGAGGGCTCCTGAGAGATCAGGTACGATGCAGGCAGGGTCTGTAATGCTGGAGGCTCCTGAGAGGCCAGGTAAGATGCAGACAGGGTCTGTAGTGCTGGAGGCTCCTGAGAGGTCAGGTACTATGCAGGCAGTATCTGTAGTAATGGAGGCTCCAGAGAGGTAAGGTACGATGCAGACAGTGTCTGTGGTGCTGGAGGCTCCTGAGAAGCCAGGTACGATGCAGGCAGGGACTGTAGTGCTGGAGGCCCCTGAGAGGTCAGGTACGATGCAGGCAGTGTCTGTAGTGCTGGAGGCTCCTGAGAGGCCAGGTACGATGCAGACAGGGTCTGTAGTGCTGTAGGCTCCTGAGACTTCAGGTACGATGCAGACAGGGTCTGTAGTGCTGGAGGCTCCTGAGAGGTCAGGTACGATGCAGACAGGGTCTGTAGTGCTGGAGGATCCTGAGAGGTCAGGTACGATGCAGGCAGGGTCTGTAGTGCTGGAGTCTTCTGAGAGGCCAGGTACGATGCAGACAGGGTCTGTAGTGCTGGAGGCTCCTGAGAGGCCAGGTACGATGCAGGCAGTGTCTGTAGTGCTGGAGGCTCCTGAGAGGCCAGAAACGATGCAGACAGGGTCTGTAGTGCTGGAGGCTCCTGAGAGGCCAGGTACGATGCAGACAGGGTCTGTAGTGCTGGAGGCTCCTGAGAGGCCAGGTACGATGCAGACAGGGTCTGTAGTGCTGTTGGCTCCTGAGAGGTCAGGTACGTTGCAGGCAGGGTCTGTAGTGCTGGAGGATCCTGAGAGGCCAGGTACGATGCAGGCATGGTCTGTAGTGCTGGAGGCTCCTGAGAGGTCAGGTACGATGCAGGCAGTGTCTGTAATGCTGGACGGTCCTGAGAGGCCAGGTACGATGCAGACAGAGTCTGTAGTGTTGGAGGCTCCTGAGAGGCCAGGTACGATGCACGCATGGTCTGTAGTGCTGGAGGCTCCTGATAGGCCAGGTACGATGCAGACAGCGTCTGTAGTGCTGGAGGCCCCTGAGAGGTTAGGTACGATGCAGGCATGGTCTGTAGTGCTGTTGGCTCCTGAGAGGCCAGGTACGATGCAGACAGGGTCTGTAGTGCTGGAGGCTCCTGAGAGGTCAGGTACGATGCAGGCATGGTCTGTAGGGCTGGAGGCTCCTGAGAGGTCAGGTACGATGCAGACAGGGTCTGTAGAGCTGGAGGCTCCTGAGAGGTCAGGTACGATGCAGACAGGGTCTGTAGTGCTGGAGGCTCCTGAGAGGCCAGGTACGATGAAGACAGGGTCTGTAGTGCTGTTGGCTCCTGAGAGGTCAGGTACGTTGCAGGCAAGGTCTGTAGTGCTGGAGGCTCCTGAGAGGCCAGGTACGATGCAGGCAGTGTCTGTAGTGCTGGAGGGTCCTGAGAGGTCAGGTACGATGCAGGCAGCGTCTGTAGTGCTGGAGGCTCCTGAGAGGTCAGGTACGATGCAGGCAGTGTCTGTAGTGCTGGAGGGTCCTGAGAGGCCAGGTACGATGCAGACAGAGTCTGTAGTGCTGGAGGCTCCTGAGAGGCCAGGTACGATGCAGACAGGGTCTGTAGAGCTGTAGGCTCCTGAGAGGTCAGGTACGATGCAGACAGGATCTGTAGTGCTGGAGGCTCCTGAGAGGTCAGGTACGATGCAGACAGGGTCTGTAGAGCTGGAGGCTCTTGAGAGGCCAGGTACGATGCAGGCAGGGTCTGTAGTGCTGGAGGCTCCTGAGAGGCCAGGTACGATGCAGGCATGGTCTGTAGTGCTGGAGGCTCCTGAGAGGTCAGGTACGATGCAGGCATGGTCTGTAGTGCTGGAGGCTCCTGAGAGGTCAGGTACGATGCAGACAGGGTCTGTAGAGCTGGAGGCTCCTGAGAGGTCAGGTACGATGCAGACAGGGTCTGTAGTGCTGGAGGCTCCTGAGAGGCCAGGTACGATGCAGACAGGGTCTGTAGTGCTGGAGGCTCCTGAGAGGCCAGGTACGATGCAGACAGGGACTGTAGTGCTGGAGGCTCCTGAGAGGTCAGGTACGATGCAGGCAGGGTCTGTAGTGCTGGAGGCTCCTGAGAGGTCAGGTACGATGCAGGCAGGGTCTGTAGTGCTGGAGGCTCCTGAGAGGTCAGGTACGACGCAGGCAGGGTCTGTAGTGCTGGAGGCTTCTGAGAGGTCACGTACGATGCAGACAGGGTCTGTAATGCTGGAGGCTCCTGAGAGGTCAGGTACCATGCAGGCAGTGTCTGTAGTGCTGGAGGCTCCTGAGAGGTCAGGTACGATGCAGGCAGGGTCTGTAGTGTTGGAGGCTCCTGAGAGTTCAGGTATGATGCAGGCAGGGTCTGTAGGGCTGGAGGCTCCTGAGAGGTCAGGTACGATGCAGGCAGGGTCTGTAGTGCTGGAGGCTCCTGAGAGGTCAGGTACGATGCAAGGATGGTCTGTAGTGCTGGAGACTCCTGCGAGGTCAGGTACGATGCAGGCAGGGTCTGTAGTGCTGGAGGCTCCTGAGAGGTCAGGTACGATGCATACAGGATCTGTAGTGCTGTTGGCTCCTGAGAGGTCAGGTACGAAGCAGGTATGGTCTGTAGTGCTGGAGGGTCCTGAGAGGTCAGGTACGATGCAGGCAGGGTCTGTAGTGCTGGATGCTCCTGAGAGGTCAGGTACGATGCAGGCAGGGTCTGTAGTGTTGGAGGCTCCTGAGAGTTCAGGTACGATGCAGGCAGGGTCTGTAGTGCTGGAGGCTCTTGAGAGGGCAGGTACGATACAGACAGGATCTGTAGTGCTGTTGGCTCCTGAGAGGTCAGGTAAGATGCAGACAGGGTCTGTAGTGCTGGAGGCTCCTGAGAGGCCAGGTACGATGCAGGCAGGGTCTGTAGTGTTGGAGGCTCCTGAGAGTTCAGGTACGATGCAGGCAGGGTCTGTAGTGCTGGAGGCTCTTGAGAGGGCAGGTACGATGCAGTCAGGGTCTGTAGTGCTGGAGGCTCCTGAGAGGCCAGGTACGATGCAGACAGGGTCTGTAGTGCTGGAGGCTCCTGAGAGGCCACGTACGATGCAGACAGGGTCTGTAGTGCTGTTGGCTCCTGAGAGGTCAGGTACGTTGCAGGCAGGGTCTGTAATGCTGGAGGATCCTGAGAGGCCAGGTACGATGCAGGCAGGGTCTGTAGTGCTGGAGGCTTCTGAGAGGTCACGTAAGATTCAGACAGGGTCTGTAGAGCTGGATGCTCCTGCGTGGTCAGGTACGATGCAGGCAGGGTCTGTAGTGCTGGAGGCTCCTGAGAGGTCAGGTACGATGCAGGCATGGTCTGTAGTGCTGGAGGCTCCTGAGAGGTCAGGTACGACGCAGGCAGGGTCTGTAGTGCTGGAGGCTCCTGAGAGGCCAGGTACGACGCAGGCAGGGTCTGTAGTGCTGGAGGCTCCTGAGAGGTCAGGTACGACGCAGGCAGGGTCTGTAGTGCTGGAGGCTCCTGAGAGGCCAGGTACGATGCAGACAGGGTCTGTAGTGCTGTTGGCTCCTGAGAGGTCAGGTACGTTGCAGGCAGGGTCTGTAGTGCTGGAGGATCCTGAGAGGCCAGGTACGATGCAGGCATGGTCTGTAGTGCTGGAGGCTCCTGAGAGGTCAGGTACGATGCAGGCAGTGTCTGTAGTGCTGGAGGGTCCTGAGAGGCCAGGTACGATGCAGACAGAGTCTGTAGTGCTGGAGGCTCCTGAGAGGCCAGGTACGATGCAGGCATGGTCTGTAGTGCTGGAGGCTCCTGATAGGCCAGGTACGATGCAGACAGCGTCTGTAGTGCTGGAGGCCCCTGAGAGGTTAGGTACGATGCAGGCATGGTCTGTAGTGCCGTTGGCTCTTGAGAGGCCAGGTACGATGCAGACAGGGTCTGTAGTGCTGGAGGCTCCTGAGAGGTCAGGTATGATGCAGGCATGGTCTGTAGGGCTGGAGGCTCCTGAGAGGTCAGGGACGATGCAGACAGGGACTGTAGTGCTGGAGGCTCCTGAGAGGTCAGGTACGATGCAGACAGGGTCTGTAGTGCTGGAGGCTCCTGAGAGGCCAGGTACGATGAAGACAGGGTCTGTAGTGCTGTTGGCTCCTGAGAGGTCAGGTACGTTGCAGGCAGGGTCTGTAGTGCTGGAGGCTCCTGAGAGGCTAGGTACGATGCAGGCATGGTCTGTAGTGCTGGAAGCTCCTGAGAGGTCAGGTACGATGCAGGCAGTGTCTGTAGTGCTGGAGGGTCCTGAGAGGCCAGGTACGATGCAGACAGAGTCTGTAGTGCTGGAGGCTCCTGAGAGGCCAGGTACGACGCAGGCAGGGTCTGTAGTGCTGGAGGCTCCTGAGAGGTCAGGTACGACGCAGGCAGGGTCTGTAGTGCTGGAGGCTCCTGAGAGGCCACGTACGATGCAGACAGGGTCTGTAGTGCTGGAGGATCCTGAGAGGCCAGGTACGATGCAGGCAGGGTCTGTAGTGCTGGAGGCTTCTGAGAGGTCACGTAAGATTCAGACAGGGTCTGTAGTGCTGGATGCTCCTGCGTGGTCAGGTACGATGCAGACAGGGTCTGTAGTGCTGGAGGCTCCTGAGAGGTCAGGTACGACGCAGGCAGGGTCTGTAGTGCTGGAGGCTCCTGAGAGGCCAGGTACGACGCAGGCAGGGTCTGTAGTGCTGGAGGCTCCTGAGAGGTCAGGTACGACGCAGGCAGGGTCTGTAGTGCTGGAGGCTCCTGAGAGGCCAGGTACGATGCAGACAGGGTCTGTAGTGCTGTTGGCTCCTGAGAGGTCAGGTACGTTGCAGGCAGGGTCTGTAGTGCTGGAGGATCCTGAGAGGCCAGGTACGATGCAGGCATGGTCTGTAGTGCTGGAGGCTCCTGAGAGGTCAGGTACGATGCAGGCAGTGTCTGTAGTGCTGGAGGGTCCTGAGAGGCCAGGTACGATGCAGACAGAGTCTGTAGTGCTGGAGGCTCCTGAGAGGCCAGGTACGATGCAGACAGAGTCTGTAGTGCTGGAGGCTCCTGATAGGCCAGGTACGATGCAGACAGCGTCTGTAGTGCTGGAGGCCCCTGAGAGGTTAGGTACGATGCAGGCATGGTCTGTAGTGCCGTTGGCTCCTGAGAGGCCAGGTACGATGCAGACAGGGTCTGTAGTGCTGGAGGCTCCTGAGAGGTCAGGTATGATGCAGGCATGGTCTGTAGGGCTGGAGGCTCCTGAGAGGTCAGGGACGATGCAGACAGGGACTGTAGTGCTGGAGGCTCCTGAGAGGTCAGGTACGATGCAGACAGGGTCTGTAGTGCTGGAGGCTCCTGAGAGGCCAGGTACGATGAAGACAGGGTCTGTAGTGCTGTTGGCTCCTGAGAGGTCAGGTACGTTGCAGGCAGGGTCTGTAGTGCTGGAGGCTCCTGAGAGGCCAGGTACGATGCAGGCATGGTCTGTAGTGCTGGAGGCTCCTGAGAGGTCAGGTACGATGCAGGCAGTGTCTGTAGTGCTGGAGGGTCCTGAGAGGCCAGGTACGATGCAGACAGAGTCTGTAGTGCTGGAGGCTCCTGAGAGACCAGGTACGATGCAGACAGGGTCTGTAGTGCTGTAGGCTCCTGAGAGGTCAGGTACGATGCAGGCAGTGTCTGTAGTGCTGGAGGCTCCTGAGAGGCCAGGTACGATGCAGACAGGATCTGTAGTGCTGGAGGCTCCTGAGAGGTCAGGTACGATGCAGACAGGGTCTGTAGAGCTGGAGGCTCTAGAGAGGCCAGGTACGATGCAGGCAGGGTCTGTAGTGCTGGAGGCTCCTGAGAGGCCAGGTATGATGCAGGCATGGTCTGTAGTGCTGGAGGCTCCTGAGAGGTCAGGTACGATGCAGGCATGGTCTGTAGGGCTGGAGGCTCCTGAGAGGTCAGGTACGATGCAGACAGGGTCTGTAGAGCTGGAGGCTCCTGAGAGGTCAGGTACGATGCAGGCAGTGTCTGTAGTGCTGGAGGCTCCTGAGAGGCTAGGTACGATGCAGATAGAGTCTGTAGTGCTGGAGGCTCCTGAGAGGCCAGGTACGATGCAGACAGGGTCTGTAGTGCTGTAGGCTCCTGAGAGGTCAGGTACGATGCAGGCAGTGTCTGTAGTGCTGGAGGCTCCTGAGAGGCCAGGTACGATGCAGACAGGATCTGTAGTGCTGGAGGCTCCTGAGAGGTCAGGTACGATGCAGACAGGGTCTGTAGTGCTGGAGGCTCCTGAGAGGCCAGGTACGATGCAGGCAGGGTCTGTAGTGCTGGAGGCTCCTGAGAGGCCAGGTACGATGCAGGCATGGTCTGTAGTGCTGCAGGCTCCTGAGAGGTCAGGTACGATGCAGGCAGGGTCTGTAGTGCTGGAGGCTCCTGAGAGGTCAGGTACGATGCAGGCATGGTCTGTAGTGCTGGAGGCTCCTGAGAGGTCAGGTACGATGCAGGCAGGGTCTGTAGGGCTGGAGGCTCCTGAGAGGTCATGTACGATGCAGACAGAGTCTGTAGTGCTGGAGGCTCCTGAGAGGCCAGGTACGACGCAGGCAGGGTCTGTAGTGCTGGAGGCTCCTGAGAGGCTAGGTACGATGCAGGCATGGTCTGTAGTGCTGGAAGCTCCTGAGAGGTCAGGTACGATGCAGGCAGTGTCTGTAGTGCTGGAGGGTCCTGAGAGGCCAGGTACCATGCAGACAGAGTCTGTAGTGCTGGAGGCTCCTGAGAGGCCAGGTACGACGCAGGCAGGGTCTGTAGTGCTGGAGGCTCCTGAGAGGTCAGGTACGACGCAGGCAGGGTCTGTAGTGCTGGAGGCTCCTGAGAGGCCACGTACGATGCAGACAGGGTCTGTAGTGCTGGAGGATCCTGAGAGGCCAGGTACGATGCAGGCAGGGTCTGTAGTGCTGGAGGCTTCTGAGAGGTCACGTAAGATTCAGACAGGGTCTGTAGTGCTGGATGCTCCTGCGTGGTCAGGTACGATGCAGACAGGGTCTGTAGTGCTGGAGGCTCCTGAGAGGTCAGGTACGACGCAGGCAGGGTCTGTAGTGCTGGAGGCTCCTGAGAGGCCAGGTACGACGCAGGCAGGGTCTGTAGTGCTGTTGGCTCCTGAGAGGTCAGGTACGACGCAGGCAGGGTCTGTAGTGCTGGAGGATCCTGAGAGGCCAGGTACGATGCAGGCATGGTCTGTAGTGCTGGAGGCTCCTGAGAGGTCAGGTACGATGCAGGCAGTGTCTGTAGTGCTGGAGGGTCCTGAGAGGCCAGGTACGATGCAGACAGAGTCTGTAGTGCTGGAGGCTCCTGAGAGGCCAGGTACGATGCAGACAGAGTCTGTAGTGCTGGAGGCTCCTGATAGGCCAGGTACGATGCAGACAGCGTCTGTAGTGCTGGAGGCCCCTGAGAGGTTAGGTACGATGCAGGCATGGTCTGTAGTGCCGTTGGCTCCTGAGAGGCCAGGTACGATGCAGACAGGGTCTGTAGTGCTGGAGGCTCCTGAGAGGTCAGGTATGATGCAGGCATGGTCTGTAGGGCTGGAGGCTCCTGAGAGGTCAGGGACGATGCAGACAGGGACTGTAGTGCTGGAGGCTCCTGAGAGGTCAGGTACGATGCAGACAGGGTCTGTAGTGCTGGAGGCTCCTGAGAGGCCAGGTACGATGAAGACAGGGTCTGTAGTGCTGTTGGCTCCTGAGAGGTCAGGTACGTTGCAGGCAGGGTCTGTAGTGCTGGAGGCTCCTGAGAGGCCAGGTACGATGCAGGCATGGTCTGTAGTGCTGGAGGCTCCTGAGAGGTCAGGTACGATGCAGGCAGTGTCTGTAGTGCTGGAGGGTCCTGAGAGGCCAGGTACGATGCAGACAGAGTCTGTAGTGCTGGAGGCTCCTGAGAGACCAGGTACGATGCAGACAGGGTCTGTAGTGCTGTAGGCTCCTGAGAGGTCAGGTACGATGCAGGCAGTGTCTGTAGTGCTGGAGGCTCCTGAGAGGCCAGGTACGATGCAGACAGGATCTGTAGTGCTGGAGGCTCCTGAGAGGTCAGGTACGATGCAGACAGGGTCTGTAGAGCTGGAGGCTCTAGAGAGGCCAGGTACGATGCAGGCAGGGTCTGTAGTGCTGGAGGCTCCTGAGAGGCCAGGTATGATGCAGGCATGGTCTGTAGTGCTGGAGGCTCCTGAGAGGTCAGGTACGATGCAGGCATGGTCTGTAGGGCTGGAGGCTCCTGAGAGGTCAGGTACGATGCAGACAGGGTCTGTAGAGCTGGAGGCTCCTGAGAGGTCAGGTACGATGCAGGCAGTGTCTGTAGTGCTGGAGGCTCCTGAGAGGCTAGGTACGATGCAGATAGAGTCTGTAGTGCTGGAGGCTCCTGAGAGGCCAGGTACGATGCAGACAGGGTCTGTAGTGCTGTAGGCTCCTGAGAGGTCAGGTACGATGCAGGCAGTGTCTGTAGTGCTGGAGGCTCCTGAGAGGTCAGGTACGATGCAAGGATGGTCTGTAGTGCTGGAGGCTCCTGCGAGGTCAGGTACGATGCAGGCAGGGTCTGTAGTGCTGGAGGCTCCTGAGTGGTCAGGTACGATGCAGGCAGGGTCTGTAGTGCTGGAGGCTCCTGAGAGGTCAGGTACGACGCAGGCAGGGTCTGTAGTGCTGGAGGCTCCTGAGAGGTCAGGTACGACGCAGACAGGTTCTGTAGTGCTGGAGGCTCCTGAGAGGTCAGGTACGATGCATACAGGATCTGTAGTGCTGTTGGCTCCTGAGAGGTCAGGTACGATGCAGGCATGGTCTGTAGTGCTGGAGGCTCCTGAGAGGCCAGGTACGATGCAGACGGGGTCTGTAGTGCTGGAGGCTCCTGAGAGGTCAGGTTCGATGCAGGCAGGGTCAGGTGTCCTCTCCGTTTGGCAGCTTCTGGGTCCCTCACACGGAATGGCAGCCTAGATGAAGGGAAACGGGCAGAAAGTGGGAAATTAGGAAGCGTGCCAAGTTTCCTGTGAAGGAGAACATAGACGAAGGGCAGCATCTGGCGCGGGAAGACAAGGTGAAAGTGAGGGGGGAAGATGGAAGATCGTAGCACACAGTTCAGTGATCAGAGAGGGAGAAACTGAGGGAACGTGGGAGGGGAGGGAATGATTGCCCATTCAGAGATGCCCTTGAGGAAGCAGGAGAAGGCTGAGGTTCAGCAGGGTGGGCAAGTGGGCCTCAAGTAGGTACCGGTCTGCCCCGTCTCCTACTGACACGGCGGGGACGTGGGGACGGGATGGGAGAGCCTCCGTTGTTTACCTCTCTTCCCCAGGAAATGCGCAGGGGAAGCATGTGAAGGGGCAGGGAGAGAGGGGACAGAAGGTAGGGGAAGAGAATAGGAAGGAGACCCACGGTGACTGCAGGGCAGCCTTGAGTGTCTCGAGCTTCCACATCTTGGATTTGAACGAGCAGGGTCAGCACTGCAGCTCCTCTTTTGTGGCAGCATTCAGGGGACACCGTGGATTTGCCAGGTTTGGGGTTTTCCCAGGTAGGTGCCTGGGGGAGGGGTGGCAAGGTGAGAGGGTGCAGAGTAGAGGTTTCCCTGAGATCCCCACACTCTGTGCTGGGGAACGGAAGGGGCAGTGGTGTCCGGGAGTGTTCTGATTCACCTGCTTTGTGTTGCAGGTGAGCGTGGCTCTGGGATGCGCCACCCGTGGTCGGACTGTTACTTTTGTTTGCACCTTCGCTGCCTTTTTGAGCCGAGCATTTGATCAGATCCGGATGGGAGCCATCTCTCAAAGCAACATCAACCTCATTGGGTCCCACTGCGGGGTATCCATAGATATGAGTTCTCAATGCCGTCATTTTAATCGCCTTCCTCCTTTACAGAGAAAGATTAGCCTGTAAGAGGTTGAACTGCCAGCGTGCTTAAGGTTCCATAATGTTTGATTATCATAACCTCCGTTTTGAAAAAAGCCATGTCATGTGTTAGAAGTTCCAGACACTCTGGGTAACTTTTGAGCCGATCTCTTGGTATTACTGAAAAGTGCCCATTTTTTCTGTCATCGAGAAATAATTATCTGTCCTGAGTGCCTCTTCTTTGTCAAGCCACGTACTAGGTAGAGATTGGGTCACCCTGGCATCACCGAATTGTTTACTGCTCTCTGGTCGCCTTAGTCTAAGCGGGGACAAGCTGCATGGGCACAGCAGAGTGAGCAGCACAGCCTGCCAGGGCTCCCCCGGCCCGAGCAGCCTGCTTGGACAGAATGGGAAACCTCGAGGCGCCCAACACGTGGGCATTAACCGTGGATGGGCTACATGGAAGCTGGGGGAAACACGGGAGCCGGGAGGAGGACCGAGGCGTGTGTTAGCAGTGGATAGAAAATCGGGCGAGTCTGTGAGAACCTGAAGAAGGATTTCAGCGTTGCTGACAGGAGGAGTCTCAGACGGCAGGGACAGCAGAACCCCAGTCCCCGGGGGTTTCTTGCCTGGGAAACGTCCGGGATGACAGAAATGGGGAGTCTAGAGAGACGGGGCACCTGACATTCCTGTGGCGGGGCAGGTCAAGGTAGATGTGGCAGCTTACGCTTGCTGCCAGAATGCTGGAGGGGAGGGCTGGACGTGCGTGTTTGGGTGTCGTCTTGGGGACTTCCTGGGAGAGCAAGACTGGCTAAGAAGTCTCTGGATGGCCAGATGCAGGGGAAGAGAGCAAGGAGGGAGGAGGGCCTGGACAGGGGTCCGGGGTCTCTGCCTCGGGCTGGGTGAGGAGTAAGTTTTAGACTCAGCTGAGTGGAGAAGTGGCTCTAGGTCCAGCCCAGAGGAGCCGGGGTTCTGAGGAGAGACAGCGGTCCCAGGCCAGGCGGTGTACGCGGCGACAGTTCCCTTCCCAGCTGGAAGAGCTAGGCCGCCCTGGTGTACATCGGGCTTTCTCTTTGCACAGAGTCTCTTTCCCCCCCACACGAAGGCCCTCTGAGTTCCAGCAGCACCCCGAGGGCACCCCAAAGGCTATGTTCTGTGATTCTCAGCTACTTTGAAGGCCATGAGAAATGAATGAGACCATTTGAGTCTGAAAACTTTAGTCTCTTGATGGAGAAGGTAGAAGAGCAGAGAAGAAATGACAGAGTCTGAGGGGGCCTCCTAGGGAGAAGTGCACAGGGCCAGAGACCTGGTGCTCGGGGACGAGTGTTGGGTCGCTCAGGGCAGCAGCGCTAGGACCGTGTGCCAGGGGTTGGCGAGGCTTGGGGCCGAGAAGAGGCCTGTGCCGTGTTGCTTGCAGCGTCAGTTGGGAGCCTCAGGCGGGGCGTGGCAGTGACCTGCGCTGCGCTGGCGGCCACCCCGGTGGCACGCGTGCTTGGCTGACGGGGAGGGCTCACCTTTCCATTGGGCTGTGGCTTTGCTTTCTCAGGTGAAGACGGCCCCTCCCAGATGGCCCTGGAGGATCTGGCCATGTTCCGAGCGGTTCCGAACTGCACGATTTTCTATCCGAGCGATGCCATCTCAACGGAGCACGCCGTGCTCCTGGCGGCCAACACCGAGGTATCCGTAAGGGGGCACTGGCGCCGACAGAAAACATTGCTGGGCTCTGATGCTGCTTTGGTACTGATGGCTTGATTTTTTTTTCCCCATTTTTTTCTCAGCATAAAGAAAATAGATATTCGTTGTAGGAAATTTGGTTGTGGGATTCCTTTTAAAAGTAGAGCCATTGCCCCAGAAAAGGGTGATGAACCACGAAGAACATGAATACGTTTGCATTGTAGAAAGCAGTGCAGAAGAATTTCGAACCCCTGACGACCTGTATCGGGTGGGACTTGGGTCAAGAAGAGGGGGTGCTCTGGGGCTCTGAGACAGGGAGCCCTTGGCAGGGCCACGGAAGTGGGTCCCAGCGACAAGCCATCATGTGCTGGCCTTAGACACAGCCCGTGCAGCTGCCACCTCGTGATATCAGAAAACTGGACAGTTGCCAGTGGGAGGCCACTGCAGACAAACCCTGGGGTCCCCAGCCCTGTCCCGCCCTCAGAAACAGCTTAGAAGGCTACAGGTCTGGCTTCTGCCCTGCCTGCCCCTCCTGAAGTCTCACCCAGGGGCATCAGATGGACACAACCTAACTCCTGTCCAGAACCCAGCCGCAGCAGAGGCTAGGGGACAGAATCTTTACCTTTCTAACCATTCTAGCTAGCGGCCGCCAGACTCACCTCACCCTCCAGGCCTGCACGCACCCATGCCCCTGCACAGGCAAACCTGGGCACAGTTGGGGTGGGTTGTACGAGTTCCGTTCCAAGCATTTCCAACGTGTTAGAGACATGAGTTTCTTTTACTTTTTTCCTTTAAACCTAAGTGGCCTCACACATTGTTCTGGATTTTTCTACGTGCCATATCCGGGACATTGTTCTATGTCCTTGCATGTACAGTGCAATCTCGTGTGCTGCAGGATCTTATTTGTGGGAAGTTCAAAAGAGACAAAGCTGTGGTGACGGAAATCAGAATAGAGGTTGCTTCTTGGGTGGGGAGAGTGACAGGAGAGAGGCATGAGGGAACTTTCTGGGCAGGTGCAAATGCTGTCCAGACTCAGGAGATGGTTACATGGTGTATAACTTATCAGAATTCGGGGCGTGCTCCACTTAAGTAAATTTTACCTTGTAAAAATACACCGAATAGAACTAGTTCATAACATGTAAATGAACAAAAGGAATCAGTGTTCCTAAATTAATGTATGGGTTTATCATGTACGATTTAAATATGTATGTAAATTAACAAATACTAGACATTTGAGTATTCATTTACATTCCTGTTTATATGTTCAAGGTGATAAAAAACGTATTTACATCTTTTTATTGGAGAAACAGTCATTTTATATTCCGGTGTCTAAGGTACTTCTAAGGATGGAGCATTCATTACAAGCTGTTGTGACAAAAGTTGTTTCCCATGTGTTTTAGGCTTTCTAGTCAAGGTGAGTCAGCGCTTCTGCTCCACGTTTATGTTCTGTGGAGACACAACAGATCGATTTATATTTGAGAAAGCTTTCCTAAACGGGTGAGCAGGACAGTGTGGAGAGCTCGTCACAGGGCACCCAGCAGGGTCCTTCGTAGTAACCTGACCCCGTGACAGTTGGCCCTCACTCCAGAAGGCACATTTTGTTTTTAGTACAAAGAATTGTTAGGTCCTCCCCCGCTTCTTTTTGAGGTTTATTAGTTGGAAATTTAGTTTGATTTTCTAAACTGTGGCTCTGGTGTTCATTTACACCCTAGGGGATGTGCTACATTCGGACCAGTCGGCCAGCAACTGCAGTTATTTACACCGCATACGAAAACTTTGAGGTTGGACGGGCCAAGGTAAGGCCTTAAGTTCTCCAGTGTCTTCCAGCATCAGTTCACGTGGAGAGCACTGTTCTTAAAGCCAGCGCTAGAGACATCCACAGTTGACGCTTCATTCTTTCTTTGCCCTAGTTTAAAAAAAATTCATGACCTTTGCCTGCTTTTCTTCAGGAAGGAACATTCTGCCAATATCAGCCTGAACTGAACTTTTCTCCTTTCTGAAAGGAGTCTCTTTGTTGAGCCCTTAAAGATAAGCTGGTAACAACTTGAAGGCTTTTGAGTTGCTTTGCTGTACCTTATCACAGCCTCAAGCTAAACAAAATAATAGAACCCATTTCAGATGAATAGTATATCTGTTAGGTTCTGGTTTTGCAGGTCCAAGGCCAGGAATATAACAAACAAATATGAACCATCTTGCCTCTGGCCATTGTGTGACCCTGCGGTTGGTTTTGCACATGGATTGTGGCCTCGCCCCCAGGCCTGCTGATAAAGGCTGGCATTGCAAGGTGCCTCCTATCTCCTGTATCCTTGAGAAAGCCCTAGAAGCACAGATTGTTAGCAGCCAGCCATGTTTTGTAGATGAGGGCCAGAGAAGGTGTTCAGGAAGACCAGGATTCAAGCCCCTACGGCAGCTCGACGTCTGTGTGCCTGCCTGTCCGAGCTGCGCGTGCAGAAAACCAGCAGCGTCTGTGGAGAAAATAAGTGACTGCCCACCACCTAGAGAGCAGGGCTTACAGACATTTGGCCGCGTTTTCTTCCTGGCTTTTTCTATATACACGTATATATATGTGTATATCTTAGTTGAGCTCATACTGCATAGGAAAGTTTTATGTCCTGTCTTTATCTTATAAGCCTTTTAGAACGTCATTAATACTCTCCTTAAGTATGTGAAAGACTGATAGCCACTCTTGAAGAGCAATAGGTGACTTCCAACTTGATTGCTAAGGGCTAGGCTGCTCCAGAATTCACAGTGGCTAGTGCTCAGAATGAGTGAGTGAGCGCTGGGTGGCTTTAGTGCCACAGTAGAGCAGGTGTACCCAGAGCAGTTAATAGTCCCCCATAGTTCCATTCTGCTGAATGGAAAAGCTGTATTATTCACTTCAGTGTGAACTACACGTTCACACTATTGTTCCCTGGACTCCCACGTTTAACTCAAAGCCATATGTTTGCCTCCGGGGGTGGTAGGGAGTGTGTCTTGGTGATAGTTATATGGTTTTCAAAGCTTTCTCATATCTCTCTTCTTTTTTTTCCCCCCCTGATGTTTGTCCTGTCCTGACAAAATGAAGTAAACTTCCTGATGTGAGTTAAAACATGTGTGATAATATGCATGCCATGGATAATTCAAGGGCTGGATTTGCAAGGGGGGACGTAGGTGTGTGTATGTATGTGTGTATATGTATGTATCTATACATGTATATTTGTGTGTGTGTGTGTGTGTGTGTGTGTGTATGAAAACACTAGAACATTCTCGAAGAATGGGGGTGGGTGGTTTGAAGCCCTGAATATCTGTAGTCAGCAATGGTTCTTAAGCCACAGGAAAAGCTATACAGAGGAATGCAATGCAGACTTCCAGATGCCTTTGGTTGGGTGACTTTGGAGGAAACAAAACGATGGAAAAAAGAGCAGAGAACCCTGTCTGCTTACAGAATAGCGGGTGGTTGGGAGCATGGGCTTTGAAGTCAGATGGGCCTGGCTGCTGGTCTCAGCCCTGCCCTGGGCGAGTTCCTCCTGTTCTGAGATTTGCTTTCCACAGCCACAGAAGGGGCCCGCTAATGCATGGGCTTCACAGGGCACTTGGGCATGCACCTCGAAAATGCCCCCAAATGGTCCCCATTCGCGTGTTCGTGATTGGAGTCCAGTCTGTGTGCGTGCCCCAGCAAGATGTTCACGCAGCCCAGAGGTGGCGCCTTTGCAGACCCCTTGGTGGGCGTGAGTCCGTGCTCTGGAGCAGATGGGCTGTACAACTCGCTTCTGGCCTTCAGCCTTTCACATCCCAGTTGGAAATGCACCTGCTTTGCTAAAGGGTCATTTTGCATACGTATTGTAAAAGAACTTAGTAATTTGGCATCGTGAATCATGAGGAAAAGTAGGTGAATTTGTTAAACAAACATGAAGTGGGGCTTATTAAAAAGAATATGTCCTTGTTGGTCAGTGTGCTGACTCGGCCTTTTTTATAGTGAACTATTAAGGAGTGAAATTGGTAGGCTCAGGAGAGCAGTGTAGCAGAGTGTCCTCCACTTTGAGACACACTCTGTGTGTAGTAAGCACAGCATTTTTGTTTTGTGGGTGCAACACCAGGTCGTCCGCAACGGTGTCAACGACAAGCTCACAGTTGTTGGAGCTGGAGTGACCTTGCATGAAGCCTTAGCAGCCGCCGATGATCTTTCTAAGCAAGAAGGTCAGTTGGTTGTTGCTGAATGCTGAAGTTCAAGCTGGGAGTGGTAGGACTTGGGCTGCCTGTGTGCCCCAATCTGTCTTTTATTCTAAGTCTGCTTCATACACCAAGCTGGTTATCTCTGTTCTCCAGATATTTCTATCCGCGTCATCGACCTGTTTACTGTTAAACCCCTGGATGCAGCCACCATCATCTCCAACGCAAAAGCCACAGGTGGCCAGATTATCACAGTGGAGGATCACTCTTCAGAAGGTGTGTGCAGGCCTTGGGGACCACTTTGAAAGTCTGCTTTGGTGCAGCGTGTTTTTCTTTTCCTTGACCAGAGGTGTGCCATGATCGTGGGCGGCACCTCCAGCCAACCACTCACCCAGCAACCTGTATTACTTGCTCTTTGCGACGGTATGGGTATAGGGTCTCTTGCCCGCCTGCACTGGCTGGCTAAGGGTGGGGCCGTGCCCATCCTCGTTTGTGTGTGCTCAGCGCAGTGTGCAGTGCCTGGTCGCCGGGTAGCTGGCTCAGTGGCAGTGCAGAGGAGTGTCTAACTTGGCATTGTGAGGGGAGGCGTCATAAGAAGCTTCACAGTTGCTCTTGAGTATTGAATGATTAATAGTTTGCCCCCCACAGAAAAATGGCAATAGTGCCTTGCAAGCAGAGAACACAGCAAATGCAGGAAAAGTGTGGCCAGGGAGAGGGGGCTGGGCAGTGTTTGGCCAGGGAAGGTCAGGTGGGGCAGAGGAGGGAGTGGGGAGCTTCATGTGTTTGCGTGTCAGGGGCCCCAAGAGCACCCCCGTGATCTGCAGGAAAGCACTCCAGCGCCCTCCCGGCTGAGGTTGATGGCAGGGAAAGGGCACACGCCAGCACCCCCAAGGACAGAAGACACGGGTCGGGGGTGGAGAGCCCCACCCCTTCGGCTTCCTCTCTCCCTCCCATGAGGGGCCAGCCGAGCACTCTCCCTTCGCCGGCAGTCACAGATGCCGCCCTGGGGACCCAGGGAGCCCACTCGAGACTCAGCGCCCCGGGTTTCATTGAGGGCTGGTCGCAGCCCGGCACGTGCCAAACTTCCCGATTCCCAGGGGAAAGCAGGTGTGCCCCATAAACCACCCTGTGGTGCCAGAGTCCAGGCACAGGGACCACCCTTATCAGTAGGGAAAGTGTCTCGTCGATGCAGGGCACTCACACCAGCCCACTGCCCGGGCACCACCCCAGGGGCAGCCTTGCCAGCTGGCCCTTCCGAAGCCGGCATCCAGTTCGTAGGTTCCTGACAGCTTTGAGAATCTGAGTTCCACAGACGCCTGCATCCGTGGAGCCCCAGTGGAAAGAGCCCCTGCCATAAGTGAGGCTGGGAGCAATTTGGAGACTCGCACTTTTGAACGAGAACGCTTCTGGTCAGTCGGGGAATGGTTGTTTATGAATCAACAGCCAGTGAAAAATATCTTTCCCTGGGAACCACAAATTCAAAGGCGTCTATGTGATGGGGTTTTAAGGCTGACTAGCTGTTTCCAGAACAGAGCCTGATGTCCCTTGCTTCCCCAGGTGGCATCGGGGAGGCTGTTTGTGCAGCGGTGTCCATGGAGCCTGACATCCTGGTCCATCAGCTGGCAGTGTCAGGAGTGCCTCGGAGCGGAAGGCCGAGTGAGCTGCTCAGTATGTTTGGAATCAGTGCCAGACACATCATAATGGCTGTGAAGTGTGTCTTAATGAATTAAAATAGCTGTTGGCTTTGGTCTTAGAAGACTGGCCTCTTTACCTTACATTTACGCTCATTGCCAAACCATCACTTAAATCTATACTGTTGCGCTTTATTCTTTTTAAAAGCAAAGCCAGTTAACTACTTTCCTGTTAAGCCATAACTACGTATACAAGAGTAACTTTCACCTTTGAATCATAAATGTGGGTTACAAGACAAGGTTTTAAGTGACAGAATAGCTAACAAAACAACCACCTAATAAATTTTCTGATGAGACTACAGATAACTGGGCTGGGGACCAACATAAGGTAACAGTTTCTTAAATGTGTGTCATAAGTAAAGAAAATGCGAATTGAATTGTAGACTGCAGTTGCCCAGGTTTGGCAGCGCTATACCCCCATGCTGCGCACCGCTGTCCCAGCTCAGTCCACCTGCTGCCATCCTACCTGTAGCCTCCCAGGTACTGTGTCAGCGCGGTTGCCCTGGAACTTCCTCTGGTGTCTGCCTTCATCTCCTCTCTTCCGCGAGGAGGCTGCGCCTAGTGTGTCCCGTGCTGCTTGTGGCGACTGCTCCGCGGAGAGGACACAGCCTGTTCTCGTCTGCACACCGCACTCTCCTGTGAGATCTCAGAAGTGTCTCATTTGCCCAGTGACCAACCCGAACTGTTATCTCAACTGTACTCATCTGCTAAGCATGCTAGTTAAAGTTAATGTTAATAAAGCAATTAAGAACCGGCTACCTGCTTTATTGCGTTTGTGCCTTGTATGTGTAATTTGGTTTCTCCTTGACAAAATCCTAAATGAGGAAGGAGCTGTTATCTAAACCAGCAGAGAGCCATGTCCCTTAACAAGCCCTGGAAATGGTACTGGGCAGGAGATGCACCACTAGAGGACAGTATACAGCCTGAAAAGCCAGCCCTGAGCTGACTCCTTAATTTAGCTCTGAGCATGTAAACCATGTGGCCGGAATACAAGAAGAAAATACCTGCCAGGTAAATTAAAGATAGGCCCCGCCTCCGCACCCCCCCCCCCCAACCCCCGCCATAACCGAAGAGTCCTGAGCCCTCTTCTTTGCGGGCTGTACGAGAAGTCCTCCTTCCCTGGAGACCCGGGGTGGGGTCTGCGCCCTCCCGCGAGAAAGGCCAAGAAAAAGCCGACCCCAAGATCCAGGGCTCAGGAGACCCCGTGAGCACCGTTGGGCCCACCCTGACCCGGCAGAGAAAAGAGACGTTGTGCTCCCCAGGGTGACTTGGAGAAGGGGAAGAGGAAGGTGGCGACCCCACCCAGATGGCAAACGAGCACTGTCACTCCTTGTCCGGCTGGGCCCCAGTCCTGGCCTCTCAGAGCTGCCTTGATCTGTACTCCTGGGAGCTTCCACCCTCCCACGGCCCAGAATGTGGCACCCACCCCCACACACAGTTCTCTCCCCGCCCACTGAATTCCAGCGCCTCCTGAGTGTGCCTCTGAGATGTTCTAAGATAAAGCGCGGGTCCTTCCCCCGCCCGCCCAAGGATAGCTGCCAGAGAAGTGTCCAGAGCTAGTACCCATACCACCAGGGATCTAAGTATCCGCCAGAGGTGCCCACGCTTCTAGAGGTGGGGACAGCAAGAAGGTTAACAAAGTCTTCCCCATGTCACTTGACAGGTGTGACACACGTGTTCTTCTCCAGGATGACCTGTCACTTTAGTGAATGGGTCCTTTAGGGAGGCTTGGGAAGATTTGCGGTGTGCACTTCCAGCAATGCTGCAACAAGGTCCCTCCCAGGGAACACGGCCTCCCCTTCCATCAGGGGGGCTCTGGGTCTGGAAACTGGGTGAGAAGGTGTGACTCTCCACGGGGGCAACTCAAGTCAGGTTTTTGCTCCCAGAACTAGAGGGTTTAGGGTTATACGCATCAAGCAATCCTGTAGCAGGCTGCCCAACTATTTCCTGCTTAGAGGCTCATTTTCTGCGCCTTGCTCGCTTGCCTCCAGCCCGCCATTCTTGCTTTTCCTGGAACATGCCAGATTGTTCCTTGGGGTCGGGGCCTTGGCTCCGGCTGGTCCTCAGTCCTTACGCTGGTGTTCCTGCTCTAATGGCTCTCTCAGCGCCTTGCTGAAAAGAGCTGCTTCTGGACCTATCCCTGGAACACAGTTGCGGGGTGGAGTGTTCAGGCTGGATATGATGAATCTACTCTCAAATTCCTCTCTCCCTAAGCTTATGGATTCTGTCCTGCACCTCCTGTCAGGGCATTTCTGGCATCAAAACCCATGAAATGCAGGTCAGTAGTAGGTCCAAGCCAAGCATGCGAGTGCTAGACTACACACCAGCTGCATGTCCTAATACTTTTTTTATTTTTAAATTTATTTATTTATTTATTTTCGGCTGCATTGGGTCTTCGTAGCCGCGTGCAGGCTTTCTCTAGTTACGGCGAGCGGGGGCTGCTCTTCGTTGCGGTGCACGGGCCTCTCATTGCGGTGGCTTCTCTTGTTGTGGAGCACGGGCTCTAGGTGCACGGGCTTCGGTAGTTGTGGCCCGCGGGCTCAGTAGTTGTGGCTCGCGGGCTCTAGAGCGCAGGCTCAGTAGTTGTGGCGCACGGGCTTAGTTGCTCCGCGGCCTGTGGGATCTTCCCGAACCAGGGCTCGAACCCGTGTCCCCTGCATTGGCAGGCGGATTCTTAACCACTGCGCCACCAGGGGAGTCCCTAGGCAGGCAGATTCTTAACCACTGTGCCACCAGGGAAGTCCCTGTCCTAATACTTTTAATCTGGAACCTCTAGTAAATACACTATCAGTTAATCCACCCCATCGAGCGGCCCACCTCCCCTACTGAGTCGCACACCCTGAGAACCTACTACCACAAATGTTCAAATACAGTTCAGTTGGTAGGTATCGGTGAAGTCCGGAAAATATTTTTTTTATATCCTTATGGAAAATATTTATTGACGTATGAGCTGTTTCCTCTAGGGTCAGGCTTTGGTCTGTCCCCCTGGATCATGCTGTGATTGGGCCCCAGTTACGGGTCTAATGGCAACAGGGTGTGGTGGCAGAGGGTGTGGAGGACAGTGGGTGTCCCCTTGCAAGGCATCTGCGCCAGGTGAGGTGATGACACAGTCCCCAAGGGAGAGAACGCCAGCCTGCCAGACACGGGAGGGCAGGCTACTTCCACCCGCAAGGGAGGCTCAAGGGGACTGCGGGCTTCCCGACTGTCAACCCCCACTGAGGGCAACCAGATGTCCCGATTCTAGGTTTCAGGTCCCACTCCTCCACCCAGTGCCGTACCTTTCACACGAGAAACATGGAGAGGCTGGGAATTCAGGTGACCTTGGGATTCTGCACAATGATGCAGGTTTTGTTTGTGTTTGTAGTGTTTGATTTCCAGCACCCTCAGCCCTGCAGGTACAGGAGGAAGAGAATTTTTAGGGCTGCCATGGAAGTGCTCTGGCTGTCATACTGTGCCTTGAGCTGAGAGGTAAGGAATCTGACCTTGTCAGTTTTTTCTCTGTGCCCTCCCGGGGACACTCTGGAGTCACCCCACAGCACAGCCTTGATTCCCCAGCGTCCCCTCCACGACAGTTCAGGGCAGCAGCCGGTCCGGCTCCCCTGGGCACTTGCTGCACTTGGCCCTTCCTCCCAGTCAACCACAGGGGAGAGCTTGATGAATGGTGAGGCCCCCGCAGGTCATGGGTGCCTCGAGCCCCACTTGGTTACTCGGGGATCGGAGGGCTGGATGAACAGAGATAGTACAGGAAGAAGCTGCCCCCCACCCCCAGAGCCTGGGAAAAAGGGAGGGGGTTAACGTCATCTGCAGCCTAGAAGCCAGGATGAGGGGCCTTGAAGAACAGAGGCTGGATCTCTGAGGAGGGGCTGCTGCAGTCTCTCAGGGAAGGAGAGAGCAACAGCACCGGCTAAGAGGGGCAACGGGGCAGGAGGGGCAGGAGGGGCAGGAGGGGCAGGAGGGGCAGGAGGGGCAGGAGGGGATTTCCGAGGCACCACCTATCTTCCAGGTCACTGGTTCCTTCTTCGGTGGCATCCGATCTGTGGTTTGATTCATCTGTTGAGATTTTTATTTCAATGACTGTGGCTTTGTTTTTAACTTCTAAAGTTCTTTTTCAAATCGGCCTGGGCTTTTAAAATTAGTCTTATCTTTGTGATTCCTTCCTTGGTATCTTTGTTTTGTGTCTCGGAGGCTGTTGAAGACTTGGGGAGTTGGAGTAGCCTTCTGTCACAATAATGCAGACGATTTGTAAATACCCATGAGAACTGCTCTCTGATCTCAGGAGAATCCAAAGGTAATGTCAGTCTGTATTTCAAAGGCCCCCCTGATTAAGCCCAAGAGTAGAAGGCGTTTCTCTTTCTCACCCTCCTTCCTTTATGGGCTGGCCCAAGGCCGGGGCGGGGATAGTCACCAGGACTCACCTCCGATGCCTTCAGGGCAAGCTGATGTGCCACACGCACCACGGCCCAAGAGCCTCCCTGCGAGGGAGCGATCCAGGTGCAGCGCCTGGCCCGCAAAAGGAGGTCAGGCTTGGAGGCCAGTGTCCTTGATCCACACCTCGCCTCGGCCACCTGCTAGCTAGTGATTCAGAACAAGCTACTCAACCCTTCTGTGTCGTGCTGTCCTCATTGCTCATCTGGAGAATGGGGAGGACACGCTCCCAACTTCCTAGGGCCACCGCGAGGGTGGGATGGACGAGTCCAGGCACGGAGCAGACACTCGCAGCCCTCACCGAAAACTATATTATCTGGCCTCTGACCGGGATGCCCTGGGGACGGGACGTTGACAGGGCCAGTCTTCCGATGTTCCATGAGGGTGGGCGGTGTCTTCAATTTGAGATGGCAGACCCATCTTCGGCTGGGCCTCTGGGAGTCCCGAGGGGGAAGCCAGGGGTGAGGTGTCCCCGTCCAGGGAGCGACTGCTCTTCGGGGAGCCCAGCAGTACTACCACGATGGGGGGCGGTGGGCGTCCTCTCCCTCTCAGCCTGCGGTTCTCTGAAGCGCCTCTGTCTGCGGCAGTGGGGAGGGGAGGCAGCCCCAGCTTGTGGATGATGGGGCCAGGGGGCTCCTCTCCTGCTCACTCAGACCCATGCTGGGATGGACCCACTTCTTCTTACAGCCCTGTCCTTCCTTTTCACTGTGCAGGTGACCTTTCAAGAGCGCTGGTTTCAGGCGGATTCTCAGTTCCGCTCTCTCACCTTCTGCGGCCCATTAACTCTGAGCCCCTCGGAAAGCCCGCCCGCAGCTCCTCTCCCAGCCCCAGCCTCGGCCCCAGCCACCCCACTGATTCCACTTGTGGTTTCCCCCATGGATCTCCCTCGCTCCCCTGCGGGCCACCTATGCATTTAAATAATATAGCTAAACTCTTCTCGTTACACATTTGCTTGTCTTCTCCGCAACTGGACTGGCACCCCTGGAGGGCAGGGGCTGGGTGTCTGAGAGGCACTGCCCCCAGCCCCGGTCTACATAGCGTGGGGTCATGTGACAAACACCACCTTCCCCCCAATCTGCCCCCGCGCACGTGCGCGCGCGCGCACCCACACACACGCACACACATACACACACACACACACAGTGATGGGTCGGCAGGCCGACCCGCCAGCCAGGGTCAACGAGGAATTTGCTGTGGGGACTCAGAAATCCCCCCCGCCCCGCCCCCGGCAGTCGCATCACTCTCCTCACACGTGGGAGGAGGCCTTTGTGCCCAAGATACAAAACCCAGAAATCATCAACTGAGAGTTTAATAAATTTGGTCATATAAAATTGTATAGCTTCTTGACAGCCCAAACCAACTAGCCTAGTCTTTCAAGACAAGAGACAGACTGAGGGAAAATATTTACAACATATGGAACAAAGGACTAACAGCCCTAGTGTATGACAAGCAGGGTCTTTTGGGGAGGCAATTATGTAGTGTCCATTGAAACTGTAAATGCCCATAGGTTTTGACCTGGCAGGTCCACTTAGACGTAATTATTCTAGGGTGACACTGACACATGTTCAGAGCAGGTAGCAAAAACAAAGAAAAAGGAGAAGACGAAGAAGAAGAAGGGAAAAGGGAAAAGTTCATCAGTTGGGGATTTGTTATGTAAATTATAGGACGTGTACTCTATCAAATACCGCGTGGCCAGAGGAGAAGGAATGAGCTAGATGTTTCTGTACTGACATGGAAGAATTTCGAAGCTATATTATTGCTAGTTAAAAGAAAATCACAATTGAATGTACAGGGTTTGTGTTTTTTAAAACTGTGTGAGTAACTATGCTGCGGATTGCATACAAGAACATAGTTAGCAGTGAGAAACAGAACTGTTAACAGTCTTGCTTAAGATAATGTTTTGTAAAAATTTTCAGTTATGTGCTTTAAAAATATGCGGGTTGCTAACGTGTAAAATGGTCCAGCCACCGTGGAATGCAAATTGGCAGTTTCTTCCAAGGCTAAACTTCCACCTCCTTCGAACCCAGCAGTTGCACTGTTGGGCAGGCATGCCAAAGAAATGGAAACTTCTGACCACAGGAAAACCTGTACACGAACGTTCATAGCAGATTTATTTGTAGAAGCCTAAAAGTGGGAATCGGCAACATGTCCCTCAGTGGGTGAAGGCCCGAACAAACTGTGGCCGATCCACACCGAGGACGACAGCTAGCGATACAAAGGAACAACTAACTATTGATACCTGCAACCATTCCGATGGATGATGGATCTCAAGAGCAGTGTGTGAGTGAAAAAAAGCCCTGGTGGCTCGCGGGATCCTAGCTCCGGCCCGGAGCAGGGATGGAACCCCCGCCCTTGGCAGTGAGAGCGGGGACTCCTAACCACTGGACCGCCAGGGAAGTCCTTATGTAATGTCTTCAAATGACAAAATTACAGAGCTGAGAATAGAATCCGGTTGCCATGGGTTGGGAGGAGGAGGAGGAGGGAGGGGGCTGTGGCTATGAAAGGTCTACAGGAGGGGTCCTTGTGAGGGGACGGGCTGGATACTGATGGCAGTGGTGGTCACCTGAGTCCACACACACACACACACACACACACACACACACACACACAAACGGGGATAAAACCCGGAGCAGCTCTCCGCTGGCACCAATGCCCTTTCCTGGTGTGCGGTCCCACTAGCTGGGCAACAGGCTGACGCTGGGGGAACTGCGGGAGGTGCTCCGGCCTCTTGGACGTTTCCGTGTAACTTCCTGTGAACTTAATTCCTTCAGAATACAAGTTCACACCAAAAGCACACAAGCAGGGCTTAGAGTGTACACATCGGACCACTCGCGCGACTCTGCACGGACAGTCCCCGCTCTCCTGGTGGGGACACCTAGAGGCCGCAGCCGGCCCAGCCGGCGGCCGCGGAAAAACCGCGCGGGGGCAGAGCCGAGAGGAGCGCGCAAGGGGGGCTTCTTTTGATTGGGCAACGGAGGTGCCCGTCACACCAGAGGGGCCGGGCTTTCTGGGGGCGGGCCTCGTCACGAGTCGAGCTTGGTCATTGGCGAAGCCAGCCGGAAGGGGTGGGCAGGAAGGCGGTGCTCCGCGGCTTCCGGTGGGCGCGCTGAAGGGACGTGAGGAGGCCGGCGCGGTGGCGGTCAGGGCGGGGCTCGACGCGCCGGGACGGCGCCCCGGCCTTGTGGTCACCGCCCACCTTCCCCGGACTCCGCCCCCCGCCCCTCTGGTTCCTGGGCCTGGCCAGAGTCCCCGTTCCCCGAGTCCCCGGGAGCCTACGCCCTCTCCCGGGGAGAGGCCGAGGAGACGCCTCCATCGAGTCCAGGCCCCTGGAGACCTCGGGGGCTCCGTCGGGCGCCCCTCCCGCCGCTCCCGGCAGGATTCCCCGCACTGTCCTGAGGGCGTCTGGCGCTCGAGATGGCCAGGGACAGTGTGTTGGGGGTCCCCAGGGGCCTGGTGAGGGGGGGAAAGGAGGGCGGCGACCCCACCGGGATGGCAAAGGGCACGGTCACTCCGTCTGCGGCCCCCCCGCCCCAGTCCTGGCCTCTGAGGGCGGCCTTGGCTCCGCGCTCCTGAGAGCTTCCACCCTCCCGCCACCCCACCCCCTTGCCTGGCCCACTGTGTTCCAGCGCCCCTGAGTGTGATTCGGACGGTTCCCTGTGAAGCACGGCTCCTCCCCGCTCCACACACACGTGGTATCCAGGGAGAGGTGGGCAGAGCTGCGGCCGTGCCCGGAAACTTGGTGTCTGCCAGGGGTGTCTGTCCATGCTGCTGGAGGGGGGGACGGCACGAAGTAACAAAGTCTTCCCCATGTCACTTGACAGGTGTGGCCTGCTGGGAAGGAGTCCTGCCCAAGCGCGCCTGTCCTCCAGGACAACCTGTGGTTGCAGCCATCGGCCATCAGTGCCTGCCTGCCTGCCTCTCACCTGGGAGGTCAAGGTGAGCCCCGCAGAGAGAGAAAGCTCATGGCTTCTCTAGAAGAGGGTGCGATCAGGAACCGTCCATCCCGGTGGTGGTTCTCACGCTGAGAGGCGCGTAAGAACCCCTGGAGGGCGCGTTCAAACCTGGGTTGCAGGGCCCCACCCCAGAGGCTCCGATCTTGCACACCTGGGGCGGGGCCTGCGAATTTGCTAGTCCAGCAATCCTGGGGGGTGCTGCTGCTGCTGGCCCAGGGACCCCGCTGTGAGAAGCACTGCTCTAGAGGCCTGAGACTCCTAGGTGTGTGCCCCCTGCCCTACCCCACACTGGCTCCTCTGCAGGGTCCCCACGGGCCTGGGAAGCGCCAGGAGGGTGCTGGCTCTCGCGAGATCTGGGGCTTGCCGTTGAGCAGCCTTCACCCTTCCCTGCCTGAGGATGTGGTCCACAGCGCCCCGCTCCCCCTTCCTCCCCCCCCCACCCGCCCCGGCAGGATCAGGTGTCAGGTTCGTACACGTGCTCAGCAGTTCCCGGACTGGGGCTGATAACATCTGGACACTTAGGAGGGAGGGGCGGAGGCCTGGGCGTGGGGATGGGAAGAACTCTCTGATGAGGCAGAGGAAAAAGACCTGACCGCCTAGCTCAGAGATGGGAAAGGAACACGGGCCCTGAGACCAAGAGTGTGGATTTGGGGGAGCGTGGAGGCCAGAAAGGGGGTTGTCTGCCCGGGAACTGCCCTGACAGTTGTCTGGTCTGTGGGCGTGGCCAGCCCTCTCCAGCCGCCGCCGCCGCCTTTCCTGCCAAACGTTCCTCACCAAGAGGGTCTCCCAGCTCCTGGGTGACGCTGCCCAGACCTGCTCAACGCCCAGCGCCACCACCCACCGTTCTGGCCAGTCCTTGCGGTGGCTGCTCTTTGTTCGGCTCCAGGATGGCCCGCCTTCTAGTTGGAGCCGCAGAGCAAATGCAGTGCCAGTCACCAGCCCCCATGTGTGCCCGGAACCAGCAGCTCTGGGACCCCAACACCCGAGCACGTTCTGGCTGTGGGATCAGATGGGGGGGGGTAGCCTTTGGCTTGCATTTTCCGCGGCCCCCTCCTGCACCCCCTTTTCCTTTGCGTCGTTGGGCTTTCCTTGTTGACTGGTTCAAGCTCTCTATGCGTTAACGATATGAGCCCTGAGTCGCGTCTTGCTACTGTTTTTTTGCCCCGCTTTGTCACTTGTGTCTTGACTTTGTGGTTTGGGGTTTGTGTTTGGCCAGGCATACGATTTTAGTGTTTGTATCATCAGACTTTCCAGGCTTCTCCTAGTGGCTCCTGGGGCTTCTTGTCGGTTTGTTTGCTTCAGACTGACTTGGAGTGGTCTTCTCCATTTAAAATCATCGTGTATTAGTTACCCGTTGCTGCATAACAGATTACCCCAATCGTAGCACCTTAACGCAGCCAACCGTCGTACTCTCCTGCGTGTGTGAAGGACAGGATTCTAGAAGGCTTGGCTGGGGGCTTCTGGCTTGGGGTCCATCACAGGCTTCAGTCGAGGCCTCCGCTGGGGCCACAGCCCCCTGGTCTGCCTAGGGTGTGGGGGTGGGCGGGGGCAGCTCTGCTTCCAAGATGGCCTGCGTGGCTGTGGCCGGGCCTCGGGCCTCCCCCTCCCCCGGGCCTCTCCCTAGGGCGGCTCAGGGCGGGGCTTCGCCAGAGCCCACGACCTAGGACAGAGCAGCCCCGAGATCAAGGCCAAGGCCGCAGTGTTTCTCTAAGAACTTCAGCTCGAAGTGACACCCCCTCACCTCTGCTGTATTTTTATGGCTCACACGGGTCAACCCAGGAACAGCGGAGGAAGGGACGGTACCTGCTAGGGCGTAGCTTGTTTGCGTTCATGGCGGATGAGAAGGCTCCAAGGAGTGTCCTCGCTCCTGAATCTGGGTGCAGGACTCCTGGTCCGCACAGGCCCCTTGGGAATGCGTCCTTTGTCTGAGCGGGGGTGGCAGGTTCCAGCCCGGGACTGAGACAGGCAAGGCCTGTGTTTGTAAGGGCAGAGAGTGGCTTTTCACCTTTCAACGGTCGCAGACAAAACACACAAAAAGCCAGAGAAAGAGGGACTTCCCTGGTGGCGCAGTGGTTAAGAATCCGCCTGCCAAGGCCGGGGACACGGGTTCGAGCCCTGGTCCAGGAAGATCCCACATGCCGCGGAGCAACAATGCCCATGCGCCACAGCTACTGAGCCTGCGCTCTAGAGCCCGCGAGCCACAACTACTGAGCCTGCGAGCCACAACTACTGAGCCTGCAAGCCACAACTGCTGAGCCCGCGAGCCTGAACTACTGAAGCCCGCGCACCTAGAGCCCGTGCTCCGCAACGAGAGAAGCCACCGCAATGAGAAGCCGGCGCAGCGCAACTAGAGAAAGCCTGCCCGCAGCGACGAAGACCCACCTCAGCCAAAAATAAATAAAATTTTAAAAACAAAAGTTAAAAAAAAAAAGAGCCAGAGGAAAGAAAGAACATGTGACTGGACCCCAGCGTGGCCCACAAAGCCAGCGGTGCGTGCCCCCTGCCCAGGAGTTTGCAGCTCTGGTGGGAGTCCTGGCTAGTTGCGCTGCCGTGGGCGCGGGGGCCGGAAGCGCTTTCTCATCACAGCAGCCCATCCACTGCCAGGGCCATGCAAGTGCGCACCCAGGCCTGGGCCCCAGTGCTCTCCGACCTCCAAGGTCCCCACCCCCTCTCCTTCCCAGTGGGGTGGGGGCGGGGGCAGCTACCTTGCCTGAGGCTGGGGTGGCCTCTCTGTGCCCATAGGTGCAGGCCCTCCTCTCCCCGCTCCCCTCCCCACCCCACCAGCCTCCCACCGTGCAGCTGGGAAGTGGGTAGGGGCAGGGAGCAGAGAGGGGTGGGCCCCATTGTGAGGGTGCAGGCTGGCGAGCCCCTTGTCCTCAGTGACCATGCCAGGTAGCCCCGGGCTGGGTTGTGATGGCTCAGCAGTGGCAGGCGCCAGCCCGGGGTGGCAGCCGAGTGTCCCTTTGGTCCCAGGAAGGAGCTCCCACTGTGGCCAAGGGAGAGGTGCCCGCCGCATCCTTCTTGGCTGGGACTCAGACGTGACTCCCTGATGACACGCTTGGTGGCTCTGAATTTGTCACGCAGGTTCTGTGGGCGGTGAGTGCCTTTCCTGTTGGCTCTCGCTGCTGGGCAACGCCGGGGCCCTTGGCGACAGCTCCCCGGCCCCGTCCAAGGCCGCCATGCACTTCTTGAACCCCAGGACCGTGGGTGTCAGGAGAGCCGGGCTCTCTGTCTCCGTCCCATGAGCAGAGGCCAAGGCCGAGGCCGTGCTTGCTGGGCCCGGCCTCCTGGCTGTGGTGGTGGCTGCCAGGGACACCCTCCGGCCCGGATGGGGGGCCGCAGGGTCCTGGGGCTCCGGGAGATGCTCGGGCCCGCTGCAGCCCCACACTCCTGGGCCATCTGACTGTCCCCCTAAGTAGAGCCACCTTCCAGTCCCTCAGCCCTGGGCAGAAGGAACGACAAGGCGGGCCCGGCTTCCCTGCAGTCTTCCCTCTGAGGCGGCCTGCCCACGGGGGCCCAGGGCACTGCGTGGGCGCGGGTCCTGCCTTGCCCGGGGGAGCTCTTCCTAGCAGCCCGCTCTGTGGATGGGCATAATCAGGGCAGCAGCCAGGCCCTGTCCCCACCCAGCCGCTACCCCCCTGCAGTGCTCATCCTTGGCCCTCACCCTCTCTGCCCGCCCGAGGACCTGGGTGCCCCCCCCCCCCGCTGAGCATGGGCGTCTGTACCTGGCCCGTCCTCAGTAGGTGCGCCGACCCAAGGGCAGTCCCCCAGCCCTGCCCATTGTTTAGCGCTGTCCTCAGTCCTGCTCCCCTGGCTGCGGCCTCGCTGGGCTTGTGGGGACCTTCCAGACACACACACACACACACACACACACACTCCCATCACTGGCTTCATCGGGGTTCCTGGGGGGTGTGGAGGTGGCTGCCCTGGAGCGCCGTGGCCCTGTGCCCTGGAGTTGGGTGAGGCCGCCCGTGCTGGGGGCCTGCATGGGAATCCCAAGGGTCTCCAGACTAATGTCTCCCTTGTTGAAGTGCTGGGGCTCCCTCACTGTCGGGTGGGTGGCAGTCCCATCCTGAGGGGCCGGTGCTCCCCTTTCCTCAGCCGGGTCCCTCCCATCCTCCTGGGGGAGCGGGCAACAGGGAGGGTCGGGTGCAGAGGTGTGGCCAGAGCAGGGGTGGAGGCTGGCTGTGGGGTGTGGGTGGTCAGCTCCACCATCCCCCTGCCCTGCCTGGACTCAGGCCAGACAGGACCTGCAGGATGCGGGGCTGCTGCCAACTGGGGCGATCAGCCACCCCCTCCCCAGACTTAGTAGGTGAGATGGGGCCAGCCTGGGGGAAGGCGTGTGGCTGGGACCTCGTCTCTGCTCCTGGCACCTGCTGGTGAGCAGGGCTCGGGCGTGGGCGTGGGGCCTGTTGGAGCTGGGCCACCACCCCTGCTGGCTCTGGGTGGGTGGCCCGGGCTGGACACCCTGCGTGTGAACCTGGCTGAGGCCCAGGCCTCGCACTTCCCTGTCTCCTAGCGGCCGCGGTGTCCTCTGGGGGATTTGCTCAGTGGGGCCAGGTCCCAAGCCGTTTGCCCCCAGCAGGACGGGGTCTCGGTGGTCCTTTTCCTGGTGCCATCTGCCTGTTCCCCCCCGCCCCAGAAGCCCTGGCAGGGATGGCGCCCCAGTCTCGCTCCCTCCTGACCCCTGCCCGGGCAGGCCTCAGGCTCAGGCCTGGTCTGTCCCGTGGCCTCTGTCCTCAGGGCTGTCGTCAGGGTCCTGTTTCCCCCCATCCAGGGTGGCATCTTTTCCCCCGCTGCCGCCTAGCGTGCCTCATGGCTGCCTGGGTGTGATGTGGAGTCCGGGGCGGGGACGGAGCCTCCTGTTTAAGCTCAGCCTGGCTCTGGGGCCATTCTCCCATGGGGGCCCGTCCAGCAGGCGGGGTTCGGAAAGGACGGGAGACAGGACTGTCTCCTCCTGGCCGACTGGTACGGGGAGCAGGCAGGAGGCTCTGGGTGAGTCGGCGGGAGGGGTGCCTGGTGGGCCGAGGGGAGAAGGCGGTGCCCGGGGGGGACCACCTCTATCCCCCCCACTGGGGCTGGACTTCTCCAGCTGAGCAGCTTCCAGAAGCCTCCAGAGTGTGCCTGCCCCCCTCACCCCCCAGGCAGCAGGCATGGCCTGAGAAGTGGTGGGCCAGGGGGCGGGACCTGACTTTTTTCAGAGTCTCCAGCGATGGCCACCCTGAACTTAGGGCAACTGGCCAGCCCCCGGGGTAGTAACAGTGGCACTTTCCTGTCCTTTAGACCCTCGGGGCCTGGGGTGGTTCATCCTTGTGGATCCACAGGCTGTGCACCCCTTGGACTGTTCTCTTGGATGGACTGTCCTCTTCAGTGCGGGGACCCGCCCAGTAGCCACCCTCTCTAGCTCAAGCAGCCGGCTCCAGCACAGGGTGGGGGTCAAGGTAGGGGTGGACCTAGGTCTGCCCAACACTGTCTGCTGCTTATCCTGGACCTGACAGGGGGGTGGAGGTCAAGGGTGGGATCCTGAGCTAGGATTCCTGGCTCCACCCCCTGCCCCACCCACAGGGCCCTCCCTTCTGTGCTCCACCAGGGATGCGGCTCAGACCTCTGGTAGCAGCCACGCATCCAGCTCCATTGCAACCAGCTCCATTGCGTCATCCAGGCTCCTCCCTGCCTGGCAGGACCACCACCACCACCATTCTCTCCCCCCTCCGTTCTGCTGGCACCTACACAGCAGGGGAGGCACTGTCCCCTTAACCTTGGGCAGCTGCTACCCCCTGCTGTGTTCCCAGCACCACTGGAGCCCTTGGTGGGGGAAGGGAGGATGGCCTAAGCCCTGGGGAATGGAAATCCTCAGTTGCCCTGTGATGGAACTCCAGAGCCCTCGGGGGACTTTCAGGCAGCTGGGCCCCTCAGAGCTCTTGCTGGAGGTAGTCTCAGAGCCCTGGGAAGTGGGGCCACGCCTGAAGGGGAGTGCTGGGGGCCGTCCAGAGCCCTTGGGAGCTAGAACTCTTTGTGAGGGGGGTGTCTAAGAGCCCTGGGGCAGGAAGCTTGAAGCCACTCAGGAGCCAGCAGCAACCCTCCCTCTGGTGCATGGTGATCAATGGATGTGGTTGCCCTTGGGGAATAAATGAATGAGAACAGGAAGACTATGTCACTTGGGTGGGGACTCTCCTCTCTTCTATCAGACACCACAGTGGTTGCCAAGCACACCTAGCCTCCCCCTCTTTCCTGGAACAGATCAAGGACCTGAGGCCTGGAGAGGACCATTCCACCCAGAGGCCATGCCATCTCTCTCCCCTTCCTTGGGAGGGCCCAAGCCCAGCTCCCCTTGCTCCCATGCTGTCCCTTCTCTCCGCCCCAGCTACTCCACAGAGTATCAGCATGTCAACCTTACCACGTCCCTAGGCTCCTCTTGCCTCTCTGCCCAGACCTGGTGGGGCTCCAGCTGAACAGCAGTCCCAGGTAGTGTGAGCCTGTGGGGGAGCTGTATTCACAGGCTCGGTCCCTCTTCTCAACATACTTGATTTGGGATCCGTTGCTGAAGCAAGATGTCTCACCATGCCGCCCTGGAGTTCTGGTGCACTGGCAACCTGACTACCTCTTCTGCACCCCCACCCCCATTCAGGCTCACTGATCTGACCATCAGGCCTTATTGTCACCAATGAGGAGGCAGCACCCCCTGCCCATGCCCACCACCCACCATGAAGCAACCAAGTCTCATCTCAGCTCTTGCACTGGGATGGCAAGGGGCAGAAGCTGGAGACCTGGGGAGTCCATGCCACAGTTGGCTGGGTGCTGGGGGAGCCAGGTGGGAGGGGCTTGCAGCAAACAAAGGAGGCTGAGGCTGTGGGAGGGGTGAGAAAATTAGAAGCAATTTCTTTCATTCTTTTTTGTATATATTTTAAAATATTTTTAAAATATATATATTTTTTGGCTGCATCAGGTCTTAGTTGCGGTACAGAAGATCTTTCGTTGTGACGCTCGGGCTCTTCATTGCGGCGTGCGGGTTTTTCTCTCTCTAGTTGTGGCGTGGGCTCCAGGGCGCGTGGGCTGTCTCGTTGAGGTGCATAAGCTCAGTAGCTGTGGCACGTGGGCTTAGTTGCCCCACGGCATGTGGGATCTTAGTTCCCCCAGCAGGGATCGAACCCGTGTCCCCTTCATTGGAAGGTGGATTCTTTTTTTTTTTTTAATAAATTTATTTTTGGCTGTGTTGGGTCTTCATTGCTGCACGTGGGCTTCCTCTAGTTGCAGAGAGCGGGAGCTACTCTTTTGTTGCGGTGCGCGGGCTTCTCATTGCAGTGGCTTCTCTTGTTGTGGAGCACGGGCTCTAGGCTCACCGGCTCAGTAGCTGTGGCTCGTGGGCTCTAGAGCGCAGGCTCAGTAGTTGTGGCGCATGGGCTTAGTTGCTCCTCGGCATGTGGGATCTTCCTGGACCAGGGATCGAACCCATGTCCCTGCATTGGCAGGCGGATTCTTAACCACTGTGCCACCAGGGAAGTCCCAGAAGGTGGACTCTTTACCAGTGGACCACCAGGGAAGTCCCATCATTCTTTTTTGTTTATTTTAAATGCACAAAAAAGTATGTGTTATTTTTAAGAAAACACCCGCCCCCCCAGAAAAAAAAGTGGGGAGACTAGGATGCATCAGAAAGAAATGTCCAGGAGCTTTGGTAGGATGGTTCCAGCCCCAGCCCTGACCAAAGCTCACCACGCAGCCATAGACAGCCAAGAGCCCCCAAAGGCTCAAGAGCCCCCAAAGGCTCAGGATCTCATAGTGTACATGCAGGTGAGAGGCCAGGCCCTGCCAAGTCCTGCCACCTGTAGCAAGGAGCCGGTCAGAGGTGAGAGGGACTGATGCTAGGGCCCCACCCAACGAGGTAGCCCTTGTGGTGCCTGATTCCCACTTGTTTACACGGAGCCAGCCTCTCCACGCTTTACTGCCCTCTACTGGCAGTGCAGAGCCAGGACGCACAGCCTCTTGTGGCAGTCTACCCTTGGTTTCCTTCTTTGAAAATTATGAAATACCCACAGCAGAAAACCTGGCAATAAGAAAGAATATAGCCAGGTGAGGAACTGGTTTACCGAAAGGTGATGGAGCATTGCAGAGTACTGGGAGCCTTCCCCTGTAGCATTAAACAATCAGCTTTCCAGCAGAAATGGCCCACCAAGCAGACGCCTCGTTTCCTCTTCATCCCCCTACCCTTGAACACCAAGACTGGCGTCTGCTGGAAAGTTAAACACCCATAACTGACATCATGCAAGCAGCCTCACCTGCATTTCCAAGTGGGTTCTCCGTGTGACAGTTATTTTTATGAGTAGTTACAAGAGCTTTGGGTACGAGTCAGGGAGCAGACCCCAAAAGCAAAGCACAAATATGTCCATGGGTAGCATGTGATCCCTACCCCAAGCGCAAAGGAAGAAAAGAACCTCCAACAAAGCCAGATGGCAATTCTGGAGACCCAAGGCCTGGAGGGCCTTAGCAGGGGGCAGCCCAACCCCCCCCCACATTAAAGGCAAGAGCCCACACGTTAAAAATAAACAGTCTTTTTATTGTCCACGAAAACAAAGTCAGGGTGGCCTTTCGTTAATCCCCCCCAATGAGGTGACAATGAACAGGAGGCATGCAATGACGACAACCATGATCTCCTCTCCACGAGAAGGGTCTTGCCCTCCTAGGCCCTAAGGGTCAGAGGCAAGTAGGGCCAGGAGGCTCCAGAGGAACACCTGCCCAGGCCCACCATGCTGCAGAGGGCCCAGGCCTGCTGCCTCCTTGGCAGGACAAGGCAGGGGAAGCAAACATTGCCCCTGTCCCAGTACCCCCAAGCTAGAACACACAGAAAAGCCCCAACCCCCCTCCCCCAGAAAACACTGCTAAGGCAGTCAGCCAGGACTTCCAAGAGCAGCTGGCCCCAAGCCACCAAGCCAGACCCTCAGGGCCCCGCCCAGAAGGGGTTGCTATCCTCGGCCTGCATGGAGTAGTAAACAAAAAGCAGGAAGGCAGCAAAGACCAGGAACAGGAGCATCTGGCCCCAGAGTGGGACCTGGCGATCCTGGCCCAGACCAGCCCCAGGGGCCTGCTTTTCTGGCCGGATGGCACGGCGGGTGAGCCACGAAGGAGGAGGAGATGAAGATGAGGACACGGCAGAGGTGGAGGAGGTGGGGTAATAGGACAGGCCCAGGGAGCTTCTGGAGACGTTGGAAACAGGGCGGTAGTGTGCGATGCTCTGGTAGGCACTGTCCCGGCCATACACGGGGCGATCCCTAAAGCAAAGAGGAGAGCAGATAGGCCAGGAAGGCCTGAGCCCAGAATCAGCCCCAGTCCCTGGCCCTCCCTACTACTCACCTATCCTTGCCCTCCTCTTCAGAAGAGAAAAGATTGTCTTCGCGAACCTATAGAAGTGAATCAGGGTAAGAATACTGGCTGGCAGGGTCAGCGTGGCCCCGTCATACCCCTCAGTCCAAACTTCCCTGCCCAGCCTATTCTGAACACTGCTTCAAGGCCTGGGCCTTGCCACCCTCCAGCACCCTTCTTGATTCCCGGCCTTATGTCTGTGGGGCCTTGCCACTTGCTAAGTGACTGTCCCAGCTGCCTACACCCTACTTTCTGCCCCAGGATTCTCAGAAAGAGTTCAAACCTAGATCCCAGGCAAGGGTGCAGGGCATGTACCAGGCACTCTAGTCAAACAGTTCTGACAGCCCCTCCCCCCAAAAAAGGCACTGACCTGGCAGGTGTCTGCTGACCCCACCTCTCCCGGGAGGCTCTGGGAGCCACCATTTGCACCCAGTGGCCCCCTTGATTTATCCAAACCCCGCAATCACCCCCTCAGGTTGTACCCAAGTACAGGGTGCCCGACAGCCAGCTCACCTGGTGGTGAAAGGTGTCAGCATCTGAGAGTGAAGCCGAGGGCTGGCGGAAGCCCTTGGATGTGCCCACAGACTCAGGCTCCCCGTAAGTCCTGGTGGTCAAGTAACTCTCCTCATAGTAGTCATCATTATAGCCTTGGGAAGGGGGGGCAGCGGTAGCAGAGGGAGCAACGGTGTCCCCACCTGGCCAGACGGCCCTAATCTGAATCCCATTTTGGGGCCTGTGACTCGGTTTCTCCCCTCCAGGACTACTGTAGGACGGCGGGGGTTGAGATCTCAGGTTCTCCCTGACACTGGAACGAAGATGTCAGGGTGCCCACCCCACCCCTGCCTTACCCTTGCTCTGGTAAAGTAAGGCGTCCTCTTTCTTGGGCAGATCGTACATATCCGAGTCCACGGACGCTGAATCTAAGTCTGAATGGGGGAGGGGCCAGGGCCATTTGCCTCCAAGGCTCACCTCCCCTTTCCCCTGTGCCCCTCCCGGCCAGCGCCCCTGCCACACCATCGCGACCCCTTCCTCCCAAACCCTGTCCCCGAGGGCGGCCAGGTGGAGCCGTGGGGCGGGGGCCTCACCCGAGAACCGATAGGAGAAAGAGGATGTGGACGAGTTCGGGGGCGAGAGCCTCCGCCTCTGGGTCTCATACTCGAAGATTTTCTTTTCGTAGAGCTTGCGAGTGGAACCTGGCCAGACATGGGGCACAGGGCGGTCAGGGCGCGGGCCGCGAGACCGGGGGCGGCGCGGAGAGGGGTTAAGGAAGGGGGCGCGGGGCGAAGCGCGGGGAGGGGGCCCGCCGCCGCCGCGTACCCACGACGGGCCCGTGCGGGATGTTGTACTGGCGCAGCACGGCAGCCAGCTCGGCGTCCGACAGGACCGCGTAGTCGTCCATGGCGGGCGACGGGCAGCGGGCGGCAGAGGCGTGGAGGTGGCCCGGGCCTGGCGATACTGGCCGAGCTACGACTGCCTCAGAGCGCGGCAGGGGCAGCGCGAACGCCTCAGGAGCGGCTACGCCCGCGTCACGCCTGCGTCACGTTCGCGTCCAACCGCGGTCCCTGCGGGCCGCGCGCGCTGCGCGGGGCGGAGCCAGGACGCGGGGAGCCCCCGGCGCAGAGCGGTCGGGCCCTGGGAACGGGCGGGGCGGGGCTGGCGAGCCCATACGTCACAGGCTGACGGGATTGGCTAGAGGCGAAAGAGGGATGTAGGGCGCGCTAGAGCCGAAGAGCCGCGGACCGGTCGGGCCGTGGGAGAGGGCGGGGCTGTGCGTCCGGGAGGGGGCGGGGCCTGCGGGCCCAGAGACGTCACACGCTGGCGTGTTTGGGCTAGACGGGAACGAGGGGCGGGGCCTGCGCTCGAGGGGGACGAGCTTAGACCCGCCGGGACCTGGGAGCGGGGCGGGGTCGGCGAGCCAAGACGTCACCAGCTGGCCTGTTCGGGCCCGAAATGAAGAGGGGCAGGGCCTGTGGCCGTGGAACCGGCAGAAACCGGCCAGGACATAGAAGTGGGGCGGGGTCGCGCGCTGGCCGGGGCTCGCCCTCCCTGAGTCTCATGGACTCCGCTCGGTCCCCGCAGCCCCCCCTGCCGTCCACCCTCCGCTGAGCTCCGGCGCTTGGGGTTCCCTGGACGCGCCCCAGCCGGCCGCCCCGGCAGCAGCAGCAGCGGGAAGGGCCCCGATCTGAACGGCGAGACCTTGGAGAGCACGGGTCCGGGCCCGGACCCTAGGCCGCCCCCCCAGACCCCCAGACCCCCTGCCCCAGCCCGCCTTCCCGCTCTGCAGGGCCTGGCCTGCGCACCTGCGCCCCGCCGGTCCCCACCGCCTCCCTCCCTCCCCGCTCCACCCGGGAGGAAATGGGGCACTGGGCCAGGAGGCCACCGGCACTCCAGGAGCCAGCAGCCTTGGAAGGGGCCCGGGCGTGCCGATGCGCACTGGCACAGGGCGCCGTGTGATGCATGCAGAGACAGCGAGTGCCCGCCTCACCCACCCGCTGTCCACCTGGGGCGGGAGGGGCTTCCGCTCCTGTCGGAATGGCCCCTGAGCCCAGTGTGACCAGCGGCCGGGCAGCGGCGGGGGGGCGGGGGTGGGGGCTTCCAGACTCAGAGGGACCTGCTCCGGGGTTCCAGTAAGACTTGGTGGGCTCTGAGCACCCGGGTCTCGGTGGGCTTCGGGGCCGTGGTAGTGCAGAGCGGGCCCCCAGGACAGGGGGGCCAGGGGACCGAAGGGGGCAAACCACGGAAGGCTGCCAAGGCCTGCTGGGGAGCCGGGACTGTCACTAGGAGTTGGTGAGGGGCTTGGTCAGTAAAGAGCTGCCCTGTGGAAATTGGGAAGGAGATGACAGTCACGTTCTAAACGAAGGCAGCTGATGGAGTGTGGGGGCACTGAAGTGCTCCTCCCGGAACTGGGAGCCTGGGGAGGAGGTTCTCATAGATGACGGCTGGTACCTGGGGGAAGACAAGGCAGGAAGGCTGGCCCAGCTGGTGAGGGTCACAGACCAGTTCTGCATGGAGGTTCGTTCGTGGGGTGGAGAGAAGATAGGGCCCTGGTTTGACCACACACAAAGACCCTCAGAAAAGTTGCTGTAGGCTGGGTTTTAGAGTAAAGATGAGGCCTGCTCTGTCTCCCAAAATATGAGGGCCCCAGACATGCATGGCAGTACGAGGGGGCAGAGCCCTGGGCAGGGCAGGGTCTTGCTGCTTATCTCAGGGCAGGGAGGGAGATGGCGTTTGGGCTCTGGGCCGCTCAGAGTTGGCCTCATGGAATTTGGAGTTTTGGCAAGATCAGATTCCCCAGTACCTCTCCAAGCCTTCTGCAGTGCTGGCCCCTGTCCCAGAGGCTGTCCTCCCCATGCCACCCCTCCCCATACAGACCCAAGATGTTTCCTTATGAGGTCAAGGAATTCTAAGTTTGCCTTCTCCTCTAGGAACAGCCCCTCCCCCGGCACCTGCCCTGGCCCTCTGCCTTTTACTTCCCTCTCCCCCAGTTGCCCCGCTATGAGGTCCCACCATGGATGGCACCAGGAGTCTGACTTGCCTGCGCACAAGACCACCTGGAGCCCAAGTCCAGCCCCACTGCAGGCAGACCCGTCCCAGACCACCAGAAACCAAGCGAGCCCTTGACCATCAGAGCTGAGAGGCCCTCGGCACCACCCCGTCACATAGAGGAGGAATTGGGGACCCAGAGAGGGAGGAGACTTGTGCAAGGGCCCCGCGTGCAATTCATTCATGGATGTTCCCCCAGCCAGTACCTAGCCCGCGAGGTCCTAACCTGGACAGTGCGGCCCAGCGGGGGTTCTGAGTCAGCAGAGGACCTGTTAGGGGAGATCTGGGGCCTTGAGGGGAGTCTTGCTGGGAAGAGTGGGCTTGGAAGCCACCGATTCCAAGTCAAGAACAAGAAGACAGTTTCTCCTTTGAGAATGGGGAATGGATTCTAAGCAGTATATTCTATAACTTGTAATCCCAGCAACATCAAAAATTGTAAGGAAAAGTAATAACAACATGAATACATTTCTCAACAGTCAGGTCCAAGGAGACGATTATTCACTGAGCTATTAATGTTTTATTTAAGATAAGAACCTTAAGGGGACTTCCCTGGTGGTGCAGTGGTTAAGACTCTGCACTCCCAATGCAGGGGGCCCGGTTTCGATCTAGATCCCACATGCATGCCACAACTAAGGAGCCTGCCTGCTGCAAATAAGACCCGGTGCAACCAAATAAATAAAGTGTTACCAAATAAATAAAATAAATATTTTTTTAAAAAGATCAGAACCTTAATACTTTGGTACAATACAAAATTTAGTTTTTCTCTTCAAGGATGTTAAACATCCTGTGGGTTTTGCCTGGCAATCAAATACTTTAAAACATTGCTCAGATAGTAACAAAAGTCGTGAGATGGTGATTATTGTGAAAATTAACATGTGGAAGATTGTTCCAGTCAATATACAGCAGGGAATGGTTAGCTGACCAAAAGCCTCTCAATTAACACCTTGTGTTCCAGCCCTAGAACACATCCGTCCACCTTGGGACCGTTGGCACGACTAGCTGGAGAGTCAGCTTGCCTTGGCAGTGGGAATGGAGCCGGTTCTAGTGCTTTTCAGGAACCTTCAACACAAGGAGAAAAAGTCTTTATTATGGTCTCTACCAGGCAAGAGCTGGTGCTGTACAAACCTTCGTTCCCCCAGACCTGGAAGAAGTAGAGACCCCGAGATTTTTGTGTCTCAGGGGTGTGGGGGGAGGGGAGGGAGATAGTAGTGTAAAGAGAAAATTAAAATGAAGGTGTCTCCTTCCTGCTACCCCACCTCTTGTACCCCTGGCTCTGACTGCAATGCCTGTGGTAGGTGGGTTTCCCTCCTTGAAGGACAGCCTTGGCCATGAGCTCCAACACAGCCACCTCATGGATCTAAACTCAGGCGACTCATCTGTCAAGTGCGGATAACCCAGTGCTGTGGGGACGGGGTCCCAGTAGATGGAGAGACAAAGGCCAAGGCACTGCGAGGAGATCCCACCATGGGTCAAGGTGGAAAGGTCATTGCCAGCAGAGCCAGCATTTTAGCAGGTGTGACCAAACTTCTTCCTCCTTCCTCCCTCTTCCTTCCTTCTCCCTTTTTCCCTTCCTCCCTTCCTTCTTTTCTTTTTTTTTTAAAGGTATTTTTAAAAATTTATTTATTTATTTTTGGCCACGCTGGGTCTTCGTTGCTGCGCACGGGCTTTCTCTAGTTGCAGCGAGCGGGGGCTACTCTTCGTTGCGGTGCGCAGGCTTCTCGTTGCGGTGGCTTCTCTTGTTGCAGAGCACGGGCTGTAGGCGCACGGGCTCCAGTAGTTGTGGCACGCGGGCTCAGTAGTTGTGGCTCTCGGGCTCTAGAGCACAGGCTCAGTAGCTGTGGCGCACGGGTTTAGTTGCTCCTCGGCATGTGGGATCTTCCCGAACCAGGGCTCAAACCCGTGTCCTCTGCATTGGCAGGTGGATTCTTAACCACTGCACCACCAGGGAAGCCCCCTTCCTTCTTTTCTTTCTCTCTTTTTATGAAGTAGAATAGAATAGGAAATATCAGAGTGTTTTCAGGCAGTAAGGGAAAGTCTCATTTGGTGGAACGTTTGTTTCAGTTATTTGTGTCAATCTGTGTGTGCGTGCAGGTACTGGCTCAGGATGTAAAATGTAGTTCTTATTGAGGGTTGTGGGCAAAATATTAAGACACTGCTTTATGTGGCCTTCCCCAAGGAAGTAACATTTGAGCTGAATATGAAGCTACCAGGAAATGGGCACGTAGAAGAGGAAGAGGGAGCCTGGCAGTGCCAGGGCATGGCTGTGCCCACCCAGTTCACAGACACTTGGCTCCTCGGCGACACCCCACTGTACACGCCCAGAGCTCAGCACTGCACCTAATCATGCTCCTGAGAATTCAGAACATTTCTATTGCTCGCTCCCAGGCCAGGCCTGGCACCCATCAGAGGCCAACTCAGTGGCAGCCAGGACGCTGGCTCATCACGGGGCTCGGGTCCCTGCCCCAGTGCGGACTTCCGGGTGGTAGGCGCTCAGTGAGCACCTGCAAGCGCCTGTCGCCCCCCACCCCCAAGGGCAGAATCAAACTTGTCTGGACAGCCCAGGCTCGGGGCAAAGGCGGGGGGCCGTGACTGTGGGCGGCTCCCTGGAGGAGGTGGCCTTTGCTGCTGGGCTGAGACGCAGGCCCTGCAGACCCCTTGGGCGCGCCCCTCCCCTCGCTGGACGGTGAGCTCATCGGGGGTGGGGGGGCGTCGCCGGCGGCCCGGGCGCCTGAGCTCACGGCGCGCCCCCGCGGCGCCCCGCCACCCCCGCTCCTGGGCGATTTTACCAATTAAGGCTTTCTCGCCGGGCCGGGCCGGGCGCGGGGCGGGGGTGCGGCAAACAAGAAGGCGGGCGGCGGCGGCCCATTCGCGTGGAGGCGCGCGGCGCGCAGCGGACGCCAGCGGAGCCCCGAGGCGCTCGGCGCGGGCTGTAGGACCGGCCAGGCGCCACCCCGCGGTCGCCGGCCGCCCGCAGGGACAGCAGGTGAGGCCTCCGAGGCGGGCACCGAGTGGGACGGTCACCAAGCTGCTCGCGGAGCGGGAGCCCAGGGCCAGCTGCAGCCGGGTGCGTGAGCGCAGCCGCCTTCCCTGGTTTCCCTGGGAATCTATGTGTGTGCCCAGGAGTGTGGGAGCCGAAAGCCACGGGGGGTCCCTGAGAGAGAGGGTGTCTGAGCGTTTGGCAGGATATGGGCTCTCGTGGGTGCCCGTGAGCGGGTCACTGCATGACTGTCCAGGAAGGCAAGGCCCTGAAACCAGGACATTGTGTGGGCTGAGCGCGAGTGACCACCTGGAAGGACACTTCGCAGCCAGTATGCCCCCTGGGAGGGCGACAGTGGGTACCTCAGTGACACCAGTCCTCTGGGCACCAACTGCCTTGGGTACATGGGGGCTGGCTCCTGGGCTGCTGTGCTCCACGGGGACCCGGGTGGGAGGGTGGCCAGGCCAGATTCTCAGGCTGCGCCCTGTCCCAGGTTGGCTCTGAGCTAGATGTTCACACCAGCCAGGATGTGAGCGGCAGGGTCCCCAGATTCCCATGCCACCTGGTCCAGGAGAAGCAGGTGAAGTCCGCTGGCAGACCCACCTGCCTGTGCTCCAGGCAGCACTGTCGAAGTGGGAACTCAGGACTTGAGTGCTGTCACCTGCTGCACCTGGACTTGCCTGAGCAGCCCCTCCTGCCACTCTTCGGCTTTCTTCATCAGCCGAAGCACTCCTGTGGGAGGGCCTGGCCTGGAGTCTGAGGGCAGGAGTGGGGTGGGAGGCGGGGTGTGTCTAACATCCAAGAATCTACTCCAAATAAGGGAAAATATGAAAGAGCTGGATTTTGGCTTCCAAGGACTGCCCGATCTGGGGGCTTTGGGATGGGGCGCCACCTGGTGGTGATACTATGTCCCCTAGGGACAAGAACCCTCTACACCCCCATCACTTATCGCCCCCAAATAGGGAAACCCTAGGGCTGGAAGCCAGGGCACCCAGCTTCTGTCCCCCTTTCTGCTGGAGCCGGCTTCTGGTCGCTTACTCTGACTCAGTTTCCCTGCTCTCTGAAGATTAAGGAATGAACACAGACCCAATTGGATGGCAGTTATGGAGTGAAAATCAATTCTTGGTGTAATTCTGTCCTTGGGAACTTGCTTTCCAGTGGGGCAGGGGAATCAGAACAACTCTCACCCCCTCTTGAATGGGGCCTGGTAGGGAGGGATCCACACGGGTCCCCCTCTACAGCTCTCTCTCCCACCTCCATCCCAGTTCCCAGACACCGCAGTGTGGAGTTTTGTGCACGTGTGTCTGAAAGTGGTCAGGAGTGGACAGTGCACAGGAGGTGAGCCTCAGACTGAAAAACATCATTTGGACCCCATACCACCACCACTGGTGAGGAAAAACCAGTGGGGTGACAGGCAGCCCCTAAGCGAGCATGCTGGAGGGCAGGGGAGATGCCCGTGGGGACTGCAGCCCCACTGTGGGTGATGCAGATACCAGGGCTGTGCAAGAGTCAACCATATTTGGGCATGACGTGCTGGCTGACCCAGGGCCTCCTCTCCCACTGGTCTTCAGCAGATAACTTAATTACTGCTAGTCTGCGGGTCAATCTAAGAATCAAGCAGGAGGGACAGAGACATGCCTTTCTGGAAAAAAGATGTAAAGAAGGGAACATCCTGGAGAGGGGAGGTACACAGAACTGGGGCAAGTGAGTCCACTCTGGTGACAAAGCCATGAGTAAGCTGGCTTCTCTTCACTGAGAAGGGTGGCAGTGAATGTCCCAACAGGCCTCTTGCCCCTGTGCCTTTGCCGGTCAATGTCTCCCCACAGTGACCTCCCACGGTCTCCAGTTATCTACCAGAAAATTAATTTTGAGCAAATATCTCCCCATTGCCCTGGAGACACCATCCCGGCTCCCCAGCAGGCCTTGGCAGCCTTCCGTGGTTTGCCCCCTTCGGTCCCCTGGCCCCCCTGTCCTGGGGGCCCGCTCTGCACTACCACGGCCCCGAAGCCCACCGAGACCCGGGTGCTCAGAGCCCACCAAGTCTTACTGGAACCCCGGAGCAGGTCCCTCTGAGTCTGGAAGCCCCCACCCCCGCCCCCCCGCCGCTGCCCGGCCGCTGGTCACACTGGGCTCAGGGGCCATTCCGACAGGAGCGGAAGCCCCTCCCGCCCCAGGTGGACAGCGGGTGGGTGAGGCGGGCACTCGCTGTCTCTGCATGCATCACACGGCGCCCTGTGCCAGTGCGCATCGGCACGCCCGGGCCCCTTCCAAGGCTGCTGGCTCCTGGAGTGCCGGTGGCCTCCTGGCCCAGTGCCCCATTTCCTCCCGGGTGGAGCGGGGAGGGAGGGAGGCGGTGGGGACCGGCGGGGCGCAGGTGCGCAGGCCAGGCCCTGCAGAGTGGGAAGGCGGGCTGGGGCAGGGGGTCTGGGGGGGCGGCCTAGGGTTCGGGCGCTACGGGCTTCCCTGGCGTGGCGCACGCGCGCAAAGCGCTGCCAGCAGCGCCTGGCCCAGACCTGCGCTCTCCAAGGGCTCGCCCTTCAGATCGGGCCCCTTCCCGCTGCTGCTGCTGCTGCTGCTGCTGCTGCCGGGGCCGCCGGCTGGGGCGCGTCCAGGGAACCCCAAGCGCCGGAGCTCGGGGGAGAGGGGACGGCGGGGGGCTGTGGGGACCGAGCGGAGTCCACGTGACTCAGGGAGGGCGAGCCACCCCACCCCCCGCAGGGGCCTTGGGGAAGGAAAGTCCCTTGTATGGTGTGCCCGCTGGAAGCCAAGCGGTCCAGCGCCAGACTCTGCTAAGCCTTTCCTCGCTGCAGCGTTTCCTGCAGCGCAGGAGGGAGATCGCAGGACTTGAGCGCATCCTTGCCCGCTATGGGGCCCAACAACCCTTCCCGGAGCCTGGGGGTCGGGTCGAAATCGCCTAGGCGGGGGGACTCAGGGGGGCATTCCAACGGGTGGGGTGGGGCGGGGCGGGCACGGCCCGAAGCCCCACCCACGGCCACGCCCCAATGTGACTCCGCCTCCCAGCCCCGCCCCCGGCCGCATTTAAAGGGCTCGCTCTCTCCGCAGCGCAACCTCTGCTGTCTGCATCGCCCCGCGCTCGCTGAGGTGCCTGCGACTTTAATTAAAGGGCCGTCCCCTCGCTTGGGCTGCAGCACCGCCCCTCGGCTCCTCGCGCCTCAAAATGAGTAGCTCCCACTCCCGGGCGGGCCAGAGCGCTGCGGGCGCGGCTCCGGGAAGTGGCGCCGACACGCGAGACGCCGAGATGCCGGCCACCGAGAAGGACCTGGCGGAGGATGCGCCGTGGAAGAAGATCCAGCAGAACACATTCACGCGTTGGTGCAACGAGCACCTCAAGTGCGTGAGCAAGCGCATCGCCAACCTGCAGACGGACCTGAGCGACGGGCTGCGGCTTATCGCGCTGCTCGAGGTGCTCAGCCAGAAGAAGATGCACCGCAAGCACAACCAGAGGCCCACCTTCCGCCAGATGCAGCTCGAGAATGTGTCGGTGGCGCTCGAGTTCCTGGAGCGTGAGAGCATCAAGCTCGTGTCCATCGGTGAGGGCGCGGGCCGCCCGGTGGCGCTGGGAGGCGAGGGAGGGGGGCTCCGCGCGTCCTCCCATCTTCCCCGGGCTGACCCCTCGCAGACACCCCCCCCTAAGCTGTGGCGCTGCCCCGGGAGTCCCCGGGGCCGCCCAGCTCCGTGTGGGCCTCGAGAACAAAGGCTCGCAGGCCGGCGGTGCGTGCGGACCGCTACGCGCCCCCGCCCGCCGGTCCCCGGCTGGCCCACGCCCAGGCTGAGCTCACATCCTCCACAGGCCGCGCCCCCGCCGCTGCGCCCGCGGTGGGAGAGGGCCTGGGGGGGCGGGCACTGGCCAAGCTCTGGCCGTGCGCCTAGTGCCCCATCTCTAACGAGGGGGAGGCCGGGGCTCTCCACCCCCTACAGCAGTTTGGAGAGGGCCCTCTGGGCTTCAGGCACCCCTGTGGTTCCTTAAACAGGGGGTTGGAGCTTGTGGGTCCCATTGTCTAGTGCCCTCCAGTGAAGATGGCTCATACCCCAAGTTTAGATCTCCTTTCGGGAACTAGGGGGCCAGAGAGGGCCATAGCTAGCAAAACAGCACCTGAGATGGGTTTGGGCGCTGGCCAGTGAAGGGAGCTGGCTTGTAGTCACTTAGATACCCAGTTACTGTCGAGCTTGTGCCAAACGCTTGCCTCCATGTAGGACTTGCTTTCCTGCATCTAGAATATGCAGGAGTTGTTTGGGAGGTACTCCAGCATGTGCTGGGCTCGCTGCCAGCCCAGTGTTCGTGTCACCGGGCTGGTGAGGCTGGCCTTGATTGGGCCTACTGCATCATCCCAGGCACTTCGGAGATGAGAGCCACACAGGGACAGGCACCAGAGCTGGCGACTTCGGGGGGCGGGGAGACGCGACAGGGAGAGGAGGGGCATGAGCTTTCTTTCCTTCAGAATCGAAAGAGGCCTTCCAGTTGTCCCTACAGCCCTGGCCCGGTCCATGCTGAGCCTGAGAAAAGGAGGGACCGAGACTCAGGTGCCCCCAACCACTCAGGGCAGGTCTCAAGGGCCCCACCTCTTTCTCTGGAATGCAAGTCGAGGCCGAGGCCCACCCCCCAGTCCCAGCCTCAGTCTAGCCAAGCTGAGTCATCTCTGAGCCTTGGGTGGGGGGGCAACCGGATGTGGGGAGGCGGGCCACACCCCAATTGTCTGGGGGGGTCTCCTCCTCCCCCCCTCCCTCCTTCTCCTCCTCTTGTGAGCTGGCTGGAGCAGGCCTAGTTCCCAGAGCTTTGCCATATAAGGCAAAAAAATGTTGGAAAGCAGCAGTGATTAGGGGAGGGAGGGGGCAGGCTGGCCCCGGGGGCTGGGGAAAGGGGGTGGGATGGGGCGGGGCCATCCAACCAGTCAGTCTCTCAACTCTGAGCCCGGTCCTTCCCACCCTTTTTTGTGAGGTGGATGGGAGGGCCTAGGCCAGCCTCCTATGGACCGGGGGTGGGGGTGGGGGGGGGGAGGGCCCAGCCCCATGATGGCTGATGAGCTTGGCCTTGTGTTTCCCCTCGTGGGTCATAGTGGACCTCGGGCCTGCTGAGGGCTTGTGCTAGACTCAGGATTCTGCGGGAGGGAGCCTGGCGGGAAGGCCCGGCTGCCCCTGCGCCCTTGGTCTTGTCTGAACCTTCCCGTCACCCCTAGCCTGAAGCCCCCACTCCACCCTGCTACCTGCCATCTGGGGACAGTGCAAGGCAGTGGTGAGGGACCGGGACCAGCCCCAGTCTAGGAGCAGGAAGGCCGCTCTGCTTTGAGTGGCATTGAGCTGGTCCGCAAGGTGCTGCCCACTGGATTCAGAGGCTACCTGCCATTGATGGCCCTTTTGGTGGCGTCCATCCCCTTCTCCCCACCCCTAAGTTGACTCACTAGACAAGTATTTTCTACTGATTGTTGGGGAACGGTAGGTGGAACACGCCAGCAGGGATTCCAAAGATGAGCAGCCCTCCTGAGTTCTCAGAGAACCCCCCCGGCCCCCCCCATCGCTTGAGGAGGCTGAGACCCAGAAGGGCCTTGGGTGGGGCTCAGAGCCCAGAGGGATTGCCATGGTGATGGGGTGCAGGGTGCCCGCCCTAACCACTTCCCCTGTGGTGAGCTTGGCGGCCACCAGCCTGCAGCCCAGTGGCCCGTTAGGTGGCGAGGAGGGCGGGCAGCAGCTGAGCAGCCTCTGCTGAGGCAGCGGGACTTGGGGACCCCACCCATGACCTCTGCCACCCAGGCTCCCAAGCTGGGCCCTGAGCGCCCAACCCAGGCTCACTGGCTCCGCCCTCCCCCTTCGGGCTGGGTGAGGGGGCCCCTGGAATGTGTCCTGCCCGTCATCCTGGCTGGCAGGCCATCCCTGCCGGGCCCCAGTGAGTCAGGGCCATGCAGCCCAACCACTGGTTCCTTGGGGCTCCCAGCCCCTCCCCCTGCACCAGGGCTGCTGCCCAACTCCCAGCTTGGCTCTGTTGGGGGAGGGGGAGCACTAAGGCAGTGGGGGGGCGGGGCTCACACCCTCCACCCAAAGGGTCCTTACCCAACGCCTCCGCTTCCCCGGCCTCATGCCATCCACCCGCCCCTGCGACCCCAGGGCAGCAGCCGTATTTCCCAACCTCTCCGCCCGCCTGCCTTCCTCTTTCTCAGTGCCAGGTCAGGGGCCCTGGCGTGGCGTCAAGGGCCTGGGGCCCGGCTGCTCCTCCTACCCCTTTCCTGGAGATCCCTGGGGATGGGCGTTGGGCCCCTGCAAAGCACTCATCCCACTCACTCTCCAGAGCCACCTTTGGGGAAGGGCGCTCGTCCCCAGGCCTCCCCTGGCCCTGTCTGCTGCCTAGGTCTGTCTCCTGTCCTTCCTCTGGGTCCCCACGGCCCCAGGGCTTCCAGCAATGCCCCCTCATTGTGCTGTATTGTCACCATGTGTCTACAGGTGTTTGGCCTCTGAACCTCCTTCACACCCCCAAAGGGGCCCTGGGCAGAAAGGTCCCCGACCCACACCCCACCCTGCCCCACGGGGGCCTCCGCCTCCTCCCTGGGGCCTGCTGTGCTGCCACATTCCCCAGTGCCTGGGAGTGGCCTGACACCCTGAACGTGCACCACCCCCCAAAGCCACATGTGCGTGTGTGTGCGCGCACGCACGGGGACTCCCGGGTCGGCCCTGCCCACCCAGTGCTGCCACTCGTTCCCCTTACAGACAGCAAGGCCATCGTGGACGGGAACCTCAAGCTGATCTTGGGCCTCATCTGGACCCTGATCCTGCACTACTCCATCTCCATGCCCATGTGGGACGAGGAGGAGGACGAGGAGACCAAGAAACAGACACCCAAGCAGAGGCTCCTGGGCTGGATCCAGAACAAGCTGCCGCAGCTGCCCATCACCAACTTCAGCCGGGACTGGCAGAGTGGCAGGGCCCTGGGCGCCCTTGTTGACAGCTGTGCCCCGGGTGAGGGGCATCGGGGGGGCCGGGGCCGCCTGTAGGGGGGTGGAGGGGGTGGCCTGCAGCCGGTTCTTGTGGCCCCCCAGACTCATGGCCTTCCTTGCCTCGCAGGCCTGTGCCCTGACTGGGATTCCTGGGATGCCAGCAAGCCCGTGAACAATGCGAGGGAAGCCATGCAGCAGGCCGACGACTGGCTGGGCATCCCTCAGGTACGCTCCGCCGGGCCAACCGGGGCCGCCTGGGGGCCAAGGTCCCAGTGCGGGGAGGTGGTGCGTCCCAGGACCCTGAGGCTTGGAGGCCAACTGGCTGCTTTTTCTGCGCGTGACAGGTGATCACCCCTGAGGAGATCGTGGACCCCAATGTGGATGAGCACTCCGTCATGACCTACCTGTCCCAGTTCCCCAAGGCCAAGCTGAAACCAGGGGCTCCCCTGCGGCCCAAACTGAACCCGAAGAAAGCCCGAGCCTACGGGCCAGGTGAGAGAGCCGGGCGGGGGGTCCTCCTGCAAGGTGACCTCCTCCCTGAACGTGAGCTCCTGGGGAGTCTGCAGTCACGTGGCTGCCGGTTTATCAAATGCCCCCCGTGAGTCAGACAGGAGTGGGTCAGGGCTGGTCAAAACTGGCCACTGGCTCTGTGTTCCCCTCGCCACACCAGCCCGAGGCAAACTCAAGCCAGCGTTCTAGAAAACAGGCCCAGGCCTGTCCCACGGCAGGAGCGCAGCTGGGGCTGAAGGCCCGGTTCTGCGCGCTGGGGTGTACACCGAACTGACTCACCCCGTTCCGAACGGCCTGATGGGGCTGCGGTGGGGGTGTGTCAGCCCTCACAGCCAGCCTGTGGCTTCCCCCCCATCCCCGGGCAGGCATCGAGCCCACAGGCAACATGGTGAAGAAGCGGGCAGAGTTCACCGTGGAGACCAGAAGCGCTGGGCAGGGAGAGGTGCTGGTGTACGTGGAGGACCCAGCCGGGCACCAGGAGGAGGTAGGGCGGCCGGCAGGCAGGGCAGGGCGCTGCCGGGCCCCTGTGCGGAGGGGCCGCTCTGAGCAACAGCTCACGGACTCCTTCCCACCCTAGGCAAAGGTGACCGCCAATAACGACAAGAACCGTACCTTCTCTGTCTGGTATGTCCCCGAGGTGACGGGGACTCACAAGGTGAGCCCTCAGCCCAAGGGGAGGCCAGTGGCGAGGGCAGTGGCGAGAGCGCCCCAACCCTGCCCTCACGGTGCGCCCCTCCTGGGAACAGGTCACCGTGCTCTTTGCCGGCCAGCACATCGCCAAGAGCCCCTTCGAGGTGTATGTGGACAAGTCCCAGGGAGATGCCAGCAAAGTGACGGCCCAGGGCCCTGGCCTGGAGCCCAGCGGCAACATCGCCAACAAGACCACCTACTTTGAGATCTTCACGGCGGGTGAGGGGAGGGTGCCGAGGCCGGCAGGTCTGGGGAAAGAGCCGCGGGGGCGCGGGAGCGGCCTGGAGGCTCCAGGATCTGAGCCGATGCCTCCCGACAGGAGCGGGGACAGGCGAGGTGGAAGTGGTGATCCAGGACCCCGCAGGACGGAAGGGTACCGTGGAGCCTCAGCTGGAGGCCCGGGGCGACAGCACGTATCGCTGCAGCTACCAGCCCACCATGGAGGGCGTCCACACGGTGCATGTCACCTTCGCTGGTGTGCCCATCCCTCGCAGCCCCTACACTGTCACTGTTGGCCAAGGTAGGCCAGTCCCGGCCGCCCCCCGCTGGGCACGGCTCCAGCCCCGCGGTCTTGGAGGGGGGCAGCCGGGCAGGTCCCGTTCCAGCCCCCGCCCCGGCTCCCTGGGCTTCTGTACTTCCGCTGTGTGGGCGCACTCTTTCTGGCCCGGCTGGGACCCTCCTCCTCCTCCTCCTCCTCTCGCCCTCTCCATCTCTCTCTCTCCACGCTTTCACCTTCGGAAGAGCTCGCTCCAGCTGTCTAGAAACCTGCTGCTCTCTGCTCTGCCCACAGGGTCAACGGTACTTGGATCTGTCTTCCTAGGGGCGGGTGGGCGGGGGGCTGGGGGCTGGCGTGGCTGGAGCAGGTGGGAGGAGGCCTGCCATGTCCAGTTCTTTCTTACGCGTCCCTCACCGGCCCTGTGGGAGCAAGGGAGGGGTCGCCCGCGCCAGCTCCCCGCAGCTCAGCCAGCCCTCTGCCCACAGCTTGTAACCCAGGTGCCTGCCGCGCCGTCGGCCGAGGCCTCCAACCCAAGGGTGTGCGAGTGAAGGAGACTGCCGACTTCAAGGTGTACACGAAGGGCGCAGGCAGTGGGGAGCTGAAGGTCACCGTGAAGGGTCCCAGTAAGTTGGCCTGTGGCTGGGCTGGGGTGGGCGGTGCCAGTCCCCGGCCACCGCTGGGCAGGCCTGAGGCCCTCCGTTGTCTCCGGCAGAGGGCGAGGAGCGCGTGAAACAGAAGGACCTGGGGGATGGTGTCTATGGCTTCGAGTACTACCCCATGGTCCCCGGCACATACACTGTCACCATCACGTGGGGCGGCCAGAACATCGGGCGCAGGTGAGGCCCCGGGCTGAGCGCTCAGAGGTGGCGCGCTCCTCCCTCTGCTGGCTTCGGGCCGGCCCCCCTCCAAGATGGGGCCCCTTGGCACTCCCCTGGGTGGCTCTCTCCTTGCAGTCCCTTCGAGGTGAAGGTGGGCACCGAGTGTGGCAATCAGAAGGTGCGGGCTTGGGGCCCCGGGCTGGAGGGCGGCGTCGTTGGCAAGTCCGCAGACTTTGTGGTGGAGGCCATTGGGGACGACGTGGGCACCCTGGGTAAGTTGGAGGCTGCGATGTGGGCACCTGGGGGCAGAGGCTGGTGAGGGCCACCCTCCCGAGGCTCCAGGGCACTGACGGAGCTGGCGGCTGTTGTCAGGCTTCTCGGTGGAGGGCCCGTCGCAGGCCAAGATCGAATGTGATGACAAGGGCGATGGCTCCTGTGATGTGCGCTACTGGCCCCAGGAGGCTGGCGAGTATGCCGTGCACGTGCTGTGCAACAGTGAAGACATCCGTCTCAGCCCCTTCATGGCCGACATCCGCGAGGCGCCCCAGGATTTCCATCCTGACAGGGTAAAGGGCGCGGGCCGCTGGGCTGGGTCTCTGGGCTTTGGGGCCCTGGGCTGGCATTGCCGGCAGCGTGCTCCTGCCACTCTGTGTTTGGAGGCCAGCACTTGGTCCCCTGAGATCTGGGTGGCCCCCCATTAGGTGAAGGCACGTGGGCCTGGATTGGAGAAGACGGGCGTGGCCGTCAACAAGCCGGCAGAGTTCACGGTGGACGCCAAGCACGGTGGGAAGGCTCCTCTCAGGGTCCAAGTCCAGGTGGGGTGCCCGTCTGTGGGGGGGGGGCAGGGTGGGCAGGTGCCCAGACCCGGGCACTGACCAGGAGGCTGCCCGCGCCCGCCCACTTTCCAGGACAACGAGGGCTGCCCCGTGGAGGCGGTGGTCAAGGACAACGGCAACGGCACTTACAGCTGCTCCTACGTGCCCCGGAAGCCAGTGAAGCACACGGCCATGGTGTCCTGGGGAGGTGTCAGCATCCCCAGCAGCCCCTTCCGGGTGAGCCTGCCCTCTGCAGGCCTCAGACAGGCCTTTAGCCCACCTCCCTGGGCGCCTGCTTTGCTCTGGTACGGCCCTCTTCGATGAAACTCGCATACCGTACAGCCTACCCCTTTCAGTTAAACAACTCGCTGGTTGTGAGTAAGTTCAGAGTTGTGCGGCCATCACCACAGTCGAGGATGAGGACATTTTCACCGTCCCCCAGAGAAACTCCTCTACCCCCCAACTGCCCCCGGCCCGAAGCAGCCACTCACCCGCTTTCTGGCTGTGCGGTTTACCTTCTCTAGACATTTACTGGGGACGGACTCCCAGGCCCTGTGGCTTTTTGTGTCTGGCTGCTTTCACTCAACGTCGTGTTCACGTTAGTTCACCCGCAGCATAGCACGAGTCAGTGCCTCCTGCCTTTCCACGGCCGAATGGTGCTCCGTCGTACGGATAGACCACATGTTAGGCGTCCAGTCATTTGTTGATGGTCATTTGGGGTTTTTTCACCTTTTGGCTGTCGTGAGCAGTGCTGCCATGAACGCTCCAGTACAGGTGTTAGTGCAGACGAGCGATCTCATCGCTCTGGTTGGATAGGTAGCGAAGGGTGGCGGCATTGCAGCAGCGTGTGGTTGCTTTACACGTCACTGTTCACGCAGCCACCAGGCGACTCCCCAGGGTGGGCACGCCATTTTGCCCCTACTCCAGACTGGTTATGCCCCTGCACTTGCCCCCGTGCCCTGCAGGTAAATGTGGGAGCCGGCAGCCACCCAAACAAGGTCAAGGTGTACGGCCCAGGAGTGGCCAAGACGGGACTCAAGGCTCACGAGCCCACCTACTTCACTGTGGACTGCACGGAGGCCGGCCAGGGTAAGGCCCTGCCTCGAGAGCGCGGGTGGGCGAGTGGGCGAGGCGTCCCCGTGAGGCCCCAGCCTCCACTCCCTCCTCGCCCGCAGGTGACGTCAGCATCGGCATCAAGTGTGCCCCCGGCGTGGTGGGCCCCGCCGAGGCCGACATTGACTTCGACATCATCCGCAATGACAACGACACCTTCACGGTCAAGTACACACCCCGTGGGGCGGGCAGCTACACCATCATGGTCCTCTTTGCTGACCAGGTGGGTGCTGCCACTCCCGGCCCCTAACGCTGCTGGGTGTTGGGGTGCTGCTCTCCTCTCAGCCCTTCTCCTCCTGCCCCCTGCAGGCCACGCCCACCAGCCCCATCCGGGTCAAGGTGGACCCCTCCCATGACGCCAGCAAGGTGAAGGCCGAGGGCCCTGGCCTCAGTCGTACCGGTGAGGACAAGTACCCCATGGGGAGGTTGGGGAGCCCTGAGGGGCTGTGGGGCAAGCTGCCCCTACAGGGTAGCTGTGTCTCCTCAGGTGTCGAGCTTGGCAAACCCACACACTTCACGGTCAATGCCAAAGCTGCCGGCAAAGGCAAGCTGGATGTCCAGTTCTCGGGGCTGGCCAAGGGGGACGTGGTGCGTGATGTGGACCTCGTTGACCACCATGACAATACCTATACCGTCAAGTACACTCCTGTGCAGCAGGTAGCTACCTTGACCCCCTGTGGCCACGCCTGTCCATACACCTGCTGAGCCCGTGGGCCCCCTCACGTGGTGGGCTGGGTGGGCAGCTCCAGGGGGCTTCCCGCCCACTCTCGTTTTCCACCTGGGAGAGAGTGGGCATGGAAGTCCAGGGGGTGCAGTGGCAGAGAGAAGCCATTGTCTCTGAAGCCCCCTCCCCATGCCCAAGTTGGGAAGCCATGACCCACGACCCTGCCCTTCTGTACCCTTCCCAGGGCCCAGTGGGTGTCAGTGTCACTTATGGAGGGGATCCTATCCCCAAGAGCCCCTTCTCGGTGGCGGTGTCTCCAAGCCTGGACCTCAGCAAGATCAAGGTGTCCGGCCTGGGAGAGAGTAAGTAGTTGGGGCCTGTCACAGCCAGCCACTGAGCGTGCCCCGGGGCTGCCTGGGCCCGTGTCACAGTTCTCTCCTTCCTTTCATCGTGTCAACAGAGGTGGATGTTGGCAAAGACCAGGAGTTCACAGTCAAGTCGAAGGGTGCCGGTGGCCAAGGCAAAGTGGTGTCCAAGATTGTGGGCCCCTCGGGGACAGCGGTGCCCTGCAAGGTGGAGCCAGGCCTAGGGGCTGACAACAGCGTGGTGCGTTTTGTGCCCCGTGAGGAGGGGCCCTACGAGGTCGAGGTGACCTACGACGGCGTGCCTGTGCCTGGCAGCCCCTTTTCTCTCGAAGCTGTGCCCCCCACCAAGCCTAGCAAGGTAACTGGGGCGTAGGCGCCACCCCCTCTCTTCTCCAGACTCGCCCTCGCCCCTTCTCATTTTTGTCCTTTTGAGCGGTGGCCCTGCTCAGGCCTGCCTGCGCCCGTCTGGCGGGGGAGGGGAGCCAGAACGAGAGGAGGCAGGCGGAGTCAGGCTGGGGGTCTGAGGGTCGAGGGTCAGGGAGGTGGCGTGGCTTTGGCTCCTGACCTGCCCCTCCTCCCGCAGGTGAAAGCCTTTGGGCCGGGGCTGCAGGGGGGCAGCGCAGGCTCCCCTGCCCGCTTCACCATCGACACCAAGGGCGCCGGCACAGGCGGCCTGGGCCTGACAGTGGAGGGCCCCTGTGAGGCCCAGCTTGAGTGCCTGGACAACGGGGACGGCACGTGCTCTGTGTCCTACGTGCCTGCGGAGCCCGGGGACTACAACATCAACATCCTCTTCGCTGGCACCCACATCCCCGGCTCCCCGTTCAAGGCCCACGTGGTTCCCTGCTTTGACCCGTCCAAGGTCAAGTGCTCGGGCCCCGGGCTGGAGCGGGCCACCGCCGGCGAGGCGGGCCAGTTCCACGTGGACTGCTCGAGCGCGGGCAGCGCAGAGCTGACCATTGAGATCCGCTCCGAGGCGGGGCTGCCAGCCGAGGTGCACATCCAGGACCACGGCGATGGCACGCACACCATCACCTACATCCCCCTGTGCCCCGGGGCCTACACTGTCACCATCAAGTACGGCGGCCAGCCCGTGCCCAACTTCCCCAGCAAGCTGCAGGTGGAGCCCGCAGTGGACACCTCAGGCGTCCAGTGCTATGGTCCCGGGATCGAGGGCCAAGGTGAGAGGCCTCCCACCATAGGGCATGCGAGCAGGGAGAGCCGGGGCCCCTGGAGCCCCATTCTTCCTCTCCCTGCCCCCCTGCAGGCGTCTTCCGAGAAGCCACCACTGAGTTCAGTGTGGATGCCCGGGCTCTGACGCAGACCGGAGGGCCGCACGTCAAGGCTCGCGTGGCCAACCCCTCGGGCAACCTGACCGAGACCTACGTGCAGGACTGTGGTGACGGCACGTACAAAGTGGAGTACACGCCTTACGAGGAGGGTGCGTGCTGCGGCGCTGGAGGGATGGGCCGGGGGCGGAGGCAGGGCGACCTGGGCTCCTCCTGACCCAGCCTGCCCTCCTGCAGGACTCCACTCTGTGGACGTGACCTACGACGGCAGCCCTGTGCCCAGCAGCCCCTTCCAGGTGCCCGTGACCGAGGGCTGTGACCCCTCCCGAGTGCGCGTCCACGGGCCGGGCATCCAAAGCGGCACCACCAACAAGCCCAACAAGTTCACTGTGGAGACCAGGTGAGCGAGAGCCCCAGAGGCAGGGGCCGCAGTGGGCCTTGGAACCCAGGGGATAACGGGCTGTCTGTTTGGACCAGGGGAGCTGGCACAGGGGGCCTGGGCCTGGCCGTAGAGGGCCCCTCCGAGGCCAAGATGTCCTGCATGGACAACAAGGACGGCAGCTGCTCGGTCGAGTACGTGCCCTACGAGGCCGGCACCTACAGCCTGAACGTCACCTACGGCGGCCATCAAGTGCCAGGTGAGGAGGCAGGTCAGCTGGGGCCGGGCTGGGACCACCCGTCCGCCCTCCACTCTGTCTCACACAGCTGCCATCCCTCTGCCCGCCTCCAGGCAGTCCTTTCAAGGTCCCTGTGCACGATGTGACAGACGCGTCCAAGGTCAAGTGCTCTGGGCCTGGCCTGAGCCCAGGCATGGTCCGTGCCAACCTCCCTCAGTCCTTCCAGGTGGACACGAGCAAGGCCGGCGTGGCCCCGCTGCAGGTCAAAGTGCAGGGGCCCAAAGGTGAGTGTTCCTGTGCCTGGGAGCGGGGGTCAGGTCAGGAGAGTGTGGTCCTCTGAGGGAGGGGACCCAGCACACGGCGGGGGCGGGGGGCGGGGCCGGTGGGCAGGCAGTTGACGGAGGAGCCTCAGGTGACCCCAGAGCCAGTGCCCTGGGGCAGGGGACCAAAAGGAGGTAGAAGAGACAGGACTCGGCCACTGAGCAGATGTGGCAGGCGGGAGGCAGGTAGAGCGGGCAAGGGTCTGAGATGTCACAGGGGCTCAGGGCTGTTCTGGGGGCGGGCAGGTGAGGGCAAGTCGAGCCCCCCTGGGGTGAGGGCTGGGTGCGTGGCCCAGACTCGGCTTTCTAGTGTGGTGGGACTAGGGGCCCAGGGCACTGGCTAAGGCTCTGTCTGTGGGACTGGGGCCAGGCCTGGTGGAGCCAGTGGATGTGGTGGACAATGCCGATGGCACCCAGACCGTGAACTATGTGCCCAGCCGTGAGGGGCCCTACAGCATCTCAGTGCTGTATGGGGAAGAAGAGGTGCCCCGAAGGTAAGAGGCTGGGCCCTCTGCCTGTGGGGAGGGGCCTGGGCTGGGCACCAAGACCCTTCCTGACCGCTCACAGCATCCTGGCCCAACAGCCCCTTCAAGGTCAAGGTGCTGCCTACACATGATGCCAGCAAGGTAAAGGCCAGCGGCCCCGGGCTCAACACCACTGGCGTGCCCGCCAGCCTGCCTGTGGAGTTCACCATTGATGCAAAGGACGCGGGGGAGGGCCTGCTGGCGGTCCAGATCACGGTGAGCTGGCCGCGCGGGTGGCCGCCTGGTCCTGCTGTTTTGCAGCTCCGGGCACAGGGAAGGCGAGGGAGGGGAGGGGCCCAGGCTGGAGCGGGGTGCAGCGCGGGGTCCGCGGCCTGGGGCAGATGGGCCAGTCCGGCTCTCTGGTCTCCCTTAGGAGCCATGCCAGCCAGGGCAGGCCCCCCCGCCACACAGGCTTCCCCACGCACGCACTTGCTCACTTGTGATGTCACCAAAGCCCTTAGTGCCTCAGCTTTTCTGCCTGTAACATTCTCTGGGGCCAGGTATTAAGGCTAGGACTCTGAGATCTTCGGGGGAGCTCGTCCTAGTGCTGGGGCAGGCCCTGGGGTAGAGGATGGGAGCTGAGAGGTCCTCGTGGGGGTAAAGCAGGATGGGCGCCAAGTCCCTGGCCCTGCCTGGTATCACGCAGGGTGGGGAGGGGGGCACTGGGCATTTTGGCGCTTCCCTTCTGGACCTTGCCCGTGGGGAAGTAAAGGACAGTGGTGGATGCAGGCAGCCGTCTTGGGCCATGGTGGTTGAGCGGCTTGGAGGCTGCCCCTGCAGCAGTGGTGCTTGACGCTTGGTCCTTTGAGAGGGCCTGAGGGAACCCCGGGCCTGACTGGGCTTGGGCCAACTGCCTCCCCTGTGCTCTGCCACACAGGACCCTGAGGGCAAGCCCAAGAAGACGCACATCCAAGACAACCACGACGGCACGTACACGGTGGCCTACGTGCCAGACGTGACGGGCCGCTACACCATCCTCATCAAGTATGGTGGTGATGAGATCCCCTTCTCCCCGTACCGCGTTCGGGCCGTGCCCACTGGGGATGCCAGCAAGTGCACCGTCACAGGTGAGCCAGCCCGCCAGCGGCCACGGCGCTCAGCACGGGGCTTGGGTGTGCCTGTGTGCAAGGGCTCGCTGCTTGGGGCGGCGTGTGGGAGTGGGGGCCGCCCCCTTGAGTGACTCACCTGACCTTTCTCCTTGCTCTCTGCCCTCTCACCTCAGTGTCAATCGGAGGTCACGGGCTAGGTAAGCTGCTTGCTGGGGCCACTCCCAATGCCCCTCCTGCCCAGAGGGCAGCTTCCTTTCCTCTTCCGTGCTGATTCCCAGGACAGTTCCAGCTGCAGCTCTTGGCAGGGACAGAGGGGGGAGCTGGAGGGTTAGGGCCCAGGGGGGCCTCCGGAGCTGAGCATGAGCGCTCCGGCCCTCCCCCTCTCTGGGCCTCCGTTTCCCCATCTGAGAAGTCGGGTTGCAGCTGAGAGCTTTGGGGTGAGGTGCATCCTGAGAGGCACCCCCCTGGGGGCTCTGGGGTCTGGGGATCTTGGCTTCCCGGGGAAGTCCCGGGGGCGGGCAGCAGGCCCTTTCTTTTCACTTCCTCTTTCCTCGTCCAGGGCTCTCGCGTGGGGTCTCCCCCAAGCAGCGGGAGTCCCCGGCCCTGGCCGGATCCACAGACCCCCATCCCCACCTCCCGGGGGCCTCTGCGTCCCAGGCCGGGGGAGGTGCAGGCTGCATGAGTGGGTGGGGCTGGCTGGTAGTGCCGTAGCACCAGCGTTGACTGCTTGGGCGGCCAGCATGGCGGGGCCCGGCCCGGCCTCAGAGCCCCAAAGTGCACTCGGTGGCCCCCCTCCCCCCCTCCCTCCCCCTATTCCCCAAGCAGTGACGTTATTCAGATGGTCCCCAACCAGGCACGGAGGTTCTCCTGCTCAGGCATGGGAGGGGAGAGCCAGCCCCAGCCAGGGACACCAAGAAGAGGCAACGACTACACGGGAGCCTCTGAAGGCTGTCGGCCTGGACCTTGGCCGAGGCAGCCAGGGAGAAAGTTAGAGGGTGGCTGGGGCTCCACGGCAGGGGCTCGACGACTTTGGACAGCAGGCCTCGGGGTCTGAGATGCCAGCCCTGCGTGCCTAGGGCAGGGGGTAGGGCCTGGGGGGGCAGGGGCAGGGGCAGGACTGGGCTGAGGGAGTGGTCTCGGTTTACCTGGCCACCGTGTGCAGAATGGAGACAGGGCGCCCAGCTGGGGAACCGAAGTCACTTCTGGACCAGTCGGAGGGGTGGCTTGGGCTAGGCTGCTGGTGGTGGGGCTTGAGGGGGAGCCAAATTGGGGGGTTACTTTGAGGATGGAGCAGCTGAGGGGCTGGGCGCTGGGCAGGGAAAGCGGGGAGTCGGGGCTGACCGTGAGGTTGGGGCCCGAGCTACTAGCTAGGTGGCAGGTCCAGGTTCTGAGCCAGGGAGACCAGGTGTGGCTGTGTGCGAGGTGAGGCCTCCCAGGGCAGGGGGGGCAGCAGGGGGGGCCAGGTGTAGAGCTCAGGAGAGCCGCGGAAGGCCAGCATGGAGCCCAGCAAAGTGGGAGCCCTCGGCGGACAGGAGAGTTCAGTGGCAGGCTGGCCGGGGGACCCCCTTGCACTCAGCCCTCGAGCTGGTCCGGTGCTCCCAGCTGCTTCCCCGGCAGGGGCCGGGCTCCAGAAAGCACTCGCTGCCAGGCCTCACAGCCCACAGCCCCCCCGAGCCTCCACGGCTGAGCCCAGATCATAACGTCACTGTCCCTCCCCTCTCCTCGGGCACTCTGGGGCCCCGGAGGCTGCTCCGCTGCTCTGCTCTCGCCACCTCGCAGCCGCGGCTCTGGCTCGGGCCTCCTGCCCCCCTTCCCCCTGGGTGCTGCCACTGCCTGCTGCGCTGTGCTGCCTCCCTGCTTCCCTGCTCCCAGCTCCCTGCCTGCGCCGGGCCGCGCCCGGCCGCCCCTCTCTGCAAGCCTCCGGTCGAGCGAGCGTTCTCAGTTGTCAGGAAACTCCAACTTCACCTTCAGGCCCGGGGGGCGGGGGGCGAGTGTCACGTTCCCCACGCTGCAGCAGGACTCCGCCTCACCGCGTCCGCACACGGCACTGGGGGCCAGGGCCAGGCCGCGGGGGCGAAGGCAGCTGTGGGCCCAGCCGGAGCGCTGGCGCCGGTCAGCATGGTCCACGGCGCAGGCTGAAGCCAAGTGGGCGGGGGCGGTGGCAGCAAATGCTTGTGCCCTGATGGCGGCGGTGGCCTCGTGGGCTTCCTGGCCCTTCCTTCCTCTCAGACTCCTGGGTGCCACCCGTTGGGCCTTTCCCATGTGGGGGACTCCCCCGAGACAGGACTCCCAGGCTTGAGGTGGCTCGGGGGAACCTTTCCTGCCTTCTGAGAAATCACTCACCATCCCAGCTTGGGGGGGCGGGGGCGGGAGGCCTGGCTGTGCTTGGTGGTGGCAGTAAGAGGCCTGGGCGGGTGGCAGGTGGACAGGAGTGGCCCGAGCGCCAAGCTCATGCACTGGCCCCCCCTTTGGGGACCCACCCTGCCCCACCAGGCGCTGGCATCGGCCCCACCATCCAGATTGGGGAGGAGACGGTGATCACCGTGGACACCAAGGCGGCGGGTAAAGGCAAGGTGACCTGCACCGTGTGCACACCCGACGGCTCTGAGGTGGACGTGGACGTGGTAGAGAACGAGGACGGCACCTTTGACATCTTCTATACAGCCCCCCAGCCGGGCAAATATGTCATCTGCGTGCGCTTTGGCGGCGAACACGTGCCCAACAGCCCCTTCCAAGTGACGGTCAGGAGGGGTCAGGGGTGAGGCGTCCGGGCGGGACTCATCTGCGATGACAGAGTCTCCAGCTGTTGTGCGTTGCTCTGCAGGCTCTGGCTGGAGACCAGCCCACGGCACAGCCCCCGTTACGGCCTCAGCAGCTGGCCCCACCGTACACCTACGCCCAGGGCGGCCAGCAGACCTGGGTATGGCCTGGCCTACCTCCTCCCAGCCCTAGGGGACACTCGGGGACCAGCCAGCTGGGTGTCCCGTGAGGCCCTGTTCTGCCACCTGTTAGGAGGGACCCCAGATCCTCCCACGCGGGACTCCCTTCCCTCCTGCAGCTCCTCACTCAGGCCCTCTGTCTCCACTGCAGGCCCCAGAAAGACCCTTGGTGGGTGTCAACGGGCTGGATGTGACCAGCCTGAGGCCCTTCGACCTTGTCATCCCCTTCACCATCAAGAAGGGCGAGATCACTGGTGAGCGGGGGCGGGAAGGAGCTAGGGGGCCACAGAGGCCAGAGTGTGCCAACGGGCTGCCCTGACCCGGGCCCCACTGCCCTGCAGGGGAGGTGCGGATGCCCTCGGGCAAGGTGGCGCAGCCGGCCATCACCGACAACAAGGATGGCACCGTGACCGTGCGCTACGCACCCAGCGAGGCCGGCCTGCATGAGATGGACATCCGCTACGACAACATGCACATCCCAGGTGCGCCCCCCAGCATGCCACCACCACCTTACAGGGGCGTGGGGCTGGGGGAGGGGCTTGGGGGCAACACGAGGCCCCCATTCCACGTGGCCCCTCTTCCTGCCTCAGGAAGCCCCCTACAGTTCTATGTGGATTATGTGAACTGCGGCCACGTCACAGCCTACGGGCCTGGCCTCACCCACGGGGTGGTGAACAAGCCTGCTGTCTTCACCGTCAACACCAAGGATGCGGGAGAGGGTGAGCGGCAGCTCTCGTCTTGACCTGCCTGTGTGTCGCGGGCTACTGTCAGCCGGTGGGGGGCTGGACACTGGAGATGCTCCCCAGATGAGGCTCCCTGCCCCACCCCCGGCCTCTGCTTGCCCGTTGGGGCTTCTCCTCATTGGCGCAGTGTCCCTGGGCACAGTTCCCACCCTCACCCACAACTCTCTCCAGGGGGCTTGTCCCTGGCCATCGAGGGCCCATCCAAAGCAGAAATCAGCTGCACTGACAACCAGGACGGGACATGCAGCGTCTCCTACCTGCCCGTGCTGCCTGGTGACTACAGCATCCTGGTCAAGTACAATGAGCAGCACATCCCGGGCAGCCCCTTCACTGCCAGGGTCACAGGTAGGTGATACCCAGCGCAGTGACAAAAGGAGGCAGGTGGCAGGGTGGGTGCAGTCTCCCTCTGTGCCTGGACACACAGTGACCGTCCCCCGCCAGGTGACGACTCGATGCGCATGTCCCACCTGAAGGTGGGCTCTGCCGCTGACATCCCCATCAATATCTCGGAGACGGACCTCAGCCTGCTGACAGCCACGGTGGTGCCGCCCTCGGGCCGGGAGGAGCCCTGTCTGCTGAAGCGGCTGCGCAATGGCCACGTGGGTAAGAGGCTGGGGAGCAGGGCCTTCTGGGAAGGGGGGAGGCTGGGGGTGGGGGCATGCCTCTCCCCGGCTGACAGCCCCTCCCCGCGTCCAGGGATCTCATTCGTGCCCAAGGAGGCCGGGGAGCACCTGGTGCACGTGAAGAAGAGTGGCCAGCACGTGGCGAGCAGCCCCATTCCCGTGGTGATCAGCCAGTCGGAGATCGGGGACGCCAGCCGCGTGCGGGTCTCAGGCCGGGGCCTACACGAAGGCCACACCTTTGAGCCTGCAGAGTTTATCATCGACACCCGCGATGCAGGTAGGTGGTGGTGGTCTGGAAGCTGGGGTGAGCCCACTGTACTTGGCCCCCCGGCTCAGGGGTGTCCCTCCCGCAGGCTATGGTGGGCTCAGCCTGTCCATCGAGGGTCCCAGCAAGGTGGACATCAACACAGAGGACCTGGAGGATGGCACATGCAGGGTCACCTACTGCCCCACGGAGCCTGGAAACTATATCATCAACATCAAGTTCGCTGACCAGCACGTGCCTGGTGAGTGAGGCACCCACGCACCTTCCCCATGGCTGGGCAACCCTCCTTGCCATGCCCCGGGGTCCACCTGCAGAACGTAACTTGTGTGGGATGTGGGTTGTGCTTTCTTCCTGCAGGCAGCCCCTTCTCCGTGAAGGTGACAGGCGAGGGCCGGGTGAAAGAGAGCATCACACGCAGGCGACGGGCCCCTTCGGTGGCTAACGTTGGCAGTCATTGTGACCTCAGCCTGAAGATCCCTGGTAGGAGCTACAGGAGCCAGGGAGGGTCCCAGGGAGTCCTAGGTGCCAGCCCGAGGTGGTCCCAAACAGAGGGGTGGGCCCTCGGTCTCCTGCTCACCAGGCTGTCCCCCACCTACAGAAATTAGCATCCAGGACATGACAGCCCAGGTGACTAGCCCATCAGGCAAGAGCCATGAGGCCGAGATCGTGGAAGGGGAGAACCATACCTACTGCATCCGCTTCGTGCCCGCTGAGATGGGCATGCACACCGTCAGCGTCAAATACAAGGGCCAGCACGTGCCTGGCAGCCCTTTCCAGTTCACCGTAGGGCCCCTGGGGGAAGGGGGAGCCCACAAGGTCCGCGCCGGGGGCCCTGGCCTGGAAAGGGCTGAAGCTGGAGTGCCAGGTAGGCCCACTTCCCGCGGGGCTCTTGCCACTCCTGGGCGGGGGCTGGGGGGGAGGAGGGGGCTAGCAGCCATGCTTGGCGGGGGCCGATGCCAGGGGAGCAGCCCTCCGTGAGGACACACTGTACCTTCCTGCAGCTGAATTCAGCATTTGGACCAGGGAAGCTGGCGCCGGGGGCCTGGCCATTGCTGTCGAGGGCCCCAGCAAGGCCGAGATCTCCTTCGAGGACCGCAAGGATGGCTCCTGTGGCGTGGCCTATGTGGTCCAGGAGCCAGGTACTGAGATGTGGCTGGGGCTGGGAGGCAGCACCCGGGTTTGGGTGCTGGTCTGGGTCTACGCGGACAGCCCTGCCCGGCTCCCACCCTCCACCTTGAGGTCCCAGGGCCACTCAGGCTGTTTGTGGGAGGCGGCAGGCTCGAATGCTGACAGGTGGGGACCTCCCGGCACGCCCTCTGTTCTCTCTCCCTGCTCAGGTGACTACGAGGTCTCAGTCAAGTTCAACGAGGAGCACATCCCCGATAGCCCTTTTGTGGTGCCTGTGGCTTCTCCGTCTGGTGACGCCCGCCGCCTTACTGTTTCTAGTCTTCAGGTGAGGCACCGAGAGAAACCGCCCGCCTGGGGCTCCTGGGCCCGGCCAGACCAGAGCCGCCGCACAGAGCAGGCCTTGGCCCTGTGTCGAGTGACCCGCCCAGCCCAGCTCGGGGCGCCGGGCTTCTGCTCTGGCCGGGTGCAGCCCACGCTTGGGGTCGGAGGAAGTACCCCTGACCGTCGCGTGGAGTTTTTCTCGTGTCTCAGCTCTAAAGGCTTTGAACAGAAGCCTGTGCCCCTTGAGCACCAGGGCTGAGGTTTAAAGAGGGACAGCCTGCCAGGGCTGAGTGCTGCCCGCAGGGCGGGGCCACCCCCCTTCCTGCCGCCCGGTGTGTGACTGTAGAGCATGGGTCTGGGAGCGGGGGTGTGTGCCTGTAGCTTGCTGCCCCTCGAGAATCAATGGCTCTCCCTCTTTAAACCAAGCTGGACGCCAGATGGGTAAGTGCAACCCCGTGGGCCTCCTGCTTCTGGAGCCCTGCCTTCCCTTGCCCCGCCCCAGCCCCTAACCACATCTGCTGTGCTTCCAGGAGTCAGGGCTAAAGGTCAACCAGCCAGCCTCTTTTGCAGTCAGCCTGAACGGGGCCAAGGGGGCGATCGATGCCAAGGTGCACAGCCCCTCAGGAGCCCTGGAGGAGTGCTATGTCACAGAGATCGACCAAGGTGAGGCCCTGTCCCTTCCCGGCCACCCAGCCGTCTGCCCTGGCCCCACTGGGAGCAGTGGGCCTCCCCTGGGCTTGGCCCACTGGCTGGAAGCAGGCCGAGAGTACAAAGGGAAGGCACAGACTCCGGAAGCAGCTGAGACAGGGCCCAGAGGCCTGGGCTCCTTCAGCCGGGCTCCTTCAGCCTTCAACTTGTGACCCAAGCCCTTGGGGACCTGGCTCAGCAGCCATGCTGCTAGAAAGGAAAACGCCTTCTGCAGGCCGTATAGCGCAGTCTCTTGAGGGAGAGACCTGAAGTCCAGTGATGGGGGCTGCCCAGGCCCCTGGAACCTGGGGACAGGCCCAGGACAGCCCCGGGGGTGGGGGGAGCTGCTCAGCCCAGTTTCACTAGTTCACAGCCTAGTCCTGCCCCTTCCCAGCTGCGTGACCTCAAGCAAGTTCCTGCCTGTCTCTGGGCCCCAGTGAACACGTGGGGGATAAGGCACTCATGGTACCCTTTGGAGAAGGAGGCATCGAGGCGGGCGTTTTGCCTACAAAAGATTCCAGTCCGAATGAGTCCTATCAGTAGCTTGGGCATCTAAGCTTCACCCCTCAGGCTTCAGGACGTCTGTGCAGTGGGGTGTGGGTGCCCAGCACGGTCTCCAGAAAAAGCTGAGTGGGCCCCCTAGACCTGCTGGGCTCAACGCTGGCGGGCAAGGGAAGCCCCTCGCCGATGCCAGCTGCTCACTTTTGGAGGAGAGACCCCAGGCCCACAGCACGCTCCTCTGCTCCTCAGATAAGTACGCCGTGCGCTTCATCCCACGGGAGAATGGCATCTACCTGATTGATGTCAAGTTCAATGGCACCCACATCCCTGGAAGCCCCTTCAAGATCCGAGTTGGGGAGCCTGGGCATGGAGGGGACCCAGGCCTGGTGTCCGCTTACGGAGCTGGCCTGGAAGGCGGCGTTACAGGTAGGTCAGTGGGTGCAGCTTCCGGTGTGTGAACACAACTGCTCGGGTCCCTCCTCCGAGCTCTCAGTGACAACAGGAGACGTGCGGAGGTGACAAGGCTACACTGGGGGGCTGGGGTGGGGAAACAGGCCAGGCCAGCTCTGCCTAACCTCCCGTGCCCCCAGGGAGCCCAGCTGAGTTTATTGTGAACACAAGCAATGCGGGCGCGGGTGCCCTATCGGTCACAATCGACGGGCCCTCCAAGGTGAAGATGGATTGCCAGGAGTGCCCTGAGGGCTACCGCGTCACCTACACCCCCATGGCACCTGGCAGCTACCTCATCTCCATCAAGTACGGTGGCCCCTACCATATTGGGGGCAGCCCCTTCAAGGCCAGAGTTACAGGTGAGCCTTGTACCAGACTGCTGCTACCCAACCCAGTGCATGACACTCTGGCCACCTCTTAGCCCCACCTGCTCTGCCCTGCAGGTCACCGTCTGGTCAGCAACCACAGCCTCCATGAGACGTCATCAGTGTTTGTGGACTCCCTGACCAAGACTGCCAGTGCCCCCCAGCATGGGGCCCCAGGCCCAGGTCCCACCGACGCCAGCAAGGTGCTGGCCAAGGGCGTGGGGCTGAGCAAGGCCTACATGGGCCAGAAGAGCAGCTTCACGGTGGACTGCAGCAAAGCAGGTGGGCGTCCAGGCCGTAGCCCGCTTCCAGAAGATGAGGCTGGAAATAAGAGCAGACAGCCAGTGCCTGGGAATACGAGAAGGGGAGTGAGGGGGTGGGAATGCCTTTGGGAGCGGGCCACTTCCAGCCTTCTGGGCCTCCCTGCCGTCTCCTCTACCCTTCAGGAGAGTGCCCTGGAGGAGCTGGAGTTTCCTTTGCTGGTCTTGCCGGGCGGGTGCGGGGTGGGGGGTTGCTGGCAGCTCCTTAGGAAGGGCTGTCACCCCGAAACAGGTGACGAGGTGGGAAGGGGAGGAGACAGGACAGGAGAAGGGAGTCAGCGCAGTCACAGCTGAGGGGAGGGACTTGGGGCCTGGCACTGAGGCCCCTTCCCCCACCCCCAGGCAACAACATGCTGCTGGTGGGGGTACACGGGCCCCGGACACCCTGCGAGGAGATCCTGGTGAAGCACGTGGGCAGCAGGCTCTACAGCGTCTCCTACCTGCTCAAGGACAAGGGGGAATACACGCTGGTGGTCAAATGGGGCGACGAGCACATCCCAGGCAGCCCCTACCGCGTCCTGGTGCCCTGAGTTCTGTGTCCGTGCCAGCCAGCAGCTCCCAGGATGAGAAGTGCCCCTGCGCCCGCCCTCCGCCACCCAAGCAGCACCCGCCCCAGCCCTGGCCAGCCCTGGCCACCCTGTCACCGCAGCCGACCCTGCCCTGTGCTGCGCTCACCTGCCTCCACTTGGGCAAAGGAGAGAGGCGAGCAGAGGGAGGCTGCCTGTCTTCTTTGCTCCTGGGAGGGGTGAGGGGTGGGGGTCTTGTGCACAACTGCCCGCTAGTTCTCTTCTCTAGCCAAGAGGAATAAAGTTCTGCTTCCATTCTCCTGAGGGTGGCTCGAGCTCTCTGGCAAGGGTGCTGACACGGTAGACAGGCTGGACGGAGGCACGGGCCCAGACCACAGGCTGCTGGATCTCCAGGCCCGGCCCCCTCCCACTGCCCTGGCACCCAGCGGGTCCTGACTCGGGTCCCATCTGCACTGGCCTCCTCTCTGCCTCCCTGAGTCCAGACCAATGTGGGGCAGGGGGTGTGTCGTGCCTCCAGAACAGGGCCTGACGCTAGTGTGCTTATCCCAGACCCCACCAGCAACGATGCTGTCCCGGGGGAAGGCCAGGCCATGGCCAGGCTACAGGAGGTAAAATGCTGGGTGGGAGGACCAGATAAGCAGGACCTGAAGTCACAGCAAGCCCTGGCCATCCCGCAGACAGCTTAAACGCGCCACCATCCCCCGAGGAGGGACTGTCAGCAGGCCCCCCACCCGGGGGGCAGGCTGTGGGTCTCCAGGCCCCTCAGTGGGCAGGTGGCAGCAGGTGGACGCATTCCAGGCACTGGCCACAGAGTCCACCCCATCCCAACTCCAGCCTCAGGTGTCTGCGCCTGTCCTGCCCTACCTCCCTGGGTGGGCCCTGCCATGGCTCCCGCTTGCCATTGGTGCGCAGGGGCGATCCCAGCCACTCAGGCTCCTCTGCATCCCTGCTCAGAGCCTCCCTCACCTCTGTGCCCAGTGCCACAACCGTGCTTTTCCGCCCTCTGCACACAGCTCTGATGTCCCTCCCGCGGCCGCACAGCCACCCTGCTCCTCCCCTGGGCGGCGGCCAGCCTCGCCCCCTGGATGTAGGGAAGTGCCTTAAAGCCAGCCAAGGCTCAAGCTTTCAGGCCTCCTCTCCCAACTGGGCAGCTGGAAACATGCTGGCCATGCCCCCCTTCTGGAAGCACTTTCTGGGCCACCATGAGCCCAGATTCAGATCACAGTTGCTTCTCAGCCACAGCCCAGTAAAAAAAAAGCATGAGCTCAGGAAGGGAGAGGAAGAGGAGCAGGCAGGGGCCAGTGGCCAGCTCCCCAACACCCAGACCAAGGGCTCCACCCAGCCTCCAGCCCCGCCTCCCGAGCATGCAGGGAGCAGGCAGAGCAGGGGCAGTCACTGATCTGTAGGAAAGGGTCACGGTCCCCACTGCTACTGCCCCTGGGCTGGCCTGCGGCCAGTCCCTGGAGACTCTTCTTCTAGAAGCTGCTCAAGTGGAAAAGGGTCAGAGCCAGGCCCAGAGAAGTCCAGCCCCAGTGGGGGGGATAGAGGTGGTCCCCCCCGGGCACCGCCTTCTCCCCTCGGCCCACCAGGCACCCCTCCCGCCGACTCACCCAGAGCCTCCTGCCTGCTCCCCGTACCAGTCGGCCAGGAGGAGACAGTCCTGTCTCCCGTCCTTTCCGAACCCCGCCTGCTGGACGGGCCCCCATGGGAGAATGGCCCCAGAGCCAGGCTGAGCTTAAACAGGAGGCTCCGTCCCCGCCCCGGACTCCACATCACACCCAGGCAGCCATGAGGCACGCTAGGCGGCAGCGGGGGAAAAGATGCCACCCTGGATGGGGGGAAACAGGACCCTGACGACAGCCCTGAGGACAGAGGCCACGGGACAGACCAGGCCTGAGCCTGAGGCCTGCCCGGGCAGGGGTCAGGAGGGAGCGAGACTGGGGCGCCATCCCTGCCAGGGCTTCTGGGGCGGGGGGGAACAGGCAGATGGCACCAGGAAAAGGACCACCGAGACCCCGTCCTGCTGGGGGCAAACGGCTTGGGACCTGGCCCCACTGAGCAAATCCCCCAGAGGACACCGCGGCCGCTAGGAGACAGGGAAGTGCGAGGCCTGGGCCTCAGCCAGGTTCACACGCAGGGTGTCCAGCCCGGGCCACCCACCCAGAGCCAGCAGGGGTGGTGGCCCAGCTCCAACAGGCCCCACGCCCACGCCCGAGCCCTGCTCACCAGCAGGTGCCAGGAGCAGAGACGAGGTCCCAGCCACACGCCTTCCCCCAGGCTGGCCCCATCTCACCTACTAAGTCTGGGGAGGGGGTGGCTGATCGCCCCAGTTGGCAGCAGCCCCGCATCCTGCAGGTCCTGTCTGGCCTGAGTCCAGGCAGGGCAGGGGGATGGTGGAGCTGACCACCCACACCCCACAGCCAGCCTCCACCCCTGCTCTGGCCACACCTCTGCACCCGACCCTCCCTGTTGCCCGCTCCCCCAGGAGGATGGGAGGGACCCGGCTGAGGAAAGGGGAGCACCGGCCCCTCAGGATGGGACTGCCACCCACCCGACAGTGAGGGAGCCCCAGCACTTCAACAAGGGAGACATTAGTCTGGAGACCCTTGGGATTCCCATGCAGGCCCCCAGCACGGGCGGCCTCACCCAACTCCAGGGCACAGGGCCACGGCGCTCCAGGGCAGCCACCTCCACACCCCCCAGGAACCCCGATGAAGCCAGTGATGGGAGTGTGTGTGTGTGTGTGTGTGTGTGTGTCTGGAAGGTCCCCACAAGCCCAGCGAGGCCGCAGCCAGGGGAGCAGGACTGAGGACAGCGCTAAACAATGGGCAGGGCTGGGGGACTGCCCTTGGGTCGGCGCACCTACTGAGGACGGGCCAGGTACAGACGCCCATGCTCAGCGGGGGGGGGGGGCACCCAGGTCCTCGGGCGGGCAGAGAGGGTGAGGGCCAAGGATGAGCACTGCAGGGGGGTAGCGGCTGGGTGGGGACAGGGCCTGGCTGCTGCCCTGATTATGCCCATCCACAGAGCGGGCTGCTAGGAAGAGCTCCCCCGGGCAAGGCAGGACCCGCGCCCACGCAGTGCCCTGGGCCCCCGTGGGCAGGCCGCCTCAGAGGGAAGACTGCAGGGAAGCCGGGCCCGCCTTGTCGTTCCTTCTGCCCAGGGCTGAGGGACTGGAAGGTGGCTCTACTTAGGGGGACAGTCAGATGGCCCAGGAGTGTGGGGCTGCAGCGGGCCCGAGCATCTCCCGGAGCCCCAGGACCCTGCGGCCCCCCATCCGGGCCGGAGGGTGTCCCTGGCAGCCACCACCACAGCCAGGAGGCCGGGCCCAGCAAGCACGGCCTCGGCCTTGGCCTCTGCTCATGGGACGGAGACAGAGAGCCCGGCTCTCCTGACACCCACGGTCCTGGGGTTCAAGAAGTGCATGGCGGCCTTGGACGGGGCCGGGGAGCTGTCGCCAAGGGCCCCGGCGTTGCCCAGCAGCGAGAGCCAACAGGAAAGGCACTCACCGCCCACAGAACCTGCGTGACAAATTCAGAGCCACCAAGCGTGTCATCAGGGAGTCACGTCTGAGTCCCAGCCAAGAAGGATGCGGCGGGCACCTCTCCCTTGGCCACAGTGGGAGCTCCTTCCTGGGACCAAAGGGACACTCGGCTGCCACCCCGGGCTGGCGCCTGCCACTGCTGAGCCATCACAACCCAGCCCGGGGCTACCTGGCATGGTCACTGAGGACAAGGGGCTCGCCAGCCTGCACCCTCACAATGGGGCCCACCCCTCTCTGCTCCCTGCCCCTACCCACTTCCCAGCTGCACGGTGGGAGGCTGGTGGGGTGGGGAGGGGAGCGGGGAGAGGAGGGCCTGCACCTATGGGCACAGAGAGGCCACCCCAGCCTCAGGCAAGGTAGCTGCCCCCGCCCCCACCCCACTGGGAAGGAGAGGGGGTGGGGACCTTGGAGGTCGGAGAGCACTGGGGCCCAGGCCTGGGTGCGCACTTGCATGGCCCTGGCAGTGGATGGGCTGCTGTGATGAGAAAGCGCTTCCGGCCCCCGCGCCCACGGCAGCGCAACTAGCCAGGACTCCCACCAGAGCTGCAAACTCCTGGGCAGGGGGCACGCACCGCTGGCTTTGTGGGCCACGCTGGGGTCCAGTCACATGTTCTTTCTTTCCTCTGGCTCTTTTTTTTTTTAACTTTTGTTTTTAAAATTTTATTTATTTTTGGCTGAGGTGGGTCTTCGTCGCTGCGGGCAGGCTTTCTCTAGTTGCGCTGCGCCGGCTTCTCATTGCGGTGGCTTCTCTCGTTGCGGAGCACGGGCTCTAGGTGCGCGGGCTTCAGTAGTTCAGGCTCGCGGGCTCAGCAGTTGTGGCTTGCAGGCTCAGTAGTTGTGGCTCGCAGGCTCAGTAGTTGTGGCTCGCGGGCTCTAGAGCGCAGGCTCAGTAGCTGTGGCGCATGGGCATTGTTGCTCCGCGGCATGTGGGATCTTCCTGGACCAGGGCTCGAACCCGTGTCCCCGGCCTTGGCAGGCGGATTCTTAACCACTGCGCCACCAGGGAAGTCCCTCTTTCTCTGGCTTTTTGTGTGTTTTGTCTGCGACCGTTGAAAGGTGAAAAGCCACTCTCTGCCCTTACAAACACAGGCCTTGCCTGTCTCAGTCCCGGGCTGGAACCTGCCACCCCCGCTCAGACAAAGGACGCATTCCCAAGGGGCCTGTGCGGACCAGGAGTCCTGCACCCAGATTCAGGAGCGAGGACACTCCTTGGAGCCTTCTCATCCGCCATGAACGCGAACAAGCTACGCCCTAGCAGGTACCGTCCCTTCCTCCGCTGTTCCTGGGTTGACCCGTGTGAGCCATAAAAATACAGCAGAGGTGAGGGGGTGTCACTTCGAGCTGAAGTTCTTAGAGAAACACTGCGGCCTTGGCCTTGATCTCGGGGCTGCTCTGTCCTAGGTCGTGGGCTCTGGCGAAGCCCCGCCCTGAGCCGCCCTAGGGAGAGGCCCGGGGGAGGGGGAGGCCCGAGGCCCGGCCACAGCCACGCAGGCCATCTTGGAAGCAGAGCTGCCCCCGCCCACCCCCACACCCTAGGCAGACCAGGGGGCTGTGGCCCCAGCGGAGGCCTCGACTGAAGCCTGTGATGGACCCCAAGCCAGAAGCCCCCAGCCAAGCCTTCTAGAATCCTGTCCTTCACACACGCAGGAGAGTACGACGGTTGGCTGCGTTAAGGTGCTACGATTGGGGTAATCTGTTATGCAGCAACGGGTAACTAATACACGATGATTTTAAATGGAGAAGACCACTCCAAGTCAGTCTGAAGCAAACAAACCGACAAGAAGCCCCAGGAGCCACTAGGAGAAGCCTGGAAAGTCTGATGATACAAACACTAAAATCGTATGCCTGGCCAAACACAAACCCCAAACCACAAAGTCAAGACACAAGTGACAAAGCGGGGCAAAAAAACAGTAGCAAGACGCGACTCAGGGCTCATATCGTTAACGCATAGAGAGCTTGAACCAGTCAACAAGGAAAGCCCAACGACGCAAAGGAAAAGGGGGTGCAGGAGGGGGCCGCGGAAAATGCAAGCCAAAGGCTACCCCCCCCCATCTGATCCCACAGCCAGAACGTGCTCGGGTGTTGGGGTCCCAGAGCTGCTGGTTCCGGGCACACATGGGGGCTGGTGACTGGCACTGCATTTGCTCTGCGGCTCCAACTAGAAGGCGGGCCATCCTGGAGCCGAACAAAGAGCAGCCACCGCAAGGACTGGCCAGAACGGTGGGTGGTGGCGCTGGGCGTTGAGCAGGTCTGGGCAGCGTCACCCAGGAGCTGGGAGACCCTCTTGGTGAGGAACGTTTGGCAGGAAAGGCGGCGGCGGCGGCTGGAGAGGGCTGGCCACGCCCACAGACCAGACAACTGTCAGGGCAGTTCCCGGGCAGACAACCCCCTTTCTGGCCTCCACGCTCCCCCAAATCCACACTCTTGGTCTCAGGGCCCGTGTTCCTTTCCCATCTCTGAGCTAGGCGGTCAGGTCTTTTTCCTCTGCCTCATCAGAGAGTTCTTCCCATCCCCACGCCCAGGCCTCCGCCCCTCCCTCCTAAGTGTCCAGATGTTATCAGCCCCAGTCCGGGAACTGCTGAGCACGTGTACGAACCTGACACCTGATCCTGCCGGGGCGGGTGGGGGGGGGAGGAAGGGGGAGCGGGGCGCTGTGGACCACATCCTCAGGCAGGGAAGGGTGAAGGCTGCTCAACGGCAAGCCCCAGATCTCGCGAGAGCCAGCACCCTCCTGGCGCTTCCCAGGCCCGTGGGGACCCTGCAGAGGAGCCAGTGTGGGGTAGGGCAGGGGGCACACACCTAGGAGTCTCAGGCCTCTAGAGCAGTGCTTCTCACAGCGGGGTCCCTGGGCCAGCAGCAGCAGCACCCCCCAGGATTGCTGGACTAGCAAATTCGCAGGCCCCGCCCCAGGTGTGCAAGATCGGAGCCTCTGGGGTGGGGCCCTGCAACCCAGGTTTGAACGCGCCCTCCAGGGGTTCTTACGCGCCTCTCAGCGTGAGAACCACCACCGGGATGGACGGTTCCTGATCGCACCCTCTTCTAGAGAAGCCATGAGCTTTCTCTCTCTGCGGGGCTCACCTTGACCTCCCAGGTGAGAGGCAGGCAGGCAGGCACTGATGGCCGATGGCTGCAACCACAGGTTGTCCTGGAGGACAGGCGCGCTTGGGCAGGACTCCTTCCCAGCAGGCCACACCTGTCAAGTGACATGGGGAAGACTTTGTTACTTCGTGCCGTCCCCCCCTCCAGCAGCATGGACAGACACCCCTGGCAGACACCAAGTTTCCGGGCACGGCCGCAGCTCTGCCCACCTCTCCCTGGATACCACGTGTGTGTGGAGCGGGGAGGAGCCGTGCTTCACAGGGAACCGTCCGAATCACACTCAGGGGCGCTGGAACACAGTGGGCCAGGCAAGGGGGTGGGGTGGCGGGAGGGTGGAAGCTCTCAGGAGCGCGGAGCCAAGGCCGCCCTCAGAGGCCAGGACTGGGGCGGGGGGGCCGCAGACGGAGTGACCGTGCCCTTTGCCATCCCGGTGGGGTCGCCGCCCTCCTTTCCCCCCCTCACCAGGCCCCTGGGGACCCCCAACACACTGTCCCTGGCCATCTCGAGCGCCAGACGCCCTCAGGACAGTGCGGGGAATCCTGCCGGGAGCGGCGGGAGGGGCGCCCGACGGAGCCCCCGAGGTCTCCAGGGGCCTGGACTCGATGGAGGCGTCTCCTCGGCCTCTCCCCGGGAGAGGGCGTAGGCTCCCGGGGACTCGGGGAACGGGGACTCTGGCCAGGCCCAGGAACCAGAGGGGCGGGGGGCGGAGTCCGGGGAAGGTGGGCGGTGACCACAAGGCCGGGGCGCCGTCCCGGCGCGTCGAGCCCCGCCCTGACCGCCACCGCGCCGGCCTCCTCACGTCCCTTCAGCGCGCCCACCGGAAGCCGCGGAGCACCGCCTTCCTGCCCACCCCTTCCGGCTGGCTTCGCCAATGACCAAGCTCGACTCGTGACGAGGCCCGCCCCCAGAAAGCCCGGCCCCTCTGGTGTGACGGGCACCTCCGTTGCCCAATCAAAAGAAGCCCCCCTTGCGCGCTCCTCTCGGCTCTGCCCCCGCGCGGTTTTTCCGCGGCCGCCGGCTGGGCCGGCTGCGGCCTCTAGGTGTCCCCACCAGGAGAGCGGGGACTGTCCGTGCAGAGTCGCGCGAGTGGTCCGATGTGTACACTCTAAGCCCTGCTTGTGTGCTTTTGGTGTGAACTTGTATTCTGAAGGAATTAAGTTCACAGGAAGTTACACGGAAACGTCCAAGAGGCCGGAGCACCTCCCGCAGTTCCCCCAGCGTCAGCCTGTTGCCCAGCTAGTGGGACCGCACACCAGGAAAGGGCATTGGTGCCAGCGGAGAGCTGCTCCGGGTTTTATCCCCGTTTGTGTGTGTGTGTGTGTGTGTGTGTGTGTGTGTGTGTGTGGACTCAGGTGACCACCACTGCCATCAGTATCCAGCCCGTCCCCTCACAAGGACCCCTCCTGTAGACCTTTCATAGCCACAGCCCCCTCCCTCCTCCTCCTCCTCCCAACCCATGGCAACCGGATTCTATTCTCAGCTCTGTAATTTTGTCATTTGAAGACATTACATAAGGACTTCCCTGGCGGTCCAGTGGTTAGGAGTCCCCGCTCTCACTGCCAAGGGCGGGGGTTCCATCCCTGCTCCGGGCCGGAGCTAGGATCCCGCGAGCCACCAGGGCTTTTTTTCACTCACACACTGCTCTTGAGATCCATCATCCATCGGAATGGTTGCAGGTATCAATAGTTAGTTGTTCCTTTGTATCGCTAGCTGTCGTCCTCGGTGTGGATCGGCCACAGTTTGTTCGGGCCTTCACCCACTGAGGGACATGTTGCCGATTCCCACTTTTAGGCTTCTACAAATAAATCTGCTATGAACGTTCGTGTACAGGTTTTCCTGTGGTCAGAAGTTTCCATTTCTTTGGCATGCCTGCCCAACAGTGCAACTGCTGGGTTCGAAGGAGGTGGAAGTTTAGCCTTGGAAGAAACTGCCAATTTGCATTCCACGGTGGCTGGACCATTTTACACGTTAGCAACCCGCATATTTTTAAAGCACATAACTGAAAATTTTTACAAAACATTATCTTAAGCAAGACTGTTAACAGTTCTGTTTCTCACTGCTAACTATGTTCTTGTATGCAATCCGCAGCATAGTTACTCACACAGTTTTAAAAAACACAAACCCTGTACATTCAATTGTGATTTTCTTTTAACTAGCAATAATATAGCTTCGAAATTCTTCCATGTCAGTACAGAAACATCTAGCTCATTCCTTCTCCTCTGGCCACGCGGTATTTGATAGAGTACACGTCCTATAATTTACATAACAAATCCCCAACTGATGAACTTTTCCCTTTTCCCTTCTTCTTCTTCGTCTTCTCCTTTTTCTTTGTTTTTGCTACCTGCTCTGAACATGTGTCAGTGTCACCCTAGAATAATTACGTCTAAGTGGACCTGCCAGGTCAAAACCTATGGGCATTTACAGTTTCAATGGACACTACATAATTGCCTCCCCAAAAGACCCTGCTTGTCATACACTAGGGCTGTTAGTCCTTTGTTCCATATGTTGTAAATATTTTCCCTCAGTCTGTCTCTTGTCTTGAAAGACTAGGCTAGTTGGTTTGGGCTGTCAAGAAGCTATACAATTTTATATGACCAAATTTATTAAACTCTCAGTTGATGATTTCTGGGTTTTGTATCTTGGGCACAAAGGCCTCCTCCCACGTGTGAGGAGAGTGATGCGACTGCCGGGGGCGGGGCGGGGGGGATTTCTGAGTCCCCACAGCAAATTCCTCGTTGACCCTGGCTGGCGGGTCGGCCTGCCGACCCATCACTGTGTGTGTGTGTGTGTATGTGTGTGCGTGTGTGTGGGTGCGCGCGCGCGCACGTGCGCGGGGGCAGATTGGGGGGAAGGTGGTGTTTGTCACATGACCCCACGCTATGTAGACCGGGGCTGGGGGCAGTGCCTCTCAGACACCCAGCCCCTGCCCTCCAGGGGTGCCAGTCCAGTTGCGGAGAAGACAAGCAAATGTGTAACGAGAAGAGTTTAGCTATATTATTTAAATGCATAGGTGGCCCGCAGGGGAGCGAGGGAGATCCATGGGGGAAACCACAAGTGGAATCAGTGGGGTGGCTGGGGCCGAGGCTGGGGCTGGGAGAGGAGCTGCGGGCGGGCTTTCCGAGGGGCTCAGAGTTAATGGGCCGCAGAAGGTGAGAGAGCGGAACTGAGAATCCGCCTGAAACCAGCGCTCTTGAAAGGTCACCTGCACAGTGAAAAGGAAGGACAGGGCTGTAAGAAGAAGTGGGTCCATCCCAGCATGGGTCTGAGTGAGCAGGAGAGGAGCCCCCTGGCCCCATCATCCACAAGCTGGGGCTGCCTCCCCTCCCCACTGCCGCAGACAGAGGCGCTTCAGAGAACCGCAGGCTGAGAGGGAGAGGACGCCCACCGCCCCCCATCGTGGTAGTACTGCTGGGCTCCCCGAAGAGCAGTCGCTCCCTGGACGGGGACACCTCACCCCTGGCTTCCCCCTCGGGACTCCCAGAGGCCCAGCCGAAGATGGGTCTGCCATCTCAAATTGAAGACACCGCCCACCCTCATGGAACATCGGAAGACTGGCCCTGTCAACGTCCCGTCCCCAGGGCATCCCGGTCAGAGGCCAGATAATATAGTTTTCGGTGAGGGCTGCGAGTGTCTGCTCCGTGCCTGGACTCGTCCATCCCACCCTCGCGGTGGCCCTAGGAAGTTGGGAGCGTGTCCTCCCCATTCTCCAGATGAGCAATGAGGACAGCACGACACAGAAGGGTTGAGTAGCTTGTTCTGAATCACTAGCTAGCAGGTGGCCGAGGCGAGGTGTGGATCAAGGACACTGGCCTCCAAGCCTGACCTCCTTTTGCGGGCCAGGCGCTGCACCTGGATCGCTCCCTCGCAGGGAGGCTCTTGGGCCGTGGTGCGTGTGGCACATCAGCTTGCCCTGAAGGCATCGGAGGTGAGTCCTGGTGACTATCCCCGCCCCGGCCTTGGGCCAGCCCATAAAGGAAGGAGGGTGAGAAAGAGAAACGCCTTCTACTCTTGGGCTTAATCAGGGGGGCCTTTGAAATACAGACTGACATTACCTTTGGATTCTCCTGAGATCAGAGAGCAGTTCTCATGGGTATTTACAAATCGTCTGCATTATTGTGACAGAAGGCTACTCCAACTCCCCAAGTCTTCAACAGCCTCCGAGACACAAAACAAAGATACCAAGGAAGGAATCACAAAGATAAGACTAATTTTAAAAGCCCAGGCCGATTTGAAAAAGAACTTTAGAAGTTAAAAACAAAGCCACAGTCATTGAAATAAAAATCTCAACAGATGAATCAAACCACAGATCGGATGCCACCGAAGAAGGAACCAGTGACCTGGAAGATAGGTGGTGCCTCGGAAATCCCCTCCTGCCCCTCCTGCCCCTCCTGCCCCTCCTGCCCCTCCTGCCCCTCCTGCCCCGTTGCCCCTCTTAGCCGGTGCTGTTGCTCTCTCCTTCCCTGAGAGACTGCAGCAGCCCCTCCTCAGAGATCCAGCCTCTGTTCTTCAAGGCCCCTCATCCTGGCTTCTAGGCTGCAGATGACGTTAACCCCCTCCCTTTTTCCCAGGCTCTGGGGGTGGGGGGCAGCTTCTTCCTGTACTATCTCTGTTCATCCAGCCCTCCGATCCCCGAGTAACCAAGTGGGGCTCGAGGCACCCATGACCTGCGGGGGCCTCACCATTCATCAAGCTCTCCCCTGTGGTTGACTGGGAGGAAGGGCCAAGTGCAGCAAGTGCCCAGGGGAGCCGGACCGGCTGCTGCCCTGAACTGTCGTGGAGGGGACGCTGGGGAATCAAGGCTGTGCTGTGGGGTGACTCCAGAGTGTCCCCGGGAGGGCACAGAGAAAAAACTGACAAGGTCAGATTCCTTACCTCTCAGCTCAAGGCACAGTATGACAGCCAGAGCACTTCCATGGCAGCCCTAAAAATTCTCTTCCTCCTGTACCTGCAGGGCTGAGGGTGCTGGAAATCAAACACTACAAACACAAACAAAACCTGCATCATTGTGCAGAATCCCAAGGTCACCTGAATTCCCAGCCTCTCCATGTTTCTCGTGTGAAAGGTACGGCACTGGGTGGAGGAGTGGGACCTGAAACCTAGAATCGGGACATCTGGTTGCCCTCAGTGGGGGTTGACAGTCGGGAAGCCCGCAGTCCCCTTGAGCCTCCCTTGCGGGTGGAAGTAGCCTGCCCTCCCGTGTCTGGCAGGCTGGCGTTCTCTCCCTTGGGGACTGTGTCATCACCTCACCTGGCGCAGATGCCTTGCAAGGGGACACCCACTGTCCTCCACACCCTCTGCCACCACACCCTGTTGCCATTAGACCCGTAACTGGGGCCCAATCACAGCATGATCCAGGGGGACAGACCAAAGCCTGACCCTAGAGGAAACAGCTCATACGTCAATAAATATTTTCCATAAGGATATAAAAAAAATATTTTCCGGACTTCACCGATACCTACCAACTGAACTGTATTTGAACATTTGTGGTAGTAGGTTCTCAGGGTGTGCGACTCAGTAGGGGAGGTGGGCCGCTCGATGGGGTGGATTAACTGATAGTGTATTTACTAGAGGTTCCAGATTAAAAGTATTAGGACAGGGACTTCCCTGGTGGCACAGTGGTTAAGAATCTGCCTGCCTAGGGACTCCCCTGGTGGCGCAGTGGTTAAGAATCCGCCTGCCAATGCAGGGGACACGGGTTCGAGCCCTGGTTCGGGAAGATCCCACAGGCCGCGGAGCAACTAAGCCCGTGCGCCACAACTACTGAGCCTGCGCTCTAGAGCCCGCGAGCCACAACTACTGAGCCCGCGGGCCACAACTACCGAAGCCCGTGCACCTAGAGCCCGTGCTCCACAACAAGAGAAGCCACCGCAATGAGAGGCCCGTGCACCGCAACGAAGAGCAGCCCCCGCTCGCCGTAACTAGAGAAAGCCCGCACGCGGCTACGAAGACCCAATGCAGCCGAAAATAAATAAATAAATAAATTTAAAAATAAAAAAAGTATTAGGACATGCAGCTGGTGTGTAGTCTAGCACTCGCATGCTTGGCTTGGACCTACTACTGACCTGCATTTCATGGGTTTTGATGCCAGAAATGCCCTGACAGGAGGTGCAGGACAGAATCCATAAGCTTAGGGAGAGAGGAATTTGAGAGTAGATTCATCATATCCAGCCTGAACACTCCACCCCGCAACTGTGTTCCAGGGATAGGTCCAGAAGCAGCTCTTTTCAGCAAGGCGCTGAGAGAGCCATTAGAGCAGGAACACCAGCGTAAGGACTGAGGACCAGCCGGAGCCAAGGCCCCGACCCCAAGGAACAATCTGGCATGTTCCAGGAAAAGCAAGAATGGCGGGCTGGAGGCAAGCGAGCAAGGCGCAGAAAATGAGCCTCTAAGCAGGAAATAGTTGGGCAGCCTGCTACAGGATTGCTTGATGCGTATAACCCTAAACCCTCTAGTTCTGGGAGCAAAAACCTGACTTGAGTTGCCCCCGTGGAGAGTCACACCTTCTCACCCAGTTTCCAGACCCAGAGCCCCCCTGATGGAAGGGGAGGCCGTGTTCCCTGGGAGGGACCTTGTTGCAGCATTGCTGGAAGTGCACACCGCAAATCTTCCCAAGCCTCCCTAAAGGACCCATTCACTAAAGTGACAGGTCGTCCTGGAGAAGAACACGTGTGTCACACCTGTCAAGTGACATGGGGAAGACTTTGTTAACCTTCTTGCTGTCCCCACCTCTAGAAGCGTGGGCACCTCTGGCGGATACTTAGATCCCTGGTGGTATGGGTACTAGCTCTGGACACTTCTCTGGCAGCTATCCTTGGGCGGGCGGGGGAAGGACCCGCGCTTTATCTTAGAACATCTCAGAGGCACACTCAGGAGGCGCTGGAATTCAGTGGGCGGGGAGAGAACTGTGTGTGGGGGTGGGTGCCACATTCTGGGCCGTGGGAGGGTGGAAGCTCCCAGGAGTACAGATCAAGGCAGCTCTGAGAGGCCAGGACTGGGGCCCAGCCGGACAAGGAGTGACAGTGCTCGTTTGCCATCTGGGTGGGGTCGCCACCTTCCTCTTCCCCTTCTCCAAGTCACCCTGGGGAGCACAACGTCTCTTTTCTCTGCCGGGTCAGGGTGGGCCCAACGGTGCTCACGGGGTCTCCTGAGCCCTGGATCTTGGGGTCGGCTTTTTCTTGGCCTTTCTCGCGGGAGGGCGCAGACCCCACCCCGGGTCTCCAGGGAAGGAGGACTTCTCGTACAGCCCGCAAAGAAGAGGGCTCAGGACTCTTCGGTTATGGCGGGGGTTGGGGGGGGGGGTGCGGAGGCGGGGCCTATCTTTAATTTACCTGGCAGGTATTTTCTTCTTGTATTCCGGCCACATGGTTTACATGCTCAGAGCTAAATTAAGGAGTCAGCTCAGGGCTGGCTTTTCAGGCTGTATACTGTCCTCTAGTGGTGCATCTCCTGCCCAGTACCATTTCCAGGGCTTGTTAAGGGACATGGCTCTCTGCTGGTTTAGATAACAGCTCCTTCCTCATTTAGGATTTTGTCAAGGAGAAACCAAATTACACATACAAGGCACAAACGCAATAAAGCAGGTAGCCGGTTCTTAATTGCTTTATTAACATTAACTTTAACTAGCATGCTTAGCAGATGAGTACAGTTGAGATAACAGTTCGGGTTGGTCACTGGGCAAATGAGACACTTCTGAGATCTCACAGGAGAGTGCGGTGTGCAGACGAGAACAGGCTGTGTCCTCTCCGCGGAGCAGTCGCCACAAGCAGCACGGGACACACTAGGCGCAGCCTCCTCGCGGAAGAGAGGAGATGAAGGCAGACACCAGAGGAAGTTCCAGGGCAACCGCGCTGACACAGTACCTGGGAGGCTACAGGTAGGATGGCAGCAGGTGGACTGAGCTGGGACAGCGGTGCGCAGCATGGGGGTATAGCGCTGCCAAACCTGGGCAACTGCAGTCTACAATTCAATTCGCATTTTCTTTACTTATGACACACATTTAAGAAACTGTTACCTTATGTTGGTCCCCAGCCCAGTTATCTGTAGTCTCATCAGAAAATTTATTAGGTGGTTGTTTTGTTAGCTATTCTGTCACTTAAAACCTTGTCTTGTAACCCACATTTATGATTCAAAGGTGAAAGTTACTCTTGTATACGTAGTTATGGCTTAACAGGAAAGTAGTTAACTGGCTTTGCTTTTAAAAAGAATAAAGCGCAACAGTATAGATTTAAGTGATGGTTTGGCAATGAGCGTAAATGTAAGGTAAAGAGGCCAGTCTTCTAAGACCAAAGCCAACAGCTATTTTAATTCATTAAGACACACTTCACAGCCATTATGATGTGTCTGGCACTGATTCCAAACATACTGAGCAGCTCACTCGGCCTTCCGCTCCGAGGCACTCCTGACACTGCCAGCTGATGGACCAGGATGTCAGGCTCCATGGACACCGCTGCACAAACAGCCTCCCCGATGCCACCTGGGGAAGCAAGGGACATCAGGCTCTGTTCTGGAAACAGCTAGTCAGCCTTAAAACCCCATCACATAGACGCCTTTGAATTTGTGGTTCCCAGGGAAAGATATTTTTCACTGGCTGTTGATTCATAAACAACCATTCCCCGACTGACCAGAAGCGTTCTCGTTCAAAAGTGCGAGTCTCCAAATTGCTCCCAGCCTCACTTATGGCAGGGGCTCTTTCCACTGGGGCTCCACGGATGCAGGCGTCTGTGGAACTCAGATTCTCAAAGCTGTCAGGAACCTACGAACTGGATGCCGGCTTCGGAAGGGCCAGCTGGCAAGGCTGCCCCTGGGGTGGTGCCCGGGCAGTGGGCTGGTGCGAGTGCCCTGCATCGACGAGACACTTTCCCTACTGATAAGGGTGGTCCCTGTGCCTGGACTCTGGCACCACAGGGTGGTTTATGGGGCACACCTGCTTTCCCCTGGGAATCGGGAAGTTTGGCACGTGCCGGGCTGCGACCAGCCCTCAATGAAACCCGGGGCGCTGAGTCTCGAGTGGGCTCCCTGGGTCCCCAGGGCGGCATCTGTGACTGCCGGCGAAGGGAGAGTGCTCGGCTGGCCCCTCATGGGAGGGAGAGAGGAAGCCGAAGGGGTGGGGCTCTCCACCCCCGACCCGTGTCTTCTGTCCTTGGGGGTGCTGGCGTGTGCCCTTTCCCTGCCATCAACCTCAGCCGGGAGGGCGCTGGAGTGCTTTCCTGCAGATCACGGGGGTGCTCTTGGGGCCCCTGACACGCAAACACATGAAGCTCCCCACTCCCTCCTCTGCCCCACCTGACCTTCCCTGGCCAAACACTGCCCAGCCCCCTCTCCCTGGCCACACTTTTCCTGCATTTGCTGTGTTCTCTGCTTGCAAGGCACTATTGCCATTTTTCTGTGGGGGGCAAACTATTAATCATTCAATACTCAAGAGCAACTGTGAAGCTTCTTATGACGCCTCCCCTCACAATGCCAAGTTAGACACTCCTCTGCACTGCCACTGAGCCAGCTACCCGGCGACCAGGCACTGCACACTGCGCTGAGCACACACAAACGAGGATGGGCACGGCCCCACCCTTAGCCAGCCAGTGCAGGCGGGCAAGAGACCCTATACCCATACCGTCGCAAAGAGCAAGTAATACAGGTTGCTGGGTGAGTGGTTGGCTGGAGGTGCCGCCCACGATCATGGCACACCTCTGGTCAAGGAAAAGAAAAACACGCTGCACCAAAGCAGACTTTCAAAGTGGTCCCCAAGGCCTGCACACACCTTCTGAAGAGTGATCCTCCACTGTGATAATCTGGCCACCTGTGGCTTTTGCGTTGGAGATGATGGTGGCTGCATCCAGGGGTTTAACAGTAAACAGGTCGATGACGCGGATAGAAATATCTGGAGAACAGAGATAACCAGCTTGGTGTATGAAGCAGACTTAGAATAAAAGACAGATTGGGGCACACAGGCAGCCCAAGTCCTACCACTCCCAGCTTGAACTTCAGCATTCAGCAACAACCAACTGACCTTCTTGCTTAGAAAGATCATCGGCGGCTGCTAAGGCTTCATGCAAGGTCACTCCAGCTCCAACAACTGTGAGCTTGTCGTTGACACCGTTGCGGACGACCTGGTGTTGCACCCACAAAACAAAAATGCTGTGCTTACTACACACAGAGTGTGTCTCAAAGTGGAGGACACTCTGCTACACTGCTCTCCTGAGCCTACCAATTTCACTCCTTAATAGTTCACTATAAAAAAGGCCGAGTCAGCACACTGACCAACAAGGACATATTCTTTTTAATAAGCCCCACTTCATGTTTGTTTAACAAATTCACCTACTTTTCCTCATGATTCACGATGCCAAATTACTAAGTTCTTTTACAATACGTATGCAAAATGACCCTTTAGCAAAGCAGGTGCATTTCCAACTGGGATGTGAAAGGCTGAAGGCCAGAAGCGAGTTGTACAGCCCATCTGCTCCAGAGCACGGACTCACGCCCACCAAGGGGTCTGCAAAGGCGCCACCTCTGGGCTGCGTGAACATCTTGCTGGGGCACGCACACAGACTGGACTCCAATCACGAACACGCGAATGGGGACCATTTGGGGGCATTTTCGAGGTGCATGCCCAAGTGCCCTGTGAAGCCCATGCATTAGCGGGCCCCTTCTGTGGCTGTGGAAAGCAAATCTCAGAACAGGAGGAACTCGCCCAGGGCAGGGCTGAGACCAGCAGCCAGGCCCATCTGACTTCAAAGCCCATGCTCCCAACCACCCGCTATTCTGTAAGCAGACAGGGTTCTCTGCTCTTTTTTCCATCGTTTTGTTTCCTCCAAAGTCACCCAACCAAAGGCATCTGGAAGTCTGCATTGCATTCCTCTGTATAGCTTTTCCTGTGGCTTAAGAACCATTGCTGACTACAGATATTCAGGGCTTCAAACCACCCACCCCCATTCTTCGAGAATGTTCTAGTGTTTTCATACACACACACACACACACACACACACACAAATATACATGTATAGATACATACATATACACACATACATACACACACCTACGTCCCCCCTTGCAAATCCAGCCCTTGAATTATCCATGGCATGCATATTATCACACATGTTTTAACTCACATCAGGAAGTTTACTTCATTTTGTCAGGACAGGACAAACATCAGGGGGGGAAAAAAAAGAAGAGAGATATGAGAAAGCTTTGAAAACCATATAACTATCACCAAGACACACTCCCTACCACCCCCGGAGGCAAACATATGGCTTTGAGTTAAACGTGGGAGTCCAGGGAACAATAGTGTGAACGTGTAGTTCACACTGAAGTGAATAATACAGCTTTTCCATTCAGCAGAATGGAACTATGGGGGACTATTAACTGCTCTGGGTACACCTGCTCTACTGTGGCACTAAAGCCACCCAGCGCTCACTCACTCATTCTGAGCACTAGCCACTGTGAATTCTGGAGCAGCCTAGCCCTTAGCAATCAAGTTGGAAGTCACCTATTGCTCTTCAAGAGTGGCTATCAGTCTTTCACATACTTAAGGAGAGTATTAATGACGTTCTAAAAGGCTTATAAGATAAAGACAGGACATAAAACTTTCCTATGCAGTATGAGCTCAACTAAGATATACACATATATATACGTGTATATAGAAAAAGCCAGGAAGAAAACGCGGCCAAATGTCTGTAAGCCCTGCTCTCTAGGTGGTGGGCAGTCACTTATTTTCTCCACAGACGCTGCTGGTTTTCTGCACGCGCAGCTCGGACAGGCAGGCACACAGACGTCGAGCTGCCGTAGGGGCTTGAATCCTGGTCTTCCTGAACACCTTCTCTGGCCCTCATCTACAAAACATGGCTGGCTGCTAACAATCTGTGCTTCTAGGGCTTTCTCAAGGATACAGGAGATAGGAGGCACCTTGCAATGCCAGCCTTTATCAGCAGGCCTGGGGGCGAGGCCACAATCCATGTGCAAAACCAACCGCAGGGTCACACAATGGCCAGAGGCAAGATGGTTCATATTTGTTTGTTATATTCCTGGCCTTGGACCTGCAAAACCAGAACCTAACAGATATACTATTCATCTGAAATGGGTTCTATTATTTTGTTTAGCTTGAGGCTGTGATAAGGTACAGCAAAGCAACTCAAAAGCCTTCAAGTTGTTACCAGCTTATCTTTAAGGGCTCAACAAAGAGACTCCTTTCAGAAAGGAGAAAAGTTCAGTTCAGGCTGATATTGGCAGAATGTTCCTTCCTGAAGAAAAGCAGGCAAAGGTCATGAATTTTTTTTAAACTAGGGCAAAGAAAGAATGAAGCGTCAACTGTGGATGTCTCTAGCGCTGGCTTTAAGAACAGTGCTCTCCACGTGAACTGATGCTGGAAGACACTGGAGAACTTAAGGCCTTACCTTGGCCCGTCCAACCTCAAAGTTTTCGTATGCGGTGTAAATAACTGCAGTTGCTGGCCGACTGGTCCGAATGTAGCACATCCCCTAGGGTGTAAATGAACACCAGAGCCACAGTTTAGAAAATCAAACTAAATTTCCAACTAATAAACCTCAAAAAGAAGCGGGGGAGGACCTAACAATTCTTTGTACTAAAAACAAAATGTGCCTTCTGGAGTGAGGGCCAACTGTCACGGGGTCAGGTTACTACGAAGGACCCTGCTGGGTGCCCTGTGACGAGCTCTCCACACTGTCCTGCTCACCCGTTTAGGAAAGCTTTCTCAAATATAAATCGATCTGTTGTGTCTCCACAGAACATAAACGTGGAGCAGAAGCGCTGACTCACCTTGACTAGAAAGCCTAAAACACATGGGAAACAACTTTTGTCACAACAGCTTGTAATGAATGCTCCATCCTTAGAAGTACCTTAGACACCGGAATATAAAATGACTGTTTCTCCAATAAAAAGATGTAAATACGTTTTTTATCACCTTGAACATATAAACAGGAATGTAAATGAATACTCAAATGTCTAGTATTTGTTAATTTACATACATATTTAAATCGTACATGATAAACCCATACATTAATTTAGGAACACTGATTCCTTTTGTTCATTTACATGTTATGAACTAGTTCTATTCGGTGTATTTTTACAAGGTAAAATTTACTTAAGTGGAGCACGCCCCGAATTCTGATAAGTTATACACCATGTAACCATCTCCTGAGTCTGGACAGCATTTGCACCTGCCCAGAAAGTTCCCTCATGCCTCTCTCCTGTCACTCTCCCCACCCAAGAAGCAACCTCTATTCTGATTTCCGTCACCACAGCTTTGTCTCTTTTGAACTTCCCACAAATAAGATCCTGCAGCACACGAGATTGCACTGTACATGCAAGGACATAGAACAATGTCCCGGATATGGCACGTAGAAAAATCCAGAACAATGTGTGAGGCCACTTAGGTTTAAAGGAAAAAAGTAAAAGAAACTCATGTCTCTAACACGTTGGAAATGCTTGGAACGGAACTCGTACAACCCACCCCAACTGTGCCCAGGTTTGCCTGTGCAGGGGCATGGGTGCGTGCAGGCCTGGAGGGTGAGGTGAGTCTGGCGGCCGCTAGCTAGAATGGTTAGAAAGGTAAAGATTCTGTCCCCTAGCCTCTGCTGCGGCTGGGTTCTGGACAGGAGTTAGGTTGTGTCCATCTGATGCCCCTGGGTGAGACTTCAGGAGGGGCAGGCAGGGCAGAAGCCAGACCTGTAGCCTTCTAAGCTGTTTCTGAGGGCGGGACAGGGCTGGGGACCCCAGGGTTTGTCTGCAGTGGCCTCCCACTGGCAACTGTCCAGTTTTCTGATATCACGAGGTGGCAGCTGCACGGGCTGTGTCTAAGGCCAGCACATGATGGCTTGTCGCTGGGACCCACTTCCGTGGCCCTGCCAAGGGCTCCCTGTCTCAGAGCCCCAGAGCACCCCCTCTTCTTGACCCAAGTCCCACCCGATACAGGTCGTCAGGGGTTCGAAATTCTTCTGCACTGCTTTCTACAATGCAAACGTATTCATGTTCTTCGTGGTTCATCACCCTTTTCTGGGGCAATGGCTCTACTTTTAAAAGGAATCCCACAACCAAATTTCCTACAACGAATATCTATTTTCTTTATGCTGAGAAAAAAATGGGGAAAAAAAAATCAAGCCATCAGTACCAAAGCAGCATCAGAGCCCAGCAATGTTTTCTGTCGGCGCCAGTGCCCCCTTACGGATACCTCGGTGTTGGCCGCCAGGAGCACGGCGTGCTCCGTTGAGATGGCATCGCTCGGATAGAAAATCGTGCAGTTCGGAACCGCTCGGAACATGGCCAGATCCTCCAGGGCCATCTGGGAGGGGCCGTCTTCACCTGAGAAAGCAAAGCCACAGCCCAATGGAAAGGTGAGCCCTCCCCGTCAGCCAAGCACGCGTGCCACCGGGGTGGCCGCCAGCGCAGCGCAGGTCACTGCCACGCCCCGCCTGAGGCTCCCAACTGACGCTGCAAGCAACACGGCACAGGCCTCTTCTCGGCCCCAAGCCTCGCCAACCCCTGGCACACGGTCCTAGCGCTGCTGCCCTGAGCGACCCAACACTCGTCCCCGAGCACCAGGTCTCTGGCCCTGTGCACTTCTCCCTAGGAGGCCCCCTCAGACTCTGTCATTTCTTCTCTGCTCTTCTACCTTCTCCATCAAGAGACTAAAGTTTTCAGACTCAAATGGTCTCATTCATTTCTCATGGCCTTCAAAGTAGCTGAGAATCACAGAACATAGCCTTTGGGGTGCCCTCGGGGTGCTGCTGGAACTCAGAGGGCCTTCGTGTGGGGGGGAAAGAGACTCTGTGCAAAGAGAAAGCCCGATGTACACCAGGGCGGCCTAGCTCTTCCAGCTGGGAAGGGAACTGTCGCCGCGTACACCGCCTGGCCTGGGACCGCTGTCTCTCCTCAGAACCCCGGCTCCTCTGGGCTGGACCTAGAGCCACTTCTCCACTCAGCTGAGTCTAAAACTTACTCCTCACCCAGCCCGAGGCAGAGACCCCGGACCCCTGTCCAGGCCCTCCTCCCTCCTTGCTCTCTTCCCCTGCATCTGGCCATCCAGAGACTTCTTAGCCAGTCTTGCTCTCCCAGGAAGTCCCCAAGACGACACCCAAACACGCACGTCCAGCCCTCCCCTCCAGCATTCTGGCAGCAAGCGTAAGCTGCCACATCTACCTTGACCTGCCCCGCCACAGGAATGTCAGGTGCCCCGTCTCTCTAGACTCCCCATTTCTGTCATCCCGGACGTTTCCCAGGCAAGAAACCCCCGGGGACTGGGGTTCTGCTGTCCCTGCCGTCTGAGACTCCTCCTGTCAGCAACGCTGAAATCCTTCTTCAGGTTCTCACAGACTCGCCCGATTTTCTATCCACTGCTAACACACGCCTCGGTCCTCCTCCCGGCTCCCGTGTTTCCCCCAGCTTCCATGTAGCCCATCCACGGTTAATGCCCACGTGTTGGGCGCCTCGAGGTTTCCCATTCTGTCCAAGCAGGCTGCTCGGGCCGGGGGAGCCCTGGCAGGCTGTGCTGCTCACTCTGCTGTGCCCATGCAGCTTGTCCCCGCTTAGACTAAGGCGACCAGAGAGCAGTAAACAATTCGGTGATGCCAGGGTGACCCAATCTCTACCTAGTACGTGGCTTGACAAAGAAGAGGCACTCAGGACAGATAATTATTTCTCGATGACAGAAAAAATGGGCACTTTTCAGTAATACCAAGAGATCGGCTCAAAAGTTACCCAGAGTGTCTGGAACTTCTAACACATGACATGGCTTTTTTCAAAACGGAGGTTATGATAATCAAACATTATGGAACCTTAAGCACGCTGGCAGTTCAACCTCTTACAGGCTAATCTTTCTCTGTAAAGGAGGAAGGCGATTAAAATGACGGCATTGAGAACTCATATCTATGGATACCCCGCAGTGGGACCCAATGAGGTTGATGTTGCTTTGAGAGATGGCTCCCATCCGGATCTGATCAAATGCTCGGCTCAAAAAGGCAGCGAAGGTGCAAACAAAAGTAACAGTCCGACCACGGGTGGCGCATCCCAGAGCCACGCTCACCTGCAACACAAAGCAGGTGAATCAGAACACTCCCGGACACCACTGCCCCTTCCGTTCCCCAGCACAGAGTGTGGGGATCTCAGGGAAACCTCTACTCTGCACCCTCTCACCTTGCCACCCCTCCCCCAGGCACCTACCTGGGAAAACCCCAAACCTGGCAAATCCACGGTGTCCCCTGAATGCTGCCACAAAAGAGGAGCTGCAGTGCTGACCCTGCTCGTTCAAATCCAAGATGTGGAAGCTCGAGACACTCAAGGCTGCCCTGCAGTCACCGTGGGTCTCCTTCCTATTCTCTTCCCCTACCTTCTGTCCCCTCTCTCCCTGCCCCTTCACATGCTTCCCCTGCGCATTTCCTGGGGAAGAGAGGTAAACAACGGAGGCTCTCCCATCCCGTCCCCACGTCCCCGCCGTGTCAGTAGGAGACGGGGCAGACCGGTACCTACTTGAGGCCCACTTGCCCACCCTGCTGAACCTCAGCCTTCTCCTGCTTCCTCAAGGGCATCTCTGAATGGGCAATCATTCCCTCCCCTCCCACGTTCCCTCAGTTTCTCCCTCTCTGATCACTGAACTGTGTGCTACGATCTTCCATCTTCCCCCCTCACTTTCACCTTGTCTTCCCGCGCCAGATGCTGCCCTTCGTCTATGTTCTCCTTCACAGGAAACTTGGCACGCTTCCTAATTTCCCACTTTCTGCCCGTTTCCCTTCATCTAGGCTGCCATTCCGTGTGAGGGACCCAGAAGCTGCCAAACGGAGAGGACACCTGACCCTGCCTGCATCGAACCTGACCTCTCAGGAGCCTCCAGCACTACAGACCCCGTCTGCATCGTACCTGGCCTCTCAGGAGCCTCCAGCACTACAGACCATGCCTGCATCGTACCTGACCTCTCAGGAGCCAACAGCACTACAGATCCTGTATGCATCGTACCTGACCTCTCAGGAGCCTCCAGCACTACAGAACCTGTCTGCGTCGTACCTGACCTCTCAGGAGCCTCCAGCACTACAGACCCTGCCTGCGTCGTACCTGACCTCTCAGGAGCCTCCAGCACTACAGACCCTGCCTGCATCGTACCTGACCACTCAGGAGCCTCCAGCACTACAGACCCTGCCTGCATCGTACCTGACCTCGCAGGAGCCTCCAGCACTACAGACCATCCTTGCATCGTACCTGACCTCTCAGGAGCCTCCAGCACTACAGACACTGCCTGCATCGTACCTGACCTCTCAGGAGCCTACAGCACTACAGACCCTGTCTGCATCGTACCTGGCCTCTCAGGAGCCTCCAGCACTACAGACTCTATCTGCATCGTACCTAGCCTCTCAGGAGCCTCCAGCACTACAGACACTGCCTGCATCGTACCTGACCTCTCAGGAGCCTCCAGCTCTACAGACCCTGTCTGCATCGTACCTGACCTCTCAGGAGCCTCCAGCCCTACAGACCATGCCTGCATCGTACCTGACCTCTCAGGAGCCTCCAGCACTACAGACCATGCCTGCATCATACCTGGCCTCTCAGGAGCCTCCAGCACTACAGACCCTGCCTGCATCGTACCTGGCCTCTCTAGAGCCTCCAGCTCTACAGACCCTGTCTGCATCGTACCTGACCTCTCAGGAGCCTCCAGCACTACAGATCCTGTCTGCATCGTACCTGGCCTCTCAGGAGCCTCCAGCACTACAGACACTGCCTGCATCGTACCTGACCTCTCAGGAGCCTACAGCACTACAGACCCTGTCTGCATCGTACCTGGTCTCTCAGGAGCCTCCAGCACTACAGACTCTGTCTGCATCGTACCTGGCCTCTCAGGACCCTCCAGCACTACAGACACTGCCTGCATCGTACCTGACCTCTCAGGAGCCTCCAGCACTACAGACCATGCCTGCATCGTACCTGGCCTCTCAGGAGCCTCCAGCACTACAGACCCTGCCTGCAACGTACCTGACCTCTCAGGAGCCAACAGCACTACAGACCCTGTCTTCATCGTACCTGGCCTCTCAGGAGCCTCCAGCACTACAGACCCTGTCTGCATCGTACCTGACCTCTCAGGAGCCTCCAGCACTACAGTCCCTGTCTGCATCGTCCCTGACCTCTCAGGAGCCTCCAGCCCTACAGACCATGCCTGCATCATACCTGACCTCTCAGGAGCCTCCAGCACTACAGACCCTGTCTGCATCGTACCTGGCCTCTCAGGAGCCAACGGCACTACAGACCATGCCTGCATCGTACCTAACCTCTCAGGGGCCTCCAGCACTACAGACGCTGTCTGCATCGTACCTGGCCTATCAGGAGCCTCCAGCACTACAGACTCTGTCTGCATCGTACCTGGCCTCTCAGGAGCCTCCAGCACTACAGACTCTGTCTGCATCGTACCTGGCCTCTCAGGACCCTCCAGCACTACAGACACTGCCTGCATCGTACCTGACCTCTCAGGAGCCTCCAGCACTACAGACCATGCCTGCATCGTACCTGGCCTCTCAGGATCCTCCAGCACTACAGACCCTGCCTGCGTCGTACCTGACCTCTCAGGAGCCAACAGCACTACAGACCCTGCCTGCGTCGTACCTGGCCTCTCAGGAGCCTCCAGCACTACAGACCCTGCCTGCGTCGTACCTGACCTCTCAGGAGCCTCCAGCACTACAGACCCTGTCTGCATCGTACCTGACCACGCAGGAGCATCCAGCACTACAGACCCTGTCTGAATCTTACGTGACCTCTCAGAAGCCTCCAGCACTACAGACCCTGCCTGCATCGTACCTGGCCTCTCAGGATCCTCCAGCACTACAGACCCTGTCTGCATCGTACGTGGCCTCTCAGGAGCCTCCAGCACTACAGACCCTGCCTGCGTCGTACCTGACCTCTCAGGAGCCTCCAGCACTACAGACCCTGCCTGCGTCGTACCTGGCCTCTCAGGAGCCTCCAGCACTACAGACTCTGTCTGCATGGTACCTGGCCTCTCAGGACCCTCCAGCACTACAGACACTGCCTGCATCGTACCTGACCTCTCAGGAGCTTCCAGCACTACAGACCATGCCTGCATCGTACCTAGCCTCTCAGGAGCCTCCAGCACTACAGACCCTGCCTGCGTCGTACCTGGCCTCTCAGGAGCCTCCAGCACTACAGACTCTGTCTGCATCGTACATGACCTCTCAGGAGCCTCCAGCCCTACAGACCCTGCCTGCATCGTACCTGACCTCTCAGGAGCCTCCAGCACTACAGACCATGCCTGCATCGTACCTGACCTCTCAGGAGCCTCCAGCACTACAGACCCTGCCTGCATCGTACCTGACCTCTCAGGAGCCTGCAGCACTACAGACCATGCCTGCATCGTACCTGGCCTCTCAGGAGCCTCCAGCACTACAGACCCTGCCTGCATCGTACCTGGCCTCTCAGGAGCCTCCAGCACTACAGACCCTGTCTGCATCGTACCTGACCTCTCAGGAGCCTCCAGCACTACAGATCCTGTCTGCATCGTACCTGGCCTCTCAGGAGCCTCCAGCACTACAGACACTGCCTGCATCGTACCTGACCTCTCAGGAGCCTACAGCACTACAGACCCTGTCTGCATCGTACCTGGCCTCTCAGGAGCCTCCAGCACTACAGACTCTATCTGCATCGTACCTAGCCTCTCAGGAGCCTCCAGCACTACAGACACTGCCTGCATCGTACCTGACCTCTCAGGAGCCTCCAGCTCTACAGACCCTGTCTGCATCGTACCTGACCTCTCAGGAGCCTCCAGCCCTACAGACCATGCCTGCATCGTACCTGACCTCTCAGGAGCCTCCAGCACTACAGACCATGCCTGCATCATACCTGGCCTCTCAGGAGCCTCCAGCACTACAGACCCTGCCTGCATCGTACCTGGCCTCTCTAGAGCCTCCAGCTCTACAGACCCTGTCTGCATCGTACCTGACCTCTCAGGAGCCTCCAGCACTACAGATCCTGTCTGCATCGTACCTGGCCTCTCAGGAGCCTCCAGCACTACAGACACTGCCTGCATCGTACCTGACCTCTCAGGAGCCTACAGCACTACAGACCCTGTCTGCATCGTACCTGGTCTCTCAGGAGCCTCCAGCACTACAGACTCTGTCTGCATCGTACCTGGCCTCTCAGGACCCTCCAGCACTACAGACACTGCCTGCATCGTACCTGACCTCTCAGGAGCCTCCAGCACTACAGACCATGCCTGCATCGTACCTGGCCTCTCAGGAGCCTCCAGCACTACAGACCCTGCCTGCAACGTACCTGACCTCTCAGGAGCCAACAGCACTACAGACCCTGTCTTCATCGTACCTGGCCTCTCAGGAGCCTCCAGCACTACAGACCCTGTCTGCATCGTACCTGACCTCTCAGGAGCCTCCAGCACTACAGTCCCTGTCTGCATCGTCCCTGACCTCTCAGGAGCCTCCAGCCCTACAGACCATGCCTGCATCATACCTGACCTCTCAGGAGCCTCCAGCACTACAGACCCTGTCTGCATCGTACCTGGCCTCTCAGGAGCCAACGGCACTACAGACCATGCCTGCATCGTACCTAACCTCTCAGGGGCCTCCAGCACTACAGACGCTGTCTGCATCGTACCTGGCCTATCAGGAGCCTCCAGCACTACAGACTCTGTCTGCATCGTACCTGGCCTCTCAGGAGCCTCCAGCACTACAGACTCTGTCTGCATCGTACCTGGCCTCTCAGGACCCTCCAGCACTACAGACACTGCCTGCATCGTACCTGACCTCTCAGGAGCCTCCAGCACTACAGACCATGCCTGCATCGTACCTGGCCTCTCAGGATCCTCCAGCACTACAGACCCTGCCTGCAACGTACCTGACCTCTCAGGAGCCAACAGCACTACAGACCCTGTCTGCATCGTACCTGGCCTCTCAGGAGCCTCCAGCACTACAGACCCTGCCTGCGTCGTACCTGACCTCTCAGGAGCCTCCAGCACTACAGACCCTGCCTGCGTCGTACCTGGCCTCTCAGGAGCCTCCAGCACTACAGACCCTGCCTGCGTCGTACCTGACCTCTCAGGAGCCTCCAGCACTACAGACCCTGTCTGCATCGTACCTGACCACGCAGGAGCATCCAGCACTACAGACCCTGTCTGAATCTTACGTGACCTCTCAGAAGCCTCCAGCACTACAGACCCTGCCTGCATCGTACCTGGCCTCTCAGGATCCTCCAGCACTACAGACCCTGTCTGCATCGTACGTGGCCTCTCAGGAGCCTCCAGCACTACAGACCCTGCCTGCGTCGTACCTGACCTCTCAGGAGCCTCCAGCACTACAGACCCTGCCTGCGTCGTACCTGGCCTCTCAGGAGCCTCCAGCACTACAGACTCTGTCTGCATCGTACCTGGCCTCTCAGGACCCTCCAGCACTACAGACACTGCCTGCATCGTACCTGACCTCTCAGGAGCTTCCAGCACTACAGACCATGCCTGCATCGTACCTAGCCTCTCAGGAGCCTCCAGCACTACAGACCCTGCCTGCAACGTACCTGACCTCTCAGGAGCCAACAGCACTACAGACCCTGTCTTCATCGTACCTGGCCTCTCAGGAGCCTCCAGCACTACAGACCCTGTCTGCATCGTACCTGACCTCTCAGGAGCCTCCAGCACTACAGTCCCTGTCTGCATCGTCCCTGACCTCTCAGGAGCCTCCAGCCCTACAGACCATGCCTGCATCATACCTGACCTCTCAGGAGCCTCCAGCACTACAGACCCTGTCTGCATCGTACCTGGCCTCTCAAGAGCCAACGGCACTACAGACCATGCCTGCATCGTACCTAACCTCTCAGGGGCCTCCAGCACTACAGACGCTGTCTGCATCGTACCTGGCCTATCAGGAGCCTCCAGCACTACAGACCATGCCTGCATCGTACCTGGCCTCTCAGGAGCCTCCAGCACTACAGACTCTGTCTGCATCGTACCTGGCCTCTCAGGACCCTCCAGCACTACAGACACTGCCTGCATCGTACCTGACCTCTCAGGAGCCTCCAGCACTACAGACCATGCCTGCATCGTACCTGGCCTCTCAGGATCCTCCAGCACTACAGACCCTGCCTGCAACGTACCTGACCTCTCAGGAGCCAACAGCACTACAGACCCTGTCTGCATCGTACCTGGCCTCTCAGGAGCCTCCAGCACTACAGACCCTGCCTGCGTCGTACCTGACCTCTCAGGAGCCTCCAGCACTACAGACCCTGCCTGCGTCGTACCTGGCCTCTCAGGAGCCTCCAGCACTACAGACCCTGCCTGCGTCGTACCTGACCTCTCAGGAGCCTCCAGCACTACAGACCATGCCTGCATCGTACCTGACCTCTCAGGAGCCTCCAGCACTACAGACCCTGCCTGCATCGTACCTGACCACGCAGGAGCATCCAGCTCTACAGACCCTGTCTGAATCTTACGTGACCTCTCAGAAGCCTCCAGCACTACAGACCCTGCCTGCATCGTACCTGGCCTCTCAGGATCCTCCAGCACTACAGACCCTGCCTGCAACGTACCTGACCTCTCAGGAGCCAACAGCACTACAGACCCTGTCTGCATCGTACGTGGCCTCTCAGGAGCCTCCAGCACTACAGACCCTGTCTGCATCGTACCTGGCCTCTCAGGAGCCTCCAGCACTACAGACCCTGACTGCATCGTACCTGCCCTCTCAAGAGCCTCCAGCACTACAGACCCTGCCTGCATCGTACCTGAACTCTCAGGAGCCTCCAACACTACAGACCCTGCCTGCATCGTACCTGGCCTCTCAGGAGCCTCCAGCACTACAGACCCTGTCTGCATCTTACCTGACCTCTCAGGAGCCAACAGCACTACAGATCCTGTCTGTATCGTACCTGCCCTCTCAAGAGCCTCCAGCACTACAGACCCTGCCTGCATCGTACCTGAACTCTCAGGAGCCTCCAACACTACAGACCCTGCCTGCATCGTACCTGACCTCTCAGGAGCATCCAGCACTACAGACCCTGCCTGCATCGTACCTGACCTCTCAGGACCCTCCAGCACTACAGACCATACCTGCTTCGTACCTGACCTCTCAGGAGCCAACAGCACTACAGATCCTGTATGCATCGTACCTGACCTCTCAGGAGCCTCCAGCACTACAGACCCTGCCTGCATCGTACCTGACCTCGCAGGAGTCTCCAGCACTACAGACCATCCTTGCATCGTACCTGACCTCTCAGGAGCCTCCAGCACTACAGACCCTGCCTGCATCGTACCTGACCTCTCAGGAGCCTCCAGCCCTACAGACCCTGCCTGCATCATACCTGAACTCTCAGGAGCCTCCAACACTACAGACCCTGCCTGCATCGTACCTGACCTCTCAGGAGCCTCCAGCACTACAGACACTGCCTGCATGGTACCTGACCTCTCAGGAGCCTCCAGCATTACAGACCCTGTCTGCATCGTACGTGACCTCTCAGAAGCCTCCAGCACTACAGACCCTGCCTGCGTCGTACCTGACCTCTCAGGAGCCTCCAGCACTACAGACCCTGCCTGCATCGTACCTGACCTCTCAGGAGCCTCCAGCACTACAGACCCTGCCTGCATCGTACCTGACCTCTCAGGAGCCTCCAGCACTACAGTCCCTGTCTGCATCGTACCTGGCCTCTCAGGAGCCTCCAGCACTACAGACCCTGTCTGCATCGTACCTGGCCTCTCAGGAGCCTCCAGCACTACAGACCCTGTCTGCATCGTACCTGACCTCTCAGGAGCCTCCAGCTCTACAGACCCTGTCTGCATCGTACCTGACCTCTCAGGAGCCTCCAGCACTACAGACCATGCCTGCATCGTACCTGACCTCTCAGGAGCCTCCAGCACTACAGACCATGCCTGCATCGTACCTGGCCTCTCAGGAGCCTCCAGCACTACAGACCCTGCCTGCATCGTACCTGGCCTCTCAAGAGCCTCCAGCTCTACAGACCCTGTCTGCATCGTACCTGACCTCTCAGGAGCCTCCAGCACTACAGATCCTGTCTGCATCGTACCTGACCTCTCAGGAGCCTACAGCTCTACAGACCCTGTCTGCATCGTACCTGGCCTCTCAGGAGCCTCCAGCACTACAGACTCTGTCTGCATCGTACCTGGCCTCTCAGGACCCTCCAGCACTACAGACACTGCCTGCATCGTACCTGACCTCTCAGGAGCCTCCAGCACTACAGACGCTGCCTGCATCGTACCTGACCTCTCAGGACCCTCCAGCACTACAGACACTGCCTGCATCGTACCTGGCCTCTCAGGAGCCTCCAGCACTACAGACCTTGCCTGCAACGTACCTGACCTCTCAGGAGCCAACAGCACTACAGACCCTGTCTTCATCGTACCTGGCCTCTCAGGAGCCTCCAGCACTACAGACCCTGTCTGCATCGTACCTGACCTCTCAGGAGCCTCCAGCTCTACAGACCCTGTCTGCATCGTACCTGACCTCTCAGGAGCCTCCAGCCCTACAGACCATGCCTGCATCGTACCTGACCTCTCAGGAGCCTCCAGCACTACAGACCCTGTCTGCATCGTACCTGGCCTCTCAGGAGCCAACAGCACTACAGACCATGCCTGCATCGTACCTAACCTCTCAGGGGCCTCCAGCACTACAGACGCTGTCTGCATCGTACCTGGCCTATCAGGAGCCTCCAGCACTACAGACCATGCGTGCATCGTACCTGGCCTCTCAGGAGCCTCCAACACTACAGACTCTGTCTGCATCGTACCTGGCCTCTCAGGACCGTCCAGCATTACAGACACTGCCTGCATCGTACCTGACCTCTCAGGAGCCTCCAGCACTACAGACCATGCCTGCATCGTACCTGGCCTCTCAGGATCCTCCAGCACTACAGACCCTGCCTGCAACGTACCTGACCTCTCAGGAGCCAACAGCACTACAGACCCTGTCTGCATCGTACCTGGCCTCTCAGGAGCCTCCAGCACTACAGACCCTGTCTGCATCGTACCTGGCCTCTCAGGAGCCTCCAGCACTACAGACCCTGTCTGCATCGTTTCTGGCCTCTCAGGAGCCTCCAGCACTACAGACACTGCCTGCATCGTACCTGGCCTCTCAGGAGCCTCCAGCACTACAGACCCTGTCTGCATCGTACCTGGCCTCTCAGAAGACTCCAGCACTACAGACCCTGCCTGCATCGTACCTGACCTCTCAGGATCCTCCAGCACTACAGACCCTGTCTGCATCGTACCTGACCTCTCAGGAGCCTCCAGCACTACAGACCCTGTCTGCATCGTACCTGAAGTCTCAGGAGCCTACAGCACTACAGACCCTGTCTGCATCGTACCTGGCCTCTCAGGAGCCTCCAGCACTACAGACACTGCCTGCATCGTACCTGACCTCTCAGGGGCCTCCAGCACTACAGTCCCTGCCTGCATCGTACCTGGCTTCTCAGGAGCCTCCAGCACCACAGACACTGTCTGCATCGTACCTTACCTCTCTGGAGCCTCCATTACTACAGATACTGCCTGCATAGTACCTGACCTCTCAGGAGCCTCCAGCACTACAGACCCTGTCTGCATCTTACCTGGCCTCTCAGGAGCCTCCAGCATTACAGACCCTGCCTGCATCGTACCTGATCTCTCAGGAGCCCTCAGCACTACAGACCCTGCCTGCATCGTACCTGACCTCTCAGGAGCCTCCAGAAGTACAGACCCTGCCTGCATCGTACCTGACCTCTCAGGAGCCTCCGGCACTACAGACCCTGTCTGCATCGTACCTGGCCTCTCAGGTGCCTCCAGCACTACAGACCCTGTCTGCATCGTACCTGGCCTCTCAGGTGCCTCCAGCACTACAGACCCTGTCTGCATCGTACCTGGCCTCTCAGGTGCCTCCAGCACTACAGACCAGCCGTCTCACTGAACGCTGCTGACCCTGCCTAGGCCGCTTCTGCTGGGCGGCGCACCTAGACTGAGTCCTGGGCCTCGGGCCACACTCCTCCTCATCTGCCCCCTCTACAGGGAACCAGCATATGGTCCCACTGTGTCAGTCTGATGTGCTTGATGCTAACCACGCCTCTCTCTCTCTATTCTTCACCTCCGCTGGAAGGGCAGGCTCACATACCCTGGCAGGCTTCAAACTAGAAGATGAACATCTTGGGGTAAACAAAGACCGTCCAAGGGGCACATGGCTGTGGCTGGTCTCAACGTCAAGATCCTTGACTCCCATGTCCGTCTGCCAGCAAAAGGGCCCAGGGCCTACTTCCCGCTGTCTCCCTGATAATCGCCTCCCAGTCACTGACTGCCGAAAGGCGCTCTCTCACCCTCATCGGGTCCTTCAGTTGGGCAACACCCTGGAGTGTGAGAGCTCCGGATCAAAACAGAAAGGACAATTCGAAATAATCATAGCAGCCTTGAGAAACTACAGAACTCAAAAGATTGGATAACAAATTCTTTTTTAAGTCAGGGGTTTTCCAATTCTTTTAACAAAACTGAAAGAGAACCTAATGTAACTCTCAACCCTTTACAAATAATTTTCCACCAACAACTTAACATGAAAGATCACTGTGTGATTTTTGGCTTATAACTGGGAAGGAATTCAAATGAATTGAATGATGTTGCCACAACAAAACTCTTTCCCTTCCCATCACCTTATTTATGTAAACAAGGTTTCTTGGCACTTACATCATTAAAATACGAATAGATTTTGTTCTGAAACTTGTCTCATTCTAGCTTTAAGTGTACTTAACCAATGCTACACAAGCTAATAATTATAACTGTAGCTCAATCTAGAAGAAAACAAATTGTAATGCTCCAAGGCCTATGGACATAAGAAAATTTTTAAAAACTGTCAATGTATATGCATATTTTTATTGCAGAAAAGAACTGTCAACAAAAGGCTTTCATGCATAAATATATTTGGGGAAGCAGAACGGAAATAAGAATTCAAGTAGAAAAACGGATTTAATTTCTGACAAAGAGTGCCTTCATGTAATTGGATGATTTGAGTGTTAAAGTGTCACAAATGTCAATATACGGGAAATTATATCCTTTGCATCTACTTAAATCTGTGATGAAAAATTTAGATGTTAACTTAAAGCTAGGCAGAAAAAGATCTAGTTTAGAAAAACACATTCAGCAGTTTGGAAAGCAAACACATTTGGAGATAAATGATCTATCCTCTAAGCTACCTGGCACCCCCATCCCCAGTCTAACAGGTACCCTGACCCCCCTACCCCAGGGCCCAAAGAGAGCTCCTGACTGCGTTCCCAAAACCCATTCCTCCCCCAGTCTTGTCCATCTCAGGAAGCAACACTCCTCTGCTCCCAGGTGCTCTGGCCTCTGCCCTAGCGCCAGCCTTGGTTCCTGCCCTGACACCTACCCCATGGCATCCTGCCGACTCTCCCGGCAAAGCAGATTCTGGATGAGTCTGCTCCTCTCCAACCCCACAGCTGCTGCCCTGGTCCAAGTCGCCATCTCCTGTCACCTCCCCCGCTCCCCCCAGCAAGCTGTTCTCCACAGCGGCCCTCCCTTCTGCTCCCTGAACAGCTCAGATTTGGGCGTGCCACAGAGCTAGCTGGGCCCCCTGCTGGGAATACCGTCCCCCAAAGATCTGCGCATGACTGACTCCTTGTCACTTAAGTCTCAGCTTAAACGTCACGTCCTCTGAGACCTTGCTGCTGACTGGCCCTAGTCACGCTATCACTGTAGTCACCAGTTTCACCTGGTAGCCCTGGATGCTACCCACTTGCTGGCTGCTGCTTTATTCGTTGCCTTCAGTTGCTGACTGAAAGAATCAATGAGTTAGGAAGCAAGCTTTTTGATAGGTGGCTCAATTCAGAAAATTATGAATTGTATTTTTTTCCATTCAAAATGGAAACAGCTTAGCTTAATGAGACCCACAGAAAAATGTACATATTCTTACAATTGCAATGACCTACTTTACTGAACAGGGGGGCTTAAATTCCAACACTGACAGGGCCAGGGAAGCACCGTGAACAAATGAGCGGGCCAGCAGGACGCAGGGACATGGTGAGCTGGCTGTGGACCCCCATCTAAATGGGGCCCCTGCTTGGCTCCAGCTAACTGGTGGCAGGAAGGAAGGAATGTCGTCCCAATGTTGCCAGATCTTCCCATTCTTCAAGAGAATCCAGAAATTTGGATTCCATATAAAATTTCCTGACTTTTAAAAGCTGGCAACTGGGACTTCCCCGGCGGTCCAGTGGTTAAGACTCCGTGTTTCCAACACAGGGGGGCGCGGGTTCGATCCCTGGTCGGGGAACTAAGATCCCACATGCCACATGGTACAGGCAAAAAAAAAAAAAAGAAAGAAAGAAAGAAAGAAAAAAGCTGGCAACTAATTTAAAATATCTGTAAATACTACTTGTTCCAAATACAATCTCTCTGGTGGTCACGTAAGGCCTGCTGGCCCATAGATTTCTGGCCAGTGCTGTTTTTGGCCTCTACGATGTGAAGGTACATGTGCGCTGGCCTCTGCAGTGGCACAGAGCTTTACAAGTCAAGGCGTTTACTTGCACAAACTCCTTCCTCTCTCTCGAGGGGAGTGTGTGCGGATATGTGCATGCATAAGAGACTCCTGCGCTAATGTCATCCTGGGAAGAGACTGAAGCACAGATAAGCAGAACAGCTCTACCTAAGGCCACAGCACTACTGACATTCTTGAGGCTGCAATTAGGGCAACATTTGAATATCTAGGATATATTAGGCCCCATGCAACAAGGTGGAGAGAAAAACCACAGTCCCTTGTAGCTTTCAATCTATTGGCCTCTGGGATGTTGTAGGATTGCCTGGTTGTGGGATGGGCAGGGCAGGAAGAGTGGGGTCACCTAGAGCTACCAGGGAGCTGGGCATGCTTTAGGCCTGGAGACCTGAGGGCAGATGGCTGGAGCCCCTCCCTGCGGTCCTGGAAGTCACCCCTCAGACTCTGCCTGGCTGCTCTGTACTTGTTTCCCCCGACACTTTTTTCCTCCAGTTCCTTTGCTTTTATAAGTGGAAAGAAAAACTGTAACACAGCGCAGCCCTCCTATGTCTGGTGGGCCACTGTTTGTCAATGAGAAGACTCAAGATGGATGTCCCCAGCATACATACCATGTTTTGCTCAGCAATACAACACTCAACGAAGCGCTCAGGGTGTTCCTTCTTGAATATCTCAGAGAAGGTGGAGTTCTTGCTGTCACCGTCCAGCACAACGACTCTGTCATTTGCATGGCCCAGCTTAGCCAGAGCCAAACCACATGCTTTCCGAGTAGCTATCTGGAAGTTAAACAGTAGAGTTTCTTTTTTTTTTTTTTTTTTTAAAAAAACATAGTTTAAGTGATACTTTACAATACAAAAATAAGCATCCACAGAATGTTTATTTACTGTTTAAATTACTCCATATTTTCATATACCATGAACAAAAAATATTTTACCCCATACACAGTAACAGCAAACAAGTGCAATCTTTCAAACATTAAAATTTATAATCAAATCTGTACAACAGATAAATTTATACCTCTAACAATTAGCTTGTAACAAAACCAAAAACATACACTGCCCAAGGTCACCGGTTTACTTAAAATTCTACTTATGGTTATACATCTCAAACATAACTTGAATCTTTACTACACTGCACAAGTTTAGACTGATAAATATTTTTTTAAAAATAGGGGGGAGTAATCGGAAATACCAAAATGGTTATAAAGAGCTTCCAAACATTGGAAATAATATACAAAATTAATTAGATGGGGGAAAGCATATTCAATGGATCCACAGGGTAACTGGTATTACACTGGTATAGCTTAAAGAAAGGAAACAGGTGAATGTTTGGACTAGAAAGAAAATTTGGCCTTTTTATAAAAAGCTACAACAGTATCAATGACAAAACCCTGTCATGGAGCCTAGAACAACTTTGAGACAAAGTGTACAAAGATTTTAGGCTTATATACCTGAAAACCATAGTTAGGAAGAAAACTCATGTCAGGAAACATAACAATCAGAACATGAACACAGAAGACATACTGTTTGTCATTCCACATCATTGCACGTATAAGAAAACAATACTGCAGTCTTTCTTGAGTAAGAAAGTTTTCAACGAAATAGGAAGTTCCATGATGAATATAGGTGCATACAATTTTATTACCACAAATTTAGTAAATATCAAAACACTCAGTGGTGTCACTAAGCTAATTATCTGTATTTTTTTACTGGAAAGGTAATTATTTCCCTGCCTTCATATGTTAACTTAAAATCACTTATAAAAGGAAATACAGATCCAGTAGAAAAGACTTTTCACATGCAGTCCTATACAATGCACTCTGCTTCATCAATTTTCTTCAGTATTTCACATCGTATATGTACATTTCCAAAATATACAACCACACATGTTCAACAGATGTCACTGAGCTATCTTCTTGTCACACAAATTTTTATTTACATATACATTTGTATCTTCAGATAGATGCTGTTCTCCTCCAGGTAGACACAAAGTTAATCTGAAGAGTTTAAGGTTTTAGTATCCTAATGCCTTGATTTATCTTGAACAGATGATAAGATGAGGAGTCCACAAAAAAATGCAGCTATACATGCCAATCTTTTCAACAGAGATGAGTTATCTTTAGGAATAATAATCTGTGCAAGATCATTAGTGATCTGAGAAATTCCATGTGCCACACAAACAAATATGAAAGTGCTGACAATGATGTTGAGCATAGGGTTTCCAGGTATGAGTACCAAGATACCCCTTGTGTCTGCTGCCAGCCATATGTGATACTGGCAAATAAATAGCTCTAACGCAATTTTTCCAAACCAAGCAAAAAATGAACTGTAAACTGAACGGGCATATCCAGGGATATTCCTTATTAGGATGAAGGCTAAAATCTGTACCACAGAAACAGATGGGTGGAGTTCATTGCACTCTGCTTTGTTTTTACAACTGCTAGCCCAGATGGAATAGGTCAAGAAAGAAACTACTGAAATAAATAATAGAAAATTTGAAACTTTGTTCGAAAAAAGAGGTTCACCCTTTCCTTCAGAAAGTACTTGGTGCTTCTGTAAAGCCAGATAAATGAAAGCAAACAACATTCCGTGAAAGACTACGTAAGGGTCTAACCTCCATCTGAACCACCATTCATATACACTGCCTTTCAGTTCGAAACACTTGGACAATGGCCAAAGAGAAAAGATCTTCTCAAATGCACCCTGAGAATATGCCAGAAAACATATACATAACAGCAAGAATGCTAGTTTCAACAGTAAGCCAAAACGCCAGAAACAATTTCCGTTTGCTTTTTTTTGGATTATCTGTGGCCACAGTGCTAAAGTAACATATATGACCATGAACCATACAGTGACCAAGGGGACAAAGTAATAGAATTGATAAGGCCGATCCATTACTATACATAACACCACCACCAGGAAATTGAGACGAAATAAGACCTGACATACTCTATGGATTCCAAAGTCTCCTTTGATCCAAAAGTATGAGAAATGCCCATACCCTGTCTGAAATAGATACGCAGCAACCAGAACCCGAATGTGCATGTACACAGGCAAAAATGTACTTGCTCCAGAGATATGATAAATCAAAATCACAAGTTGCATCCAGCCTTTCCATTCATCTGTTTGTTCTCTATTTAACACTTTAGTCTCCTTAGTATTTTCATTGTAAAATACTCCCAAAACCAAGATGTAGATAATTGGAATAAAGAAAGTTGAATGTGTATAAAATTTGTTTTCCTTCATAAATAGATTTGCATGGTCACATATATAGAAATAAGCCATGATCAGGCCAAGTTTGCAGAAAGACTGTAAAAGTATTCCTAATGGAGACACTGGGGGATTGATAATATTTTTCTTTTCTTCTCCACTTTCCAAATCAGTACAAGGCTTATTCTTCCGATGAGCATTACGATGAATTATATAAAAAATTAAATATCCAATAATAGATAAAGTGAAAAAACAAGCAGCTAGCTTCTGTAGGAGAGTAAGAGGAGGCCGGGGTTGACAACAGGAACCATCTACAGGCTTCAAAATCTTATTGCAATACACGTTCGTAAGAATCATTGCACTAGTTTCTCTGCTTGATTCAGGAAGATGTAAGCCATCCAAAGATTCCATGATGGTTTCTTGAGCAATTAATTTGGAAACACTGAACATCTTAACATTCGATTTAGACTTTCTGGTGCTGCTATTCAAAATACTGATTGCAGCTTCATTGTAGGCATCTATCTTCTCATTAGTGATCATTTTCCTATTTTCACTTAATAGATCTTCATAAACAGGATTGTGGCAGCTCCTGCTACAACCACATGGGGCTTTGCAACAGAATCCTCAGTCCACACTTTGATACACTGTTTCATAGAACCATTAACCTCTGGATGCCACAGAAAATCCACTTTAACTGATGCAGTCTTGTCTTCAAAAGGAATGTTTTCATGCTTATTTCCTTCTTCTTTAAATTGGGGATTAATTATTTTTACAAAAGAATAAAACATTTGACGAATTCTGGAATCTCCAGTAAATGCAATATGTGTATCTACAAGGCAGTTCTTCGCTTCACTGATTTTGTACTTACGCATCATACAGCTGTGAGGTTGCCAAACTTTCTCTCCAAGAAATCTGCCACTTGAGAGAAGGTATTCACATGAGTCATTTCCTCGGTAGCGGCGAGAGGCGAGGTGGCACAGTGCGAGCAGCAGCACGGCCACCAGCGCCAGCACCTTGGCGCTCCTCACGCTGAAGTAGTGGTTGATCTCCCGCTTGCCCAGGTTGTAGGCCAGAGCCGCCATCTTGGTTCCTCCATGACAACAGCGCGCGGCGGAGCGGGGAAGGGGCGCCGCACAGGGGCAGCACTGGAGCTGCCGCCGCCGCAGCCAGGCGAGGAGCCGCCGCCAGCCCCCGCGGCCGCCACCCGCGCCGCCCGCCGGGGAGCCTGACCCCGCGGTGCCCCCGGCCTCTGCCTGCCCCTCCTCGGCCGCGACCGCCTCAGCGGCCTCCCCCCAGCCCCGCCGCCGCTCTACAGTAGAGTTTCTTAGAATGGGTTTAGAAGGAAGGTGAATTGGTAGAATTATAAACTGTCATCTACCTTAATGAAGAAAGCAAATTTGTGATTCACCAATAATCTCCTTTAGGGTCATAAAAAAGGACTGCTAGCCAATTTTAAATCCATACTTGGCTCACTGGGTATCAATTTCCCCCAAATAAATTTATTCTTCTGTCCCATTCCTATAGTTGATTTAAAAATTTACATTTCCCAAAATGCAAATGCCTCTGTGAGTGTTTAACTATAAAACTGATAATACTCACTGTAAATATTAAAATGTAGAACTTTAGAAACATAATACAAATAATAAACAATTCCATTAGGATATTGTTTGAGATTGGACTCAATCTATGGATTAATTTAGGGGAGAACTGACATCCTTACAATATTGAGTTTTTCTATTAAAAAAAACAAGGTTTGGCATTTCCTCAAAGAGTTAAACAGAATTACTACGACCCAGCAATTCTACTCCTAGGTATATACCCAAGAGAAAAATACATCTATACGAAAGGTTGTACACAAATGTTCATTGCAGCATTATTCACAATAGCCAAAAGGTAGAAACAACCCAAATGTCCAGCAACAGGTGAATGGATAAATAAAACATATGATATACCCATAAAATGGAGTACTGCCACCACACGGATGAACCTCGAGAACACAGTGCTAAGTGAAATAAGCCAGACTCAAAACTTTGCACATTATATGATCCCATTTACATGAAATGTCTGGAATAGGCAAATCCACAGACACAGAAAGTAGATTAGCAGTTACTAGGGGCTGGGTGGGAATAGAGAGTAACTGCTAATGGGTATAGGGTTTCTCTTTGGGATGACGGAAATGTTGTAAGATTGAGTGTGGTGATGGTTGCACAACTCTTGTCAGTATGCTAAAAACCATTGAATTGTACATTTCAAATGGGTAGATTATATAGAAATCTATAGCTTTATATAGCTTTATTATCTCAATAAAGCTGTTATTTTAAAAAAACAAGGTTTGCCTCCGCATTTGTCTTTGTTCATTCATCTAAACACTCCTAAAAATATTTTTTAAAACAGGCAATTCATGTAGATGAGTACAAAAGTCAGGTTATGAAAGGATATCGAGTGAAAAGGCCATCTTCCTCCTGCTCTCCCAGTTCCTCTCCCCAGAGGTAAGGGAAATGACAGGTTTGTGTGGCATCCTTTTGGCAATGGTCTACTCACAAATACTTGGTGAGCATCTCATGCATACAAGGCATGTGAGCTTCTTTTAGGGCTATAGTTTTATAAGTATCTTAACATAGACCTTATATACTTAAGTTTATTTTTAGTTATTTTCGTTTTTATTGCCATTGTAAAAGGGATAATCTCTCCATTTTATTAATATAAGAATCAATCTTTGTATATTAGTTTTGCTACAAGTTCTCGTTCTGGACTCCTCTTATTTCTAACCATTTTCTGTCGATTCTCTTGGGCTTTCCAGACATACAACTCTACCACCTGCAAATAGGCTTGCCTTTTCATCGTCAGGACTGAGTCTTTAATTGTTAATGATCATAATTTCCCCCCTCCTAATACTGGGGAATGATATGCATTACTAATTTGAACTTCACTGATTCATATACCTCTTTAAGGTACTGAGTTGAGACCAGCGAACATTTTATTTAGAATTTTTACATCAATATTCATAAGTGAGGTTGGCCTGTAGTTTTTTCCTTTGGGCTAGCATTATAACATTTCGGCTTCATAAATGGCTTTTTCCATATTCAAGAAGGTTTGAAACAGCCTAGGAATTAACCCATTCCTTGAAGGTTAAAATTAAGTCACTCTTGCAACTTAGTGAGCCTGGCACTTTGGAGGTACAACTCTTGGACAGTTTTCTCAAATTTTTCTATGGCTGTTGATCTACTTAAGTGTTTTGTGTCTTTTTAGTCAATTTTGGTATTTTATGTATTCCTAAAAGAGGTCCTTTTTTTTTTTTTTTTTTTTTTTTTTACAGGTTTTCATACCAATTAGCATAGTTTTCTCAAAATTCTGTTTTCCGCATCTGTGGTTATCTCCTCTAGTGACTAATTTTATTCATTTATGATTTTCATCTCTTTAAGTAGGCTAGATAATGGTTTGTCTACTGTATTAGTAATTCAAAGAGCCAACTCTTTGATTTGTGTATTAATGTGACTTCTTGTTCTTTAATTCATTAACTTTTTACGAACTGGCCTGTTTCCTTAATTTTTCCTATTAGTAAAATATATACACGTCTTTCAAAAAATGAAAAGCTCCCATAATCCCACCTACCTTCCAGACATAAACATTTCATCATAATCAATGCTGCAATTGACATTCATTCTATTCTGCACACTTGCACAGGTGTTCCTGTAGGATAAATTCCTGTGAGTTGCACTGCTAGTTTGAAGGGTGTGAACAGCTAAAGTGTTAACACGTATTACCAAAGTAGCCTCTGTTTATATGTACTTTTCCCTTATTAATAGCGTTCTTCTGCTTTTAAATTTGTTTTCTAATTTCTCAAATAGTCAATTCATTTATTTTAAACCCATATTACCAGGCTAAGACAACGTAAGTAACACTCAAAATGTCCCCAAATAAATAAGTACTTCCTTCCTCCCAGGCTCACCACCTTATTTCCTTAGGTTGTGAAGACCCTGCATACTTTGAATACAAAAATGGTAACAAAAAGCAGAAAGGTTTTATGTTCAGCCTTTAGTGCCTAATTTGTTTCCTTTTTGAAGAACTGGTCTTTGATGAATTGGTGTGTTTCCTTGTGTAATCCAGGGAATAAGCCCAACAGATCAATCCAGCCAGGCCCCCATCCTTTGAGTAGACACAGAAGCAAACAAAAGTTGCACAGCACTGGACACAAATAAGTAGTGACTGACTGGTAAGAAAATTCAGACCTGAGTTAAGTTTGAAATCAAAGAATAAATATCAGAAACAGTAAAAGAGAAGGTAAATCCATATTTATTGCTTATAATCTTTAGTTAAATACCACATCACCTAACAATTTGTTCATTCCTGGAGATCAGAGTAAACAGAGTCCTCTGTATTTAGGAAAAGCAGAGAAAAAAGCAGTTTGCCTACCATGTCACCAACATTGTAAGCAGGTGGAGAGATCATTTCTATATCTGTGATGTTGACTGGAGGCGAGTCTTCAACAGGGGGTTTTGGGTCAAGCTTCTTCTTGGTCTGTATCTGGCTCTCAATTAGTTTGATAATTGTATCCACTCTTTCTTTTGGCATTGGCCTTTCATGCCAATTTTCTGAATCCTCAACTTCTGCAACCCAATGGATAAAACACATTCATTCCCTAAGTATCTAATGAGCTCCTATTTGGTCATCTGAAAGACATCCAGATGGAAAAGATGTCAGCCACAGAGTAAAAAGCTGGCACAGGGGGCCTGACATGGTACTGCAGTCGCAGGAGACAGCCTTGACAAAGGCCGAGAGGCTCTTGAGGGGGCCACTGGCCCATGTGCTGGTGAATGGAGGGGAGAGTGAGGGAGATGAGGCTGGACAGGCAGAGCAGACCATGGAGGATCCTATGGGTATAAGGAGTCTGAGTTCTGTCCAAAGCAAGATGGGAAACCACTGACGGGTTTGGAAGGGGGATGGTGACTGATCAGATCCGTGTTGTAGAAAGATCACCACGGCAGTCATGTGGGGGCTGGCTTGGGGAGACTGCAGTTAGGGAGAGGTGACTGGGCCTGGGCAAGAGAGATGGAGAGGAGCGAACAGACTTGAGACGTACGTCAGGAGCAGAATCAATCAGAATCGATGAAAGACTGGGTATGTGTGTAGGGGGCACATAAGGGAGAGGTGGAGGCAAGGACAATACCCAGGTTTCTGCCAGGAGCAAACTGGTCCAGTCGTCATTTACTGAACGGGGGTACCAGAATAAGACTGTATTTTGAGAAGGAGTCATAGAAGAGTTTTATTCTAAAATGTCAACACGGGCTTCCCTGGTGGCGCAGTGGTTGAGAATCCGCCTGCTAATGCAGGGGACACGGGTTCGAGCCCTGGTCTGGGAAGATCCCACGTGCCGCGGAGCAACTGGGCCCGTGAGCCACAATTGCTGAGCCTGCGCGTCTGGAGCCTGTGCTCCGCAGGAAGAGAGGCCGCGATAGTGAGAGGCCCGCGCACCGCGATGGAGAGTGGCCCCCGCTTGCCGCAACTGGAGAGGGCCCTCGCACAGAAGCGAAGACCCAACACAGCCAAAAATAAATAAATAAATAAATAAATAAATAAATAAATAAATAATTCCCATTTAAAAAAATAAAAAAAATAAAATGTCAACACTAAAAACACACCAGGGATCACACCTACTGCAACTATTTGTACTTGAGATGAACAACTTCAGAGGTCCACTTTGAAATCTGCAAGAAGTTAAGACTTTCAAAACCCCCTCACTTCCCCGACCCTCAGTTCCACAGTTACCTTTCCCAGAGGCCCTGCTTTACTAGTGGCCTGTGTGTCCTCCCAGGTAGCGTGGGCACAGGCTAGGGCGCTCGCAGGCACGTACACTCATGTTTACGTATCTGCTCACGCTCAGCCCCCCTCTGGCTCTGCACTCCCGTGGAGATGGCTCCCTGCTGGTCCTCTAACTGAGGGACTATCCTCTCAGCCGCTCCCTTGCGCTCGCTTGCTGGGGGTCTGGGCTCCCTCCCCCTTGCCCTAACCAGATCTGCTATCTACAAGCATGAGAAAGAGCAAGAGCGCTGGGCGCACGTCACAGGCGTAATCACCGTGCGTGAAGTCAGCTGTCTGCCCAGCTAGCCTAAGCCTCCCTCCACCTCATATGCTAGGCAGAGGTTTTTGACAACCACAAGCAGAAAAGCAACACTTCCTTACGTGGCATGCCGTGGCCCCTGAAGGTCTTGGCAACTATAGCAGTGGGCTTGCTCTTCACTTGAGCCGCCTGCTGGAACACCTGGCACAGTGCCTCCACATCGCGGCCATCCACCACGAAAGTATTCCACCTGTCAACCGAGAAGTGGGCCAGGTTAGAAGGCGAAGGGGGGATGGGGCGGAAAGAAGGTGCCACAAAACAGGACAGTTACCCAAAGGCTTCACAGCGCTTCTGAAAGACGTCTGTGCAGTGCTTGAGGGGCAGGGTGCCGCTGTGGTACAGGCGATTCACGTCAAAGATGGCCACCAGGTTGTCCAGACTGTGGTGGGAAGCAAAGGCCATGGCCTCCCAGATGGAGCCATCCGAGGACTCGCCACCTCCAATGAGGCAGAACACCCGGTAGCTGGGGCAAGCCGAGAGACGTTAGGACCGTGCCTGGGGCTCCTCTGGGCAGCTCGAGCAAATATATTTCATGGAGAGAAACAAAGGAGGAGACAGAAGCAGCTGCTTCAGACCTAAGACAATTTTCCCTGTCAACGCTGCCCAAATTCCACAGCTGAGGAAACACAGCTTTAAAAGCTTGGGCCTCACGACATGGGCTGCACCTTTGGCTAGTCTTCTCATTCTAGCTGTAAAAGTAATTTCTACGTTCTTCTGCCACTTCCCTGGGCCCAACGAATAAGAGCGGATGGGGAGAAGGCAGCTCCCTTAAATGCCCAAACATTTACATATATGGTTTCTTGATAAGCTCCATGTTAAGCACTGCCACCTTCTATTTCTGATCTTACAAATTTATATACAATAATAACAATCAAAACATCCTACCTCAGGAGCGTATGTTCTGTTACAAATATTAAACTCCTCTGCAGCAGAAACATGAAATGTTTAAAGCACTAAAACACAACCCAGACCCCCAAAAAATGCTATAAATGAGGTATAAAAAAAGTGATTAACCACAGGATAGGGACTAACAGAGGCAACAGTGAGAGATGAAAAAGGTCAACAGTGGAGGAAGCACAACAAAGTGCCTCCAGAGGGGCCACCTGGGCTGGAACCTGGGACCGAGGGGCTGCAGACTCAGGCACCCTGGGTGAACCATGGGAGTAGAACATGCACACCATCATGGCCAACCCTGAGCCCCCCAGGATCCCCCATCTTGCTGCTCCTACATCAGCAGCACCTGGGCACACACCCCTGCAAGAAAGGCATGGATCTGCCTGTCTTCAGGAAGGTGGACCATTCCAGAAAAAGAGACCTTTGATTAACATGTAGGGGTCCCCAACGGAAAGGCAAATACACCATCTGTTCACTCTACAGTGAAGCTCACTGAGATATGGGAAACAGGAAGATGTCTCTCTTAGTAAAAACTTGAATCCTAGGACTTCCCTGGTGGTCCAGTGGGTAAGACTCCGCACTCCCAATGCAGGGGGCTCGGGTTTGATCCCTGGTCAGGGAACTAGATCCCACAATGCTGCAGCTAAGACCTTGCATACCACCACTGAAGATCTCGCATGCCGCAACTAAGACCCGGCGCAGCTAGCTAGCTAGCTAAATAAACAAACAAGTAAATAAATAAATGTTTAAAAAAAACTTAGACTTGAATCCTAATAAACTGTTTTCTTTCTTTTCAAAAATATTTATTTATTTATTTTGGCTGTGCCGGGTCTTAGTTGCAGCATGCGGGATCCTACAGTTGTGGCATGTGGGCTCATAGCTGCAGCATGCGGGCTTCTTACTTGCGGCATGCATGTGGGATCTAGTTATCTGAACAGGGATCGAACCTGGGCCCCCTGCATTGGGAGTGCGGAGTCTTACCCACTGGACCACCAGGGAAGTCCCTAATGAACTGATTTCTATACTGCAGGCAGCACTTAGAACCCAACAGGAGATGCTAGGACCGCTTCATGAAATATGATTTCTTTTTACTCCTTGAGTACTTGGTAACCTGAACTTTTAACACAATCACTGCCTTCCCAAACTAATAAGCGATAAATAAAGCCAAAGTGCTGGGGGTGGGGTGGGGTGGGAACAGTTAAGTGGTTTCCGGGTAAGCGCCTTACCTGGCCTTGTCAAAGTACTTGCCAGTATATGCCATCCCACACGCGACCCCCAGTCCTTCCCCCAGCCATCCAGTTGCCACATTAACAAACGACAGACTCTGTAAGAGAAAGCACCAAATGAATCTACACACCCTCATGCACCTCAAAGTGTCAGATCAACGTCACAAAGACAACAGAGTCACAGGTAATCCATGCAGCTGGTGAGGGCAACTGGAGCTCTGACAACATAGAAGTGGGAAGCTTCTGCACACAGCAGTCTAAACAGAGCCCAAGAGCAAAGCAGAAAAAAACATAAGCAGAAGTCTTGCCATTTCCACAAGACCTTTTATCTAGCTGTACACAGACCAGATGTTCAATGTTTTTGGAGAATATGGACTCTTAAACAGAAACTAGAAACACTGAAGATGATTTCAATTTCCCTGGTTTGTAAAACTCAAGTCAACTGAGATTTGGGAAGTGGTGATGTAGGAGGTTATGCTAGAAATAAGTCACTTTCTACCACCACTCCATTTATCCCCACTGACCTGCTTGTACGCACAGGCTATCACGGTCCCACGGAGAGAATGTGGCCCTCTGAGGGCCACAAGGTGGTGCCAGTGCCAAAGGTCTGCTGCACTGAGGCCTCACTCACTCCCAAGCTTCTGAAGAGATATCAAACTTATTCAACACTTCTGCTGCCACCATCTTGGCCTGGCCACAAACATCTCTTGCCTCTGTCAGAGCAGTGGCCTCCCTGCTTCCCTCCACAGTCGTTCTCAACACAGCCACCAGGCGGAGCACGATAAAACCGAAGCCCGCCCCTCAATCGCTGCGGAGAACTGTCCAAGGTCTTGTCATCTAACGTCAAGTAGAGCTCAAGTTCTTGCAGTGGCCTGTTCACTCCAGACCCCCATCACCTCCCACTGCTCCGGGTGCCTGGCCTCCTGGATGTCCTTTGAACACGCCACGCACATGCCTGCCTCAGGGCTTTAGCACGTGTGGCCCCCTCTCCCCCGAGTGCTCAGTGCTTGTGCCTAAATAAGGGCACAGCTCACTCCCTCACACCCTCCAAGTCTCTGCTCAAATGTCAACACCAAGGCTTTCCTGGACCATCTCTTTCACCTAGTACCTGCCCTCCACTTCCCTTGGATCTAGGATACTCAGCCCCATCTGACATGCTATTTCTGGGTTTGTTTCTTGTCTGCCCCCTTCCTCCATTCAGATGTCAGCTCCATTCAGAGACTGGTTTGTGTTGTCACTACCACGGATGAGTGGATGGTACCTGTTAGTCTCAGATCCCTCTCCTGTCTTGCTCCACCCTACTGTTCTGCTCTTCCTGGGGCTCTTGACCTTCCTTAACTTTCTCTACGTGCTTTGTGCCCTCACAGATTTGTTTTGCATCTCTAGCCCCGAGAACTGTCCCACTGAAGTCTCTCTTGACAACATCGCTAGCTTAGTCTTTCTCCCTACAGCTCCTATTTTACGCCTGTAACAAGCTCTGGCTCCCAGGTGCCTTACGTGCCCTTGGAGTGAGCCTGCGCTCTACACTCAGACCAACTCCACTTCCCCCCAGCTTTAACGCAGGGGACAAGTAAGCCCACTTCCATAAGGCTTTGCTCTCTGGGTACGATGGTGAGGAAAGCCCCGTTCAGGAAGCAAGAGGCTGTAGGATTAATTGAGAAGATTGGTGGGGCATCAGCATGATGTCTGGCATGGTGGAAGCACGCCCACATGGGTTCCCTTTCCTTTCCCAAGAATCCTTTCGCTGTGGGGGGGACACTCACAACTGAGGGGCCAAGAATAAAGATGCACACAAGCTGCTGAGGGCACCCAGGAAAGAAAGCTTTCTCTTCCAGGTGGTACTTCTCATCTTTGTTCTGACACAAAGTGTGCTTCAAGAACAAATTTACAAGAAGGCTTTTTGGTTACTTCCCAAGCCTCCTTGGCTAAAGAAAACAAAAGAGCTGATAAAACAAAAACTAAGGCCTGGGTGGTGGACGGAGAGATCATGAGCACCTCAGTCAGTGCCATGGCCAGGCCTTAGCAAGCGGCCTCCTCATGCAGCTGTCTACATAGACACTCCTGCCCCGGGAGCACGGATTATGGAGACCCTGGCTTCTCGGCCTCTAGCGAGTCCATTTACTCCATTCCCAACCAGAGCCAAGATGGACTATGCTCCTGAGTGTTTTTTTTTTTAAACTAAATTTATTTATTTTATTTATTTTTGGCTGCATTGGGTCTTCGTTGTTGCATGTGGGCTTTCTCTAGTTGCGGTGCACGGGCTTCTCATTGCAGCGGCTTCTCTTGTTGCGGAGCACGGGCTCTAGGCGCACGGGCTTCAGTAGTTGTGGCACGTGGGCTGAGTAGTTGTGGCTCGTGGGCTCTAGAGCGCAGGCTCAGTAGTTGTGGTGCACGGGCTTAGTTGCTCCGCAGCATGTGGGATCTTCCCGGACCACGGCTCGAACCCGTGTCCCCTGCATTGGCAGGCGGATTCTTTTATATATATATATATATTTTTTTTTAAATTAATTAATTAACTTATTTTTGGCTGTGTTGGGTCTTCGTTTCTGTGCGAGGGCTTTCTCTAGTTGTGGCAAGCGGGGGCCACTCTTCATCGCGGTGCATGGGCCTCTCGCTATCGCGGCCTCTCTTGCTGCGGAGCACAGGCTCCAGACGCGCAGGCTCAGTAGTTGTGGCACACGGGCTTCGTTGCTCCGCGGCATGTGGGATCCTCCCAGACCAGGGCTCGAACCCGTGTCCCCCTGTATTGGCAGGCAGATTCTCAACCACTGCGCCACCAGGGAAGCCCAGCAGGTGGATTCTTTACCACTTCGCCACCAGGGAAGTCCCCTGAGTGTTTTTTCTTGTCTTCAAACTTTATCTGCTGCGTAAGTCTGATGAACACACAAATCTGGCAAATGAGTAGAGCCCAGCCTGAGGCTACACGCCAGAAAGTCTCTCTATCCCTCTAAGGCCAATGACTCTGATTATATGATAGCAGCGGTTATGGGATAGTCTAGGCATCTTTTTTTTTTTTTTTTGGCTGTGCTGCGCGGCTTGCGGAATCTTGGTTCCCTGACCAGGGATTGAACCCAGGCTCCCAACAGTGAAAGCGTGGAGTCCTAACCACTGGACCACCAGGGAATTCCCACATCTTTCCCTTTTTTAAAGTAAAGCTCTAAACACCCATACTTTGTTTGTACACCTATAGTTATTCAGTTTTTATGATGAAGGAAATTCAAGCTTACAGAAAAGTTGTACGAATAGTACAATGCAGTTCCATATACTCTTTACCTAAATTTGTCAACTATTACTAATGGACTTCGTTTGCTTCATCTCTCTTCCTCTACACACACGTTTTATTTATCCTTTGCCAAACCTCATTTGAGATTATGTTTTAGACACCAAGGCAAGGATCATAACTACGGCTCCAGGTACTCTGCCTATACTCTGCCTTTGTCTTTACTTCCCGCTGCCCAGATTTGGGGTTTCTATTTGCACATGTCGTTCTACCAGTTGAGCTTTAAATGCTTTGCTCAGAACACAGCAAACTTTCAGACAGCATCAAAAGAGCTGCTTGTTCTTCTAGATCGACCTTGCTTTTAATATTTCTTTTCTTTCCTGTCCCCCAGTGTCATGAGGTTATCTCGTACTATAGCTAGCCTAATGAGAAACTCCTTATTGGTATCAGGTCAGATACGCAGAGAAATGGAAGAGAAAGCTGACTGACGGGTGGGACATCCCTCCAAATCAAGCTCAACGCTCCTCGAGCTCAACAAGTTGGATTCACTCATGTGGCCCTCCTCTACCCAGGTGGCAGAGGATCGGAGCAGCATGACCCTGACAAGGGGGGCTTTAGTGCTAGGTGGGGTAAAGTGAGGCACCATCAAAGGAAAAGAAGGACTGCCAGCTGCTGCAAGTCATCCTTCCCACCACGCAGTCCTCACTAGAACACCTTTTAGATCTTTATGAGGTGCCATGGTCTGAATGTTTGTGCCCCCTCCCCAAAATCCATTATGTTGAAAACCTAATGCCCAAGGTGATAGTATTAGGAGGTAGTGGTCTTTGGGCAGTGATTAGGTCATGAGGGCAGAACCCTGAAGAGTGGGGTTAATGCCCTTATAAAAGAGAGACCATTTCTCCTTACATCACACGAGGATACAGTGAGAAGTCTGCCACCAGGAACAGGGCCCTCACCAGAACATGACCATGCTGGTGCCTTGATCTTAGACTTCTAGCCTCCAGAACTGTGAGAAATAAATTTCTATTGTTTATAAGCCACCCAGTCTTTGATGTTTTATTATATCAGCCTGAACAGATGAAGACATGAGGCAAAGAGAGAAGCACCAAAAGGATAAACAGAGGCCATTTCAGGTCTTGTTGCCACATGGTGGCTTTTAAAATGAGTTCAGGAATCAAGTGTCTGAGCATGGGTTCCCATGCCAGCTTACCTTGGAGAGGACGAATCTGTCATTGTTCGGGTTCTCCGGGTCCATCTGTTTATACCTCATGATGTAGAAAAACAGCACAGACATGATCTCAGCAGCACTGCTGCACACTGTGGGGTGGCTGAAAGACATGGCACAGGTCGTTTCTCACAGGCAAGTGACTCACCAGGGACACACACAGTGCATGAGGAGGCCTTTCAGCACATGGTCTCCTCAAACTGGAAGCAGCAGTCATCTCTGCCAGTCCTGAAAGAATCCAGCCAAGGGAAAGGGATGCTGGGCCACTGCCCGCCAAGTTCACAGCTTGTAAGGATGCTTTCAGGCCCAGGAACCTCACAACTCCTCTCCCTGTAGGAAGCAAGACCTCACAGACCAGCCCCCTTCTATCAGTGGAGCACCGGCATACTTGGGGAAGTTCGCCTGGTGACTCTGTAAGCATTTGAGTGTCATTTCACTTGTCTGAATTCACCTGTGATATCATTAATCAGAAATTTCACAAAGCAGAAATAAACCCACACGTATGTGGTCAACTAATTTTTGATGAGGGAGCCAAGAATACTCAATGCAGAAAAAACAGTCTCTTCAACAAGTGATACAGGAAAAACTGGGTATTCACATGTAAAAAAATGAAACTGGACACCTACCTTATACCACTCACAGAAATTAACTTGAAATGGATTAAAACTTAAACGTAAGACCAGAAACCATAAAACTCCTAGAAGAAAAACATAGGCACTACGCTACTTGACCTGAGTCTTAGAGAGGGTTCTTTGAATCGGACACTAAAAGCAAAAGCAAAAAAAAAAGCAACAAAAACAACAAACAAAAACCAAGTGGGACTGAACCAAACTCTTCATGGCAGAAGAAACCATCAACAAAATGTAAAAGCAACCTACTGAATAGGAGAAAGTATTTGCAAATCACATATCTGATAATGTGTTTATATGGAAAATATATAAAGAACTCACATAATTCCATAACAAAACAACAAAAAATCCGCTTAAAAAATGGGCAAACGATCTGAATAGGCATTTTCCCAAAGAAGACATACAACAGGCACATGAAAAGGTGCTCAACACCATTGATCATCAGGGAAATTGCAAGTCAAAACCACAATGAGATATCCCCTCACACCTATCACAACGGCTGTCATCAAAAAGATGAGTTAACAAATCTGGCAAAGATGTGGAGAGAAGAGAACCCTTGTGCACTGTTGGTGGGAATGTAAATTAGAGGAGCCACTATGGAAAACAATATGGAGGATCTTAAAAAAAAACACCACCATATGATCCAGCAATTCCACTACTGGGAGTATATCTGAAGAAAATGAAAACACTATGTGGAAGAGATATCTGCACCCCTACGTTCACAGCAGCACTATTTACAATAGCCAAGCTATGGAAACAACCGAAGTGTCTGATAGATGAATGGACAAAGGAGATGTGGTACAGATATATAATGGAACATAATTCAGGCACAAAAAGGAAATTCTGCCATTTATGACAACATGGATGGGCCTTGAGAACATTATGCTAGATGAAGTAACTCACAGAAAAAGAAATACTGTATTATTACACTGTGGAATCTAAAAAAAAACCCAAACCCAAACTCACAGAAAAAGAGATCACCAGATTTGTGGTTACCAAAGGTGGGGGTTGAGGGGATGAGGAACTGGATGAAGGTGTCGAAAGTTACAAACTTCCAGATATGAAATAAATAAATACAGGGCTTCCCTGGTGGTGCAGTGGTTAAGAATCCGCCTGCCAATGCAGGGGACAGGGGTTCGAGCCCTGGTTCGGGAAGATCCCACAGGCCGCGGAGCAACTAAGCCCGTGCGCCACAACTACTGAGCCTGCGCTCTAGAGCCCGCGAGCCACAACTACTGAGCCCGCGGGCCACAACTACTGAAGCCCGTGCACCTAGAGCCCGTGCTCCACAACAAGAGAAGCCACCGCAATGAGAGGCCCGCGCACCGCAACGAAGAGCAGCCCCCGCTCGCCGTAACTAGAGAAAGCCCGCACGCGGCTACGAAGACCCAATGCAGCCAAAAATAAATAAATAAATAAATTTAAAAATAAAAAAAGTATTAGGACATGCAGCTGGTGTGTAGTCTAGCACTCGCATGCTTGGCTTGGACCTACTACTGACCTGCATTTCATGGGTTTTGATGCCAGAAATGCCCTGACAGGAGGTGCAGGACAGAATCCATAAGCTTAGGGAGAGAGGAATTTGAGAGTAGATTCATCATATCCAGCCTGAACACTCCACCCCCCAACTGTGTTCCAGGGATAGGTCCAGAAGCAGCTCTTTTCAGCAAGGCGCTGAGAGAGCCATTAGAGCAGGAACACCAGCGTAAGGACTGAGGACCAGCCGGAGCCAAGGCCCCGACCCCAAGGAACAATCTGGCATGTTCCAGGAAAAGCAAGAATGGCGGGCTGGAGGCAAGCGAGCAAGGCGCAGAAAATGAGCCTCTAAGCAGGAAATAGTTGGGCAGCCTGCTACAGGATTGCTTGATGCGTATAACCCTAAACCCTCTAGTTCTGGGAGCAAAAACCTGACTTGAGTTGCCCCCGTGGAGAGTCACACCTTCTCACCCAGTTTCCAGACCCAGAGCCCCCCTGATGGAAGGGGAGGCCGTGTTCCCTGGGAGGGACCTTGTTGCAGCATTGCTGGAAGTGCACACCGCAAATCTTCCTAAGCCTTCCTAAAGGACCCATTCACTAAAGTGACAGGTCGTCCTGGAGAAGAACACGTGTGTCACACCTGTCAAGTGACATGGGGAAGACTTTGTTACCTTCTTGCTGTCCCCACCTCTAGAAGCGTGGGCACCTCTGGCGGATACTTAGATCCCTGGTGGTATGGGTACTAGCTCTGGACACTTCTCTGGCAGCTATCCTTGGGCGGGCGGGGGAAGGACCCGCGCTTTATCTTAGAACATCTCAGAGGCACACTCAGGAGGCGCTGGAATTCAGTGGGCGGGGAGAGAACTGTGTGTGGGGGTGGGTGCCACATTCTGGGCCGTGGGAGGGTGGAAGCTCCCAGGAGTACAGATCAAGGCAGCTCTGAGAGGCCAGGACTGGGGCCCAGCCGGACAAGGAGTGACAGTGCTCGTTTGCCATCTGGGTGGGGTCGCCACCTTCCTCTTCCCCTTCTCCAAGTCACCCTGGGGAGCACAACGTCTCTTTTCTCTGCCGGGTCAGGGTGGGCCCAACGGTGCTCACGGGGTCTCCTGAGCCCTGGATCTTGGGGTCGGCTTTTTCTTGGCCTTCCTCGCGGGAGGGCGCAGACCGCCTGGAGCCGACGCAGGCCCCGCCCCGGGTCTCCAGGGAAGGAGGACTTGGCGTACAGCTCGCAAAGAGGGCTCAGGACTCTTCGGTTATGGCCGGGGGGCTGCGGAGGCGGGGCGAGGGCGGGCCTCCCGCTCCGGCCTCCCGGTCGACAAAGGAACGCGCGCAGAGCCTCCAGCAGGGCGCCTCCGTGTTGGGCTCTGGCGCGCAGGGGAATGTACAGAGGGCTTGTCCCAGGCTCCGCCATGCCCGAGAACACGCGCGCAGCCGCCGTAAGCCCCATTCGGCATTTTCCTTCTTTCAACTCTAGGAACATACGTCTTTCATAGTTACGGCAAAGCCTCGGGCAAGAGTACTACGCCCAAAATGGCCAGCCGGAAGCCGGCTTCTCTCGCCGATGTGGCGAAGCCCCATTCGCCAGCTGGCCGCCTGCGGCAGGGGACCCCCCCCGCCCCCCCCGCTCTGCGCTTGTCCCCAGCCACTCCCGCACGCAGGCGCAGAGCACCTCTGTGACTACGGTCCGGAAGTCTGATAGAGTGTCTATCCGCTCTCACCCGGACTCTATGGTTCCTACGCGTGAAGATAGACCGCCTATATAAGGCCTGCGCAGGCGTAAGAGTATCTCTTTCCGTTCGGCGCGGTGAGTAGTCGGTGTTTGCGGCTCGTGCGTTGCCCTTGCCATTTCTCTTTCCTAGTTTGAAGTCTGTCTTCGACTGGTCTTCCGACCTTGTATGTTTTGTTTCAGCCACTGAAGATCTTGGTGTCGCCATGGGCCGCCGCCCCGCCCGTTGGTGAGTGCCTGTTTCGCTGCTGGGGAAAGGGAGGGAGAATTGCATTTGGCTGCTAAAAGCAGTCGTGGGGTGGGGTCTCTCTAGTGCGGCTTTCCTGTCCTGGGAACGGACTCCGCGTATTCCCGAAGAACTTGCAGGTCGCTTTTGGTCTTAGTTTGTACCATTTGGTTTTAAAAATTCATGCTGGTGTTTACCGCTTCTCCCTTTTTGTTGGAGTGGCCGGTTGACCCAGGTCTGCATATGTTAGCTCCAGTTTAGGACTACAAGCGACGTACGCCTTGCGTCCCGCGTTCAGAGCTGAAAAGTCGCTTGCCTTTTAGGTTCGGTGCCCTCAGGGCCTTTGTGTCCCATTCCCGTTTTATTTCTAGGCGACGTGCCGTGTGGGCTCCTCGGACGCCAAGGGCAGTCCCAGAAAAGCGTGTTCAGCCGCCTCGTGTGCCCTGCAGGGGGCGCCCTTCACGAGGCTTGGAGGCCGACTTAATGCCACGTGCCCAAAGGTCTTTAGGTGGATGGCATGAAGTGTGTTACTCTTACGTGGTATTTAAATTGAGAAAGTCCGTTTCAGGATGTTAGCCTTATAGGAAGTTGAAAACACAACAGGGCATAGAGTGGTTTTTTTGTTTTTTTTACTTTTATAAGCTCCTAGCATAGGTATCCTAATTTCTGGCCACATCTTGTTTTAGCACCAATTTCCAGGAATGAAGACCAAGCTTAGAGATGACATGTGTCATCTCCCCCTCTCCCAACGCCCCTTTGGTCGTAGATTGAGGAAGCACTCAAAGTGCCTATTGTGGAGTTCTGCTAACTTGGGTTCCCCCCCTTCCCTGCAGTTACCGGTATTGTAAGAACAAGCCGTACCCAAAGTCTCGCTTCTGCCGAGGTGTCCCCGGTAAGTGGTGGGAAAGCTCCCAAACCGGTTTGGCTGCACTGACCCAGTTGCTATGGCACAGCCACACACTAACCAGTTTTTTTTCAGATGCTAAAATCCGCATCTTTGACCTGGGGCGGAAGAAGGCAAAAGTGGATGAGTTCCCTCTCTGTGGCCACATGGTGTCGGATGAGTACGAGCAGCTGTCCTCTGAAGGTGAGGCAGGTTTCCTTGTTAACCATTCCTGGGCCCTTGTATGTGCTCCCCCAGCCAGACCTAGAGCTCGCTGCACTGGAATTACCAGGTCATTAATCACGAGCACCCAATCATGAGCCTCTTTAACTAAACTCACGCAGCCACTACAGGTGTTCCCAGAGAACCATGGTAAGTGCTTCTGTGCCATTTTGTCTCACTCTGCTGCCTCCCCCACCCCAATAGCCCTGGAGGCTGCCCGTATTTGTGCCAACAAGTACATGGTGAAAAGCTGTGGCAAAGATGGTTTTCACATCCGAGTGCGGCTCCACCCGTTCCACGTCATCCGCATCAACAAGATGTTGTCCTGTGCTGGAGCTGATAGGTGAGCTGGGTCCTGAGACTCCTGGCCTTTTCAGATGTTTTCCCATATCTTAAAGCCTGGGCTTGATTATTTTTTCCATCAGTCAGGGCAAAGAGGTGGCCTCACAAAGACTCAACCACCCATAGCAAAGCCAGGCCAAAGAGCTAGCAAGTGGACTTCAGTGGACACTGAACAACCCAGAGTCCCAGAGACAAACACAAAAGGCGTCATGGCTCTGGGCAACAGGTAGAGGGAGCTGCTGCTGCGGGAGTAGCTCTTCTTTGAGCCTCATGACATAACCTGCAGGCAGGCAGGTTGCTGCCGTGGTCACAGGTTGGATGGCTTTCAGATGAGCCCAGTAGCACCTTGCAGGGACTCTAGCTAGTCTGTTTGGGGTACTCTGTGTCCTTTGCAGCCAGTTAAGCCGACCGTGCTCTTCTCCCCGTGGGGGCCCGGTGCGCAGTGGCTGCAGACAGCAGCCTCCTGGGTAGTGTATGCAGCCTGTTGCCTGTGTGGGTTGCCCTAAGGGACCTTGGAGACAGCCCTTTCCCGTGGACATTAATGACTGGCGTGCTGTCCCCAATCTAGGCTCCAGACAGGTATGCGCGGTGCCTTTGGAAAGCCCCAGGGCACAGTGGCCAGGGTCCACATTGGCCAGGTCATAATGTCCATCCGCACCAAGCTGCAGAATAAGGAGCATGTGATTGAGGCCCTCCGCAGGGCCAAGTTCAAGTTCCCTGGCCGCCAGAAGGTATGTAGTGCTGCAGCCTTGGTCTCACCTTTCCCTGCTCCTGTCTCCATGTCTCCTGACTCGGCTGTTTCTTTCTCTAGATCCACATCTCCAAGAAGTGGGGATTTACTAAGTTTAATGCAGATGAATTTGAAAACATGGTGGCAGAAAAGCGGCTCATCCCAGATGGCTGTGGGGTCAAGTACATCCCTAATCGTGGCCCCCTGGACAAATGGCGGGCCCTGCACTCGTGAGAGCCTTGGCGCTGCCCCCTGCCTACCCATGCCCACCAATAAACTCTATACTTTCTTGTCCCTGTCTTTGCATCTGGATTCATGGGGGGTGGGGAGCCTCTGGGAGCCCTAGGGTTGCTGTTCCTTCTCTTCAGAAAAAGGCTGACAACTAAGCTGGCCAGTTGGCACTTAGCAGGGCCAGCACCAGGACCAGCACTTGGACCTGCCTTAGATCCCAGGCAGTAGGATCACGAGTCCCCCTGCATGTGCATGGAGCACTTCCTTAGTAAAGCACCCACCCTGGGTGATGGAAAAGGGTCTCAGGCAGCTGTGGAAGCTCTTCCCCAAGGGTCCCAGACCAGGACAGGAACATTGTTGGACATGGGGAGGAAAGAACCAGACCAGACATGGTTCTGGCTGTATTTTCACCAGTTACTCCTGGAGTAAACATTTGTCCTGGGCCTAACCACATTTCCCTGTCCACAGAGTTGAGAAATCTCGTCACCCCGCCCCATCCTAAGCCTAACCCACTACCCCTCATAGGGCCTCACTCCCAGGGCCCTTTACTCCTGATATCAAGCTCCTATGGCTGAGATAGGGCTTGGTGACAAGAGACCTTTGGGCAAATAGTGTGCAGTGCCCTCTTTGGCCCAGGGGATCCTGGTGTGCTGTCTGACACCAACTGCCAGGGCCACCCTGCTGTAAGAGCAGCTGAGTCCCAGAGCTCTGCTCGGTGGGGGGGCGGCCTGAGGCTGTGAGCCCAGGAGAAGAGGACCCTAAAGGGATTCGGTTCCAGAGCCCAGCATAGTAGCCGGAGAGCCTTGCTGCAGTCTCGCTGTGACTGAATGCAGCACTCGGCCTCTCAGCCCCTGAGAGGCCTCTGGCATTTTGGAATCCTTAGTAACTGCCATTTCTAAAGTTTAAAACTACCTTTTAACCTAAAGTAGATGTTTCTAAATTATAAAAACATAACTTGCATTTAAAAAACGGCTCTGATGTCCTGCTAGCCATCTTTTTTTTATTTATGGCTGTGTTGGGTCTTCGTTTCTATGCGAGGGCTTTCTCCAGTTGTGGCAAGCGGGGGCCACTCTTCATCGCGGTGCGCGGGCCTCTCGCTATCGCGGCCTCTCGTTGCGGAGCACAGGCTCCAGACGCGCAGGCTCAGCAATTGTGGCTCACGGGCCCAGCCGCTCCGCGGCACGTGGGATCTTCCCAGACCAGGGCTCGAACCCGTGTCCCCTGCATTGGCAGGCGGATTGTCAACCACTGCGCCACCAGGGAAGCCCTCCTGCTAGCCGTCTTTAATGAGCTCTGTTCTCTGGGAAATGGAGCTGGGGAAGGAGGGGTTCTGTGATAACACTAAGTGGAGTCATTGTTACTTCAGCGTATGTTGTATCCTGTAGCCCTTTCCCCTGGGGGATCACATAGTCACATAGTAGCTATTATGGTTGCACAGTAACTTTTGTAGATACTATAACTGGTTTATGTAGCTACGTTGTGTGCACCTGTAGCCTTGGCAACCAGCCTCTTCCAGGCAGTGCCGACAGCATCCTGGGGGGTGGGGGCCAGACTGCATGGTGGTTCTGAACATGGACTTGAACAGAGGTGTCAGGGCAGCTAGCTGGGTTACAATGAACTTAAACATTTCCTGTTGACTAGTTACCGTGTGTGTGTGTGTGTAAACCGCTTATCTCCGTCCTTGTATCTAGTGGGGTCTTGATATTGTTGGTTCATATGAGTCCCATGTACGATAAAGATGACCCTTTGCCATGTCTGCTACACACACGTAATATCCCTGCAGTCTAGCTTTCTGTTCTCAGCGTGTATGGTCTTGTTATACAATAAATTTTTTTATTTCTTTGGCTGCATCGGGGTCTTAGTTGTGACACGTGGGATCTTCATTGCGGCATGGGGGATCTTAGTTCCCCAACCCCCGCCCCCCAAGCCCTGGAGCCTGCTTTTTGTCCTCACTCCTGACACTACCTGGGGGAAGAGTGGCACGGTTCCAGCCTCAGGGCCCCTGCCTTCCTCTTCCACATTCCGATGCCAAGCACAGGCCCAACCAAAGAACGTGAGGCAAAGCAAAGGCACACAGGAGTGGCAGGGCAGGATAGAAGGGGGCGGGGGTCTGAGCCCAGGAAACAGCACAGGCCTCACATCTGTGGGCAGCTGGTACGCCCTGGCTTCAGGCCACCAGGCCCAGCTGGGGGGACAGGAGTGGCAGGAGAAGCAGGAGTGACAGTGCCGGAGTGGCCAGGCTGACGGGCTGGACCCCGCGCACCGCACAGCTCAGCTCCACCTCCACCTCCACGGGGAAGTGATCGCTGACGTTGAGGGCCTGGGGGTGGGCAGCGGGACAAAGCATCAGTCTCAGGGCCTAGGGACTTCTCTGTGAGCCCATTCCTGCCTCAGCCCTTTACCTCCTCCTCGGTGAGCCCAAAGCTCCGGGGGAAGTCGAAGGCGGCTGTGCCGCGCAGCAGGCTCTGGAGATGCTCCCCGTGTAGCACTATGCGGTCGTAGGTGCAGCGGGTGCTGGCCCGCACCGTGGTGTCCACGCCATCAGCGATGGCCCAGTGGAAGGCAGCCTGAGTCCGAAGGACTAGGCCATCCAGGTGCTTTTTGGTCAGCGAAGCACAGTCAGCGTTGAAGTCCCCAAGCAGGATCACGTCCTGGAGAGGGAAGCAGCAGTCGGGCCTGGCCAGCTGGCCGTCCTGTCCCCTCCCTCCCGTACAATTGGCCCAGCCCTACCTCGCTCTGCCAGCGCTGGGAGGCGTCCAGAAACACGTGGTACAGGGCGTTCAGCTCCGTCTCTACGGCCTTCGGCGTGGTGTGCAGTGGGACCAGCACCAGGCTGGGAAGGACTGCAAGGCCCCAGGGACGGAGGGCTCCCAGCCACTCCTGGCCCTCCTCTGCCCAGCACCCCCCCCGGCCCCCCGTAGAACCCACCAGAGCCCCATTCCTGCTCCCTCATAACGGGCCACCCTTCATCCCTACCTACCCTTGCTGGGCAAAGAGAACCGGCACACAAAGGGCTCCCGGGCAAAGAGGTCATCCTGATCGTCGTACACGTAGGAATCCAGGACCTGCGTCTTGTGTGACCTGGTGGACCACAGGTTTCGGTTTGCAAGTGCCCACATCAGACCTGGCACTCAGGGAGGGGGCCCTCCACCAGCAGCTCCATTTCATGTAAGCACAGCCTGCCTAGCCTTTCTTTCTAGAACTTCTTTTAGATTGAGATATAATTTGCACATCGTAAAACTCACCTGTTTAAAATGCACAATTCAGTGGCGTTCAGTACATTCACAAGGTTGTGCAACCATCACCACAATCAATTTTAGAACATTCTTATCACCCCAAAGAAACCTCGCCCATGAGCAGTTCCCGATCCCCTCCCCGCCAGCCCCTGGCAGCCCCTGATCTGTCTTCTGTCTCTGTACATTCGCCTCTGCTGGACATTTCATGTGAATGGAATCCAATAATACAAAGTCTTCTGTGTCTGGTTCTTTCCCTTAGCACATGTGTTTCAGGTTCATCCAGGCTGCAGCCTGGCTCAGACTTCCTTCCTTCTTAGGCTGAATGATATTCCACTATGTGGAGAGACCGCCTTTTGTTTATCTGTTCATCAGCTGACGGACACTCGGATCATTTCCACTTTGAGATTGTTATGAGCGGTACTGCTGTATGGGCGTGTCTCTGTTCCCCCGTCATTTTGGAGTAAATTCTAGACATTATGTAATTTCATCTATGTATAGGAACAGGTCTCCTTCCCTGACTGCCACCCTTGCCCTCTCAATCCTGACCACCCCCCCCGCCCCGAGGCTATCCTCCCAGGGACTTAGGGCTGTTTCCGGAAACTGGGTCTGCCCAGGACCCACGACAGGCCCCTGGTAAGCCTCTTCCCAGAAGCTGCAACCAATCACTCCCAAAGAGGGAGCCAGCCTCACCCCGAGCCCCTGTGGCTTCCACAGGAGAGAGGCGGGGGGCCCCACTTCTGTGCTTGCAGAAGGCCACCTGCTGGAGGGACACATGGGCACTAAAGCTGTCTGGGGTAGAGGACAAGAAGACCCCAGGGTAAAACCACTGAGGAGAAAAAGTGTGATGCGGAGGTGAGGACCACCCTTGGGGCTATTGCGCCACCTCACACCGGGCCAAGTGTCCAGACCGCCCCGGTTACCATCTGCACTCACCGGTAGATATACACGTATTTCTCCTTGTACGTGCCACGCCCCAGCAGGAGGCTGCTCAGGAAGCTGTAGGGCCCAGAGTCATCAAATCTGCCAGGAAAGGGGAACCTCGGGTCAGCGGCCCTGAGGCTCGGTGGGGCCCCCAGTTTAGACCCCCAGAGCCCTCCTCACCGATTGAGTTCTCGAAGCAGGAGCGGGATGGCACTGCCAGTAGAGTCCACCACCTCCTGCAGCACTGTGATGTCACAGCGAGCCAGGATCTGCAGGACACCAGGAAGGCCAGCCCCACTCAGTGCCAGCCACCCTGGGAGAGGGGTGGTATCCCTGGGGACCTGGCACCAGCGCGGCCAAGAGTGTCATGACATGCTGGCTGCAGGCCAAACAGAGCAGCGAGGCTAGAAGGGACCCGGGAGAAGACTGAATGCCATCTCCACCAACACCACACCCACTTTATGGAGGAGGAGACTGAGGCCAGCGACAGGGAAGAACGGTGCTCCATGTCTCCACACCATGTCTCCTGATGTCCCCTCTTCTCTGGCACATGCCCCTGGTCAGGTAGGGCTAGGGGCTTTGGGTCATGGTCCTTAGGGGCACAGCTTCTCTGCAGTGATGAACCTACCCGAACTAAGGTGTCCAGCACAGGCTCCTTGGCCACCTTGTTGAGCGTCAGCCGCTGGGTGTTAAAAGCACAGATGTGAAAGGCCTCAGCCCCACCAGCCAGGAGGAGGAGCAGGAGCAGTGCATGGCCGTGTATGGGCTTCTGGAACCCTCCAGAGGAATCCAGGTTGCTCCAGGTTCAGGTCCCAGTCGGGCTCAATTCTAGTTCCAGAAGGACATGGTAATATGCGACAGAGAAAGTGATGCCATCCTGCTGCTGCCCAGCACCAGCCTCCCAGAGCTGCCAGCACCACACATTTCCTGCCTTTCTTCCTTGTGGACACCTTCCGACATCAGCATGTATGGTTCAATCTCATTCTTTTTAATTGCGGTCAAATACACATAGCATCAAGTTCACCATCTTAACCATTTTTAAGTTCAGTGGCATGAAGCACCTTCACATTGTTGTGCAACCATCCCCACCATCCATCCCCAGAACTTTTCCATCTTCCCAAACTGAAACTCTGTCCCCATTAGACACTAACCCCCACCCCCCTCCCCCAGCCCGTGGCCCCCCGTCCTGCTTTCTGTCTCTAGGAATCTGACGACTCTAAGCAGCTCATACAAGTGGAGTCATACAGTATCTGTCTGTTTGTGACCGTTTGATTTCACTGATCATAATGTGCTCATTTCATCCATGTCAGAATGTCCTTCCTTTTAAATTCTAAATAACATTCCACTGTATGGATGGACCACATTTTGTTCATCTATTCACCTATCCATGGACACTGGGTTGCTTCCACTTTCTGGCTACCGTCAATAGTGCTACTGTGAACGTGAGTGTACAAATATCTCTTCAAGTTCCTGCTTTCGATCCTTTTGGTTAGATACCTAGAAGTGAAATTGCTGGAACATATGGTAATTCTATATTTAATTTTTTTGAGGAACTGCCATACTATTTTCCACAGTGGCTGCCCCATCTTACATTCCCACCAGCAGTTCACAAGGGTTCAACCTTAGAGTTGATTCCAACTTTTCACCGCCATTAGCAACTAGAAGGACCATCTTCGTGCATCTCTGTCTCCTCACTTGGCAGACATTATGTTTAAGACAAACTCCCAGCAGTATAATTGCTGGATTCAAGGGCGTATGCATTTAGAATGATCTCGGATACAACAAATCACTACACTGCAGTGTGTGATGGAGCCCCTCTCCCCATCCCCTCTACCACTGGTGAGCCCTACTTGTTCATCTTACCAGCTGGAGCCCCCCTCTTCCTGAGTGTCTTTCTCAGTTTATCTTTCTCTCAGGCTCCCAGGCTTTGCCCTGTCCTTTGGGCTCAGGCCCTTGCTCAACTCCCTGTTGGTGTTGCCCTCATACAGCGACGTAAGTCCCTCTACTTCTGTCTGCCTGCTTTTCTCTGTTGCCTTGTCACCTTCCCCCTTGGTTTCACTTTCTGCCTGCCTGGGCTCCATGCCTGTTTCTCCCTAGCCACCTGCTCTGTCATTCATGCTAGTTTGGGTCCCCTGCCCTGGTATCTATTCTGGGATGTATGTAGGCCTTTAGGCAGCCCTGGGCTGGCGAGGGCAGGCTTGGAGGCTGTGGGGCCAGGGGCTCCCAGGTGGGCGGAGGAAAAGAACTAGAGAGTTCCTGGCCTCAGCCCAAAGTCGGTCCGGGCTCCCAACACCAGCCCTTAGCCCCAGCCCTGGGATTCCCTTCCCCTCTCGCCTTCCCTCACAGGCTGGGGGCAACTTCCTCCTTCCCTCTGGCCAGAGGGCTCCCATACCTGCACAGACCGGGTCGTCTCCACACCACCTTCCTGTGCTGTGAGCGGATCGCGACTCCCCACGGAATCACAGCGTCTGCCTGGGCAGAGACCGCAGACGAAAAAAGAGGTACAGGCTCTCAACTCTCCCCACCCGTCCGGGCTGGTTCGGCAGCCCCACCCTTCCCGGTGGGCGGGCCCGGCCCTGGCTCCGCCCCGGAGGCCGCAGGGAGGTTGGGCAGCTGGCCTGGCGCGGACCTGGCCGCCCACTTTCCCACCAGACCCAGCCTTCCCCGCCCGGGTGGGACAGGGCGCTAGCGGAGGCGAAGGCGGGGGAGGGTTTGAGCAGATGACCGAGCTGTGAGTCAGAGTTTTGCCTGGGCCCAGGGCGCGCGGCGAGGGGCTGCGGGCGCCCGAGCGCAGACTCCGTTCTGCGCTCTCCCAGGCCCGGCGCTCAGCCCCCGTCCCCGGCCGCCTGCAGGAAGGATACGGTGGGGAAGACTCCAGAGCTGGAGCGTGTGCCCGACAGAGGGAAGCCCCGCGGCGAGCCTGGGCACCCCCGAGGACAAGAGCCTTCTCTCCAAGTCCTCGGGCCGGGCCCGGTGTGGCTGCGCACTTCTGAGCGCTCTGAATACCCAAAGCGAGCGACAGTCGGCGCAGGAACTGGCCATGGTGGTGGAAGCCGAGGGCGGACTAAAAAACTGTACCTGAGAGATTAGAGCGCTGGCAGCTCAGTGCCCCGTGGGGGTCCTGCACTGTCGCTGCTGGGACAAGTGGGGGACTCAGGCGGTGTCTGCGGGCGGGCGATGGGTCCTTACTGGATGGTTGCAGTGCGGTCTTCGGGGCAATGTCCCCGTTGGCAGGACCTACGTGCTAATGGATTTGGGGTGGTGATGAGCCGAAGATTGGGAATTTTTTTATTTTTCCGCGTCTTGCTGGATCTTAGTTCCGGACCAGGGATTGAACCCAGGCCCTCCGCAGTGAGAGCACCGACTCCTAACCACTGGACCGCCAGGGAATTCCCGGGAAAAATATTTTTTAATCAATAAAATTATACTTTGCTTTAAAAATAAAAAATAGACTGCTTAACGACTACAGGGCTTTCTTTTTGGGGTGATGAACATGTTTGGACCTAGTTAGAGGTGGTGCTTGACAACACTGAGGGTGTACTAAACGATATAAAATACTGTAATATATATAGTATTTCCTATTGTATGTTATATGCCACTATATATTACATATTGCATCACATGTTACATTATATTACATACATACATTCGTATAGTACAATGCTGTAATATTGTGATTATATAAAATTGTAGGCCTTCCCTGGTGGCACAGTGGTTAAGAATCCGCCTGCCAATGCAGGGGACACGGGTTCGAGCCCTGGTCCGGGAAGATCCCACATGCCGCGGAGCAACTAAGCCATGTGCCACAACTACTGAGCCTGCGCTCTAGAGCCCACGAGCCACAACTACTGAAGCCCGCGTGCCACAATTACTGAAGCCCTCGTGCCTAGAGCCCACGCTCCGCAACAAGAGAAGCTGCCGCAGTGAGAAGCCCGCGCACCGCAACGGAAGAGTAGCCCCCGCTCCATGCAACTAGAGAAAGCCCACGCGCAGCAACGAAGACCCAATGCAGCCAAAAATAAATTAATTAATTTAAAAAATTAAATAAATTGTATGGGGACTTCCCTGGTGGCGCAGGGGTTAAGAACCCGCCTGCCAATGCAGGGGACATGGGTTCGAGCCCTGGGTCTGGGAAGATCCCACATGCCACGGAGCAACTAAGCTCGTGCGCCACAACTACTGAGCCTGCGCTCTAGAGCCCACGAGCCACAACTACTGAGCCTGCATTCTGCAACTACTGAAGCCCGTGCACCTAGAGCCCATGCTCCACAACAAGAGAAGCCGCCGCAATGAGAAGCCCGCGCACCACAACGAAGAGTAGCCCCCGCTCGCAGCAACTAGAGAAAGCCCGCGTGCAGCAACGAAGACCCAACGCAGCCAAAAATAAATAAATTAATAAATTAATTTTTTTAAAAAATAAATAAGTTGTATGTAGCTAATTATGTAAAATTACGTAATGTAACATATACAACATATAACATTACATATGTTACATACATAAAATAATGTATGAATATAAAATGCTATAAAATACTATAAAATGGTTAATTCCATGTTATATGAAATTAATGAAAACGAAGGGAGAAAAAAACTAAAGTAAAAGTGCTCCGCCAGTCCCGATCTTTTTTTTTTTTTTAAATAAATTTATTTTATTTATTTATTTTTGGCTGCATTGGGTCTTCGTTGCTGCGCGCAGTGCACGGGCTTCTCATTGCAGTGGCTTCTCTTGTTGTGGAGCACGGGCTCTAGGCGCGCGGGCTTCAATAGTTGTAGTACGTGGGCTTAGCTGCTCCGCGGCACGTGGGATCTTCCCTGACCAGGGCTCAAACCCGTGTCCCCCAGCATTGGCAAGCGGACTCCTAACCACTGCACCACCAGGGAAGCTAGCCCTGATCTTGCGTGGTGTCAGGTAATCGTGCTGCGCAGCCCGTGTTACTCACGGAGCCTTTACCAGGGAGGAACTAATCAGACAAAACGGACTTGCAGCCAGACGGCAGCCTCAAATCCGGACTGCTCCGGAGCGGGGCGGGGCCACGCGGCCCGCGGGCCCGCCCCCGCTGCCGTCAAGCGGCCCGGGCGCGTTTTGCGACAGACGGCGGTAGAGCCCGGCGCCGTCGCAGGCTCGCTTTCCGGCGGGTGCGGGGGCCTCGCGGCTGTTGCCCCCGTCCGCGCTAGGTCCTCAGTGCGCACCCCGTGTCCTGGCTCCAGGGCGGCTAGTGTGTGGCGAGAGATCGGGGCCGGGCCCGGTTCTGGCCTGACCCACTAGGTGACCTTGGTCGAGTCCCCTGTCGCGCCGAGCCGCGGCGCCCGTCTGTGGCGCGGGCCTGTTAGGGACCCATTCCCCGAGCGGTTGAGGACACAGACCTAGAGTAGCCCCACAGCCTGCCCCAGGGCAGGGGGAGCGCCGGGCCGCCGGGGGCGGTGGGGGAAGCTTGGTCGGGGGGGAGATGCCCCTACATGTGAAATGGCCGTTCCCCGCGGTGCCGCCGCTCACCTGGACCCTGGCCAGCAGCGTCGTCATGGGCTTGGTGGGCACCTACAGCTGCTTCTGGACCAGTGAGTGGACCCAAAGCCGAGGCAGGGTTGGCCACGGGTCTCCACGCCCAACCAGAGTTGGTGTTCGGGGTTGGGGGCGCTGGCAGGGGCTGGCTTGGCCGGGGGTGGGGGGAGCCCTGGGCTCCCCGGAAAGGAGGCCAAGATCCCGACCCTTCCCCTCTCCCGCCAGAGTGCATGAACCACCTCACCGTCCACAACAAGGAGGTGCTGTACGAGCTCATCGAGAACCGAGGCCCAGCCACGCCCCTCATCACGGTGTCCAATCACCAGTCCTGCATGGATGACCCTCATCTCTGGGGTACACGGGCCAGTGTGCTGGGTTTTGGGAAGCAAGGAGGGAACCTGGGACAGGGCCAAACACAAGCAGAACAAACTCACTCCTCACGGGCTGCTTTGCATAGCTCTGGCACTCCTGTTTCTGGGATGTCCTGCCCCAGGGATGAAAGTTTGATTTGTGGCCCCTTCAGCATCCTCCTAGGGAGTGTAATTTGGAAAGGGCCTCAGATATTTGGAGGGAATGGCTGCAGGGCAAGGTCTGACAGCTTCTTTACTCTGATGTATCAGGCCCAATGTGTCAGACCCTCCATTCTCTAAACTGTTGACGGTTCCAAAGAGCCTTGGGAATAAATCTGAGGACCACAGAGTGTCCTGTCAAGGCAACTCTGGGCTAGGGGCTGGAAGACCTGTGTCCTGTTTCCAGGTTTGCCCCAGGCTGGGTTTGTAGCCTTCCACCAGCCTCGTTTGGGAGCCGGCTTCCCCACCTAGAAGTTCCTGCTCTGCTGACTTCACAGGGAGTGGCTTGGCTCCAGTAACCCAGATGGCTGGTTACAGGGGTGCCCGGGGCTCCCACTGCTGAACTCAGGAGGTTATAGACTAGGAGGTAGAGCTCGTGGGGAGCCATTTGGTCAAATCAGAGCCTTTCATAGCTCACCCTTGCCGCCGGGCAGAGCATGGCCCGCAGGGTGCCACAGGCAGATTCCAGGAGACCAGGAAGGAGGCTCTAGAGCCATCCAGTAACCTGGACCAGGGGTGTGGCAGTGACAATGGGGGAATGGGTAGAAGAATAGGCAGCGTCAGAATGTATCGGGGAGGTAGGCAGACCAGCTGTGGTGACTAATAACACATAGGGGGTGAGAGAGAGGGAGGGTCCAGGGAGAACTTGGGGGTCCAGCCCAAGGGTCGGGAAGATGCCACTTTGGGCCGTAGGGAAATGGTAGTGCTGCTGTCCATGTCCCTCATTCCCCGAAACAGGGTGACAGAAATCGGCGCCCCCTAGGTACAAGGTAAGTTGGGGCATGAAGCCTTTCCTCTCCTTCTCCAGGGATCCTGAAACTCCGCCACATCTGGAACCTGAAGTTGATGCGTTGGTGAGGAGCAGTGGGCCCCTCGTGGTGGGCTGGCAGGCTTCACCCGTCTCTGCCCAGGTCTGCCCTCCCCCTACTGTGCCCAGGAGGAGCCTCCAGCAGTCCAGGCAGGGCACGGGGTGGGGCCCCGCAGGCCCCCCTGTGCCTCCATTCTGCACTGCCCACGATGTCAGGCCTCATGCTGGGAGCAGGGCAGAGAAGCAGGGTGCAGGGGAGGCCACGGTGACCGCGTCTGTCCCCGCTCCAGGACCCCCGCGGCCGCAGACATCTGCTTCACCAAGGAGCTGCACTCCCACTTCTTCAGCTTGGGCAAGTGCGTGCCCGTGTGCCGAGGTGAGGTGCTTCTGGGGGCTTCTCTGGCCTCCCTTGGGGCCGGGAGACTGGTGGCCTGTGCCTCTGGCTTGGCAGTGCTGGGAGTAGAGGGACCCTGCTGGGACAGGGAGCCGGGGGCCGCTGCCTCACTCGCGTGAGGCCCAGCTTCATCCTGCGGCGGGAGGGGTGGCGGTGGCTTCTTGGAGAGCACTCCATTCCCTGCGACTGCCTGAGGATTGTGTGCCCCCGGCTCCGGTGTTAGAAGTGGACGAGGCGTTATCCCCGGTTCCTTCTCTTGAGGACGTTGCTGAGAGAGACTCACTGACGGCAGTGTGGTGTCATCAGTGTGTGATGGTGGTGGCCTGTGCTGTAGGGTGAGGGGTGTGACGTTGAGTGATTACTCAGCACCTCTCAGCTTCCGGAGGTAGGACCCATTTTCATCCCCCTTCTCCAGACAAAGGGGCTCAGAGGGATGAAGGTGCTGGCCCAAGGTCACAGGGCAAGAGGTGGCAAAGCCAGGATTCAAGTCCAGGTTGCTTTTTCCTCTGGGGAAGCAGGGTTTTTCCAGGGAGAATATGAAAGGAAAGGCATCCTAGACACGGGAAGCATGTAGCAGACACTGGAGAGGTACGTGATAAAGGTAGAAAATGTGCGTTGCAGGCTGAAAGTGAAGGTTCTGGAACAATCATGTGAAGAATTTGGGCTCCGTTTTCTCATCAGGGTAGTGACGGGGCTTTCGAGTGTGGTTAGAGAGAGAGCCCCCGGCTGCAGTGTGCCTGGAGGGCAGAAGCGGGGTCGAGGATTGTAGCTGGGCCTCTGGCGGTCACCACGGAGAGCAGAGATGAGGCGGCTTTGGGATACGCTCTGGAGGCGGAGTGGACAGGACTTGATAGGTTGGGTGTAGGAGGGGGCGAGGAAAAGGAAATGCAAAGATGACACTAGGTGATGTCTGGAAACGGTGAGCCACTGGGAGGATGGGACTAGGGGAAGGCAGCATGGCGCTTGAGAGGGGCCTGTCACCTGAGGAGGCGAGCGGTCCAGAGACAGTGAGATGCGCAGCTCTGGAACTCAAAAGAACGCTTGGGAATAAAGATACCGGAACTCAACCGCAAACAAAGTCACAAACATACAACTGAGATCGTAGACGGGGAGAGCACGGAGAGAGCAGGGGCCCAGGACAGCACCTCAGCACAGAAGGAGACACGAGCCACCAAGACAGCAGAGAGCAGTGGCCAGAGAGGAAAGAAGCAAAGCAGGGCCCCTCGGTACTGTGGAAGCCTCCGGTGACCCTGGAGAAGCCATTTCTCTGGACTGACGGCCACAGGAGCTTTGGGGCGGGGCGCGGGGTGGACAGCGGGCTGGCCACTCCTCCCAGAGGTTGGGTTGTGAAGAGGAAGTAACCAAAGGGCGTTGGAGGTCAGGGAAATCTTACTTCTAGTAGATGGAAGTGAAACATGGTAAAATCCAATAAAGTAACCTCAAATAATAAACAAGGTTCTTTAACGAAAAGCTGCAGCGCCCACCCTCCAGATCCGCAGACCTGGTTACTCCCCAGAGATAGCCACCTGGAACACTTTCTCTTTTTGCTGCTTTTGGAGGCTGCTTCCTTTCACTAAAACACAAGCAGAGGCTACAACGTCATGGCAAGTGACCGTGGTGTTGTTTATCATGCACTGCTCTGAGAGGTGGCGACTCTGCTCGTGTACCCCATCCCTGAGTCTCAGTTCCTCCTTTCTGCGACCTCAGAGGCCTTCCATGTCCACTTCTAGTCTCATTCTTCTTTTTGACCCGCATCTAAGTTTTATTGCACAATAAAAGCAGCACGTGAAATCTTAATCCTAAGCGCCTTCTGGTGAGAGAAAGTGGGCAGGGACAAGCTGTTTCTCAAATGCGTTTGATATGCAGCAAAGATCTAACAACACGTATTGAAGCAAAGGAAGTATCTGGCATATGTTGCTTCTGTGTTCCAGAAAATTCCCCTTTCCCCCCAAGCATAGGCCTTGTGATAGGACGTGAAGTGTCAGAGTGATCTTGCACAAGCTATACAAGTGAGTAGAAGTAGCATTTGCAAAAGCTAAACATTATGAAGTGTTGCTCCCAAAGCACGGTATTTGTAAATTTTGATTCCAAGCTGGATGGCTCGGTTGCACCAGTGGGGTTTTGTAGAGCGGGAGCCTGCGCCCCTGCAGCCCACCCTTACCGGCTAATGCGAGCCCAGGTAGCGAAACTGCTGCTCTCAGCCGCGACGCCCTGAGAAACTGCAGTGGGTGACTGCTCCCCAGCTCCAGCCCCCGAGGGAGCTGCCGGGCCGGGTTCCCATTTGGGTTGGGTTGAGACTCCTGGATCCCTATCTAGCACCTTCCAAAGACTCCGCCTTGCACAGAACAGGTTGAAAGTCCATTTCTTAGTGCATTGGCCCAAATAGTCCCGGTGTCAGTCTGTCTGTCTGTCTCCCTCTTTGTGATGCGGCTCTCTACTCCTTGCTTGATAACATAAGGATATTTACCCCGCTTCTTCAACCTCCCCCCTCCTCTGTCTCCGTCCACTCTACGGACAAGGTTGACGAGTGAGGCTCTTACTGCGCGTGGGTACAGACTGCCCCCACGTGCCTCCAAGTCAAGAGCCAGCATGCGGCATTAGGCATTCATGTCTGTGTTGTTGCTGACCGCCGGGCCACCTGGGTCCAGTGTCGTGGTCTCAGGGCAACTTCAAGGCGAGTGTTGCTAGCATTGGGGGCGGCTCAACCCTGCTGTTTTCCATGTAGCAGGTTTGAGTTTTCCCCAGCTCTCAGTGACACTGTGTTCCGTCAAATGTTCTCCCGTGCCCGAGAGGCCTGGCTGAGGGTGAGTCTACTTTTCAGGGGGAGCCCTTCAAGGAAGGGGCCAGCAGGAGGCAGGGCCAGCAGAGGCTGAGGGCTCAGGAAGGGCTGGGGGGCCTGTGAGGAGTGGCTGCGGGAACTGGCCTGGCAGAGACCCCGGGGAAAGGGTCACTGTCCAGAATCTGGGGCCCACGTGAGGCTGGAAATCACGAACAGACTGGGCCAGAGGCAGCAAATGGTAGGCTCGCCCCAGGGGTGACTCATCCTAAAGCTCCAAGAGCCCAATCAGGGAGGCGGCTGAGCAGGCCCGAGAGGGACCGGCCTTGGAAGGTGTTCGTGTGGGCCGCCCGCTGGGGGATGGGGAGCTGCTGCTTTGCGCCCAGGGAGGGCGGAGGAGGGGCCCTGGAGGATGGAGACTGAAGGGAGGGACTGCCTCTTGGCAGGAGATGGCGTCTACCAGAAGGGAATGGATTTCATTTTGGAGAAGCTCAACCACGGGGACTGGGTGCACATCTTCCCGGAAGGTCAGTGGGGCTGGCAGGGCCGTGACCCTCAAGAATACGGGTGGGACTGCCCCCCCGCCACCGCCCGGCAGCCCCCAAGCCTCACCTCCATCCTGTCTCTCAACAGGGAAAGTGAACATGAGCTCCGAGTTCCTGCGCTTCAAGTGGGGTAAGAGCCACTGGCCCTCCCCGGCTGGGTTGGACTGTGGCAGCTGGGGCAGAGGAGCACGTTGGGGGCAGCGGGAAGGGCAGGCGCCGAGACGAGGGCTTGCCTTGCAGACGTGCTGGCCCAGGGCAGCTGCTGGGGGAGGGCAGGCGTGGCCCCGGCCGTAGGCTGGCACCGAAGCTCCGCTCATGCCACCATTCCTGCCTCTCCCTGGGGTAGGAATCGGACGCCTGATCGCTGAATGTCACCTCAATCCTGTCATTCTGCCGCTGTGGCATGTCGGTGAGCCAAGGCTGCGGCCCAGGGAGAGGGGCTTCGCTCGGTGGTGTTGGCGGGTGGGTCTCCTCTGGGTGGCAGAGAGGGGGTGCCCGGGCTGCCCTGCTCCACCCCACACCTGCTTCCCAGCCTTCTGTCTGCTGTGCTACAGGAATGAACGACGTCCTTCCTAACAGCCCGCCCTACTTCCCCCGCTTTGGACAGGTGGGTAGGGCTGCTGACCTTGTCTGTCTGTCTGCCATCTGCCCCGTGACTCCCACTCAGCACCACTGAGGCCAGATTCAGGAGGCTGCAGCAGGGGGAACGGAGTGAAGCGGGGTGGGGGGCTTCCTGGCACCAAGGCCGGGGCAGGGGCAGGCCTTGGGATTGGGACAGGACAGGATGGGATGACTAGGGCATGGACCCCGGCACTGCAATGGCCCTTGGATGTCACTGAGCCCAACTACCTCATTTTAGAGAGGTTAGAGTGGACCCGAGGGAGTACTCAGCAAGGTGGGGACAGGATTTGGCCTCTGGCTCCCCAGGGTGCTGGGGCTGTGGGCACCCCCCGCTCCTGTCACCCACCAGCAGCCCGTCTCCCCACAGAAAATCACCGTGCTGATTGGGAAGCCCTTCAGTGCCCTGCCTGTGCTTGAGCGGCTCCGGGCAGAGAACAAGTCAGCTGTGAGTTTCTCCCCCAGGCCATCCCAGAGCTGTCCTAGCCCATCCCAGTGCCCTTGGCCTCCCAGGGACCCTGGGCGAAGCTCCCTGAGGGCTGCAGGCCAGCCCCAGTCCTTCCCCTCAGGTGGAGATTCGCAAAGCCCTGACGGACTTCATCCAGGAGGAATTCCAGCGCCTGAAGAGCCAGGCCGAGCAGCTCCACAACCACCTGCAGGCCGGGAGATAGGCACCACCCCGCCCAGACCCTGCCCCGGCTTCCTCTTGGACTGGAGCGGGGGCGGGGAGGGGCGGCGAGGCCTGGGACAGAGGCAGCTCTGGGACCGAGTCCCAGCTGCCGGGCGATCGGTGCCGCCTTTGGGTTCTCGCCCTACACAGGGCTGGGCTGGGGGATGGACTGATGCTTTGAGCTCAGATACGGTTTTTTAGACAGATTTGTACAGAACCCTTAACGGGTGCCCTCTCCTAGTTGGTGAGCGTTCCAGCTCCTCTGTGGTTCTTCAGCTGAAAGAAGGGTCTCAGCTGCTCCTCCCACTTGGCCACGCAGGGAGGAAGACATTTAGGCAGGGGCCTCCTTCCTTCTTGCCTTCAAGGTGTTCTCTCCCAGGGCTGGGCACTGGAGGAGGGTAGTAGAAGCGGGGCGGTGGCCAGGCCTGGCTTCTACCCGCCTGCCCTGATCCAGGAGCTGCTCACCACTTCCTCAGGGATGGCCGTCAGCCACGTCTTCCTTCTGCCCGCGCTCCCCACAGGCGTGGGACCCTCGGGCAGGGCCCAGCCCTGGGCTGCAGGTAGAAGAGCTGCCCTTTCCCAGAAGTGGAGCCCAGCCAAGTGGAGCCTGCAGCAAGGGCCCAAGACCCGGCCCCTTGCCCCCATGCTGGGGCCCACCGACTTCAGACTTCTCCGTCCTTTCCGCCTCCCTGGCGTCACTTGAATCCCCTGGGGCCTGGGTTTTCATGTTTTATAAACAATAAAGCATCTGTGTTGTGCTCTTTTACATCTGGCCTCTCTGTAGGGGTGGGGGTGGGAGGTGACCCTCTGGACAGGAAGGCTGGACCTTAGAGCTCTGGGCACATCAAGAGCACTTGACCAGATGGGCTCTCAGTGTGTACCAGTCACCTAAGACTTCCGTCATTGTCTATAATCCCCATACAACCTTGCAAAAGTAGGGATTAATCTCATTCTGCAAAGGATGCAGAGCGAGGTTAATGGACTTGCTTCAAAACCCAAAGATTTGTAATACATGTAACCAATGCAGGGCTCACACCCAGCATAAATAAATAACTCCTATAAATCAGTAAAAGGATAAACAATCGGATAGAAAAACGGGAAGACTGATGTGAGCAGGCATTTCATAGAAGAGGAAACACAATGGCAGAGCTGAAAATACATGTACTGTATGAGTTTGCTGTAACTGCAGTAACAAAGCACCCTAAACCGGTAGGGTTAAGACAACAAAAGATTTATTCTCTCACAATTCTGGAGGTCAGAAGTCCAAGGTCAGGGTAACGGCAGGGTTGGCTCCTTCTGGGGGCTCTGAAGAGGGATCTGCCTCTCTCCTAGCTTCCAGTGGTGGCCAGCCATCCTTGGTGTTCCTTGGCTTGAAGACACAAGTTCACTCCAATCTCTGCTTCCAGCTTCGTATGGCCTCTTCTCTGTGTCTGTGTGTCTCTTTTTCTCTTCTTATAAGGACACCATTCGCTGGATTAGGGCTCACTACTCCACTATGACCTCATCTTAACTAATTATACTCACAAAGATCCTTTTTCCAAATAAAGTCACATCCTGAGGTTCCAGGTGGACATGAATTTGGGGGGACACTATTCAACCCAGTACATACACTCTATGACCTGATACATATACCCATTGAAATGCACGTATATGTGCACCACATACGTAAGTATTGGCAGCACCACTAGCCATGCTAGCTAAAGTGGGAAACCACTCAAATGTCTCTCAACACTGGAAGGGCTCAATGACTGGCAGAATATCTATCTAGGGGAATAGCCGTCATGTCACTGTTATGCAATGACTCACATTAACCTCCCAATTTTTTTTTAAATATTTATTTATTTTGGCTGCACCAGGTCTCAGTTGCAGCATGCAGGATCTTCGTTGTGGCATGCGGACTTCTTAGTTGCGGCTTGCGGGATCTAGTTTCCCGACCAGGGATCAAACCCAGGCCCCCTGCACTGGGAACGCGGAGTCTTACCCACTGGGCCGCCAGGGAAGTCCCTAACCTCCCAATTTTGAGCACAGAATCTAGATACAAAATGTAATACTGAATAATTCCATTTATATAAAGTCCGAAAACAGACAAAACAAAATCATCATATTGAGGGATGCCTGCTTATCTCGTGCGATGGCCTGGATGTTTGTGTCCCCTCCAAATTCACTGAAACCTAATCCCCTAATGGTATTAGGAGGTGGGGCCTGTGGGAGGTGCTTAGGTCATGAGGTCATGGGGGTGAGGTCCTCATGATGGGATTAGTGCCCTTATAAAAGAAGCTCCAGAGAGTTCCCTCACCCCTTCCACCAGTGAGGATACAATGAGAAGTCTGCAACCCGGAAGAGGGCCTTCCCCCACCCGGATGGCACCCTAATTTCTGACTTCCAGTCTCAGGAACTGTGAGCAATAAACTTCTGCTGTTTATAAACACCACAGTCTGTGGTACTTTGTCATAGCATCCTGGACGGACTGACACAATTGGTAAAATTATAAAAACCAAAGAGATTACCACAAAAATCAGGTTTGTGGTCACTTTGGTGGAAGGGAGAAGGAAGTGATGGGAGGGGGATGACGGGGTTTGGGGAGGTAGACATTTGAGTTCTTGACTTGGGTGATGCCAAGGGAGTGTTTGCCTTGCTAAGTCATTGTGCCGTACACCTGGATTTTGCAACTTTTCTTTTTTTGGCCAGCGTAGGGGTGGGGGGCAAGGAGTGTGTGGGGAAGGCAAGCCTGGGAGGGCTGAGCAGTGGTCTGGGTGAGCAGGCTCAGGGTGTGGACTCCACCTTGCCTGGGGACACACTCAAGATGATGTGGGATGCAGGGGTGAGGAGGTGGCGCCCTTCCCGCCCCTTCACCTGTCTCACACCCAGCATAGCATGGAGTTCAGGGTTTCAGCAGCAACGTTCCAGTGCCTAGTCACTTGCTGTGCAGGTGTTGTAACACAGGGCCCCTGGTGGTCTCCTGATCCCCGGATCCCAGCTACGGTGGGGTGCCCTGGAACCTGCCTCTTCCAGTGTGTCTCCTGGCTGGCGATGGGCAAGGAGGGGTGCTCCTAAGGGAAGGGGGAGACTGAATCACTGTGAACGACGGTGCCGCTTGCCACGGCCCCTGAGACATCTTGCGTTCGTAGGTCATGAAAAGCCTCCTGGCAAACAGGGCCAGTAGGGAGCACCAGCATCTGCCAAGGGGAGAGTGAAACCAGGGGTCGCGGAAGGCTCACCACCAGACTAGCAAGGATGGCACGATGCCACCCGCGTCCCCTGCGCAGGACTACGAGCAGGACGATGCCATTTCGTCAAGCTCAAGTATGAGCAGACTGAGCACTAGACTGTTTAGTGGTCAACCTGTAAGAGAAATAAAGAGAGAATGATAAACAGCAAATTCAGGGTAGCCATTACTTCTGGGCGTGGGGCAGGAAAAAGGGATTGGGGGAGACAGATTCTTGCCCAGGAACCGGCAGCGCTCTGTGAAGTCTGGGGTGGGTGATGAGGGCTCCTTTTATTGTATATTTCACATACAATAACGTATCACGTGTAACGTGTGTAAGACACAGGCCACACGTGTCTATGTAACATATGTGATCTATGTAGCACACAGATATTACACATATTTTGGGGTGTGTCCAATATTATATTAAAACAATTTAAGAAGACATGGAGATGATGAGGGCCCAGAAAGGTTTTAATGAAGAAATGCTTTTACTCTAAAAATGAAGCACCGGACAGAAGGTGCTTGTGGGCGCTATCAACATTTAGTGAGTGACTCAGCTTAGATGTCATCTTGTGGTCAAAGCAGACTCAGGTGGTGCCCCTCTTTGTGCCTCCCTCCCAGCCCTGTGTCTCCCCCTGTTGAACATCCATCACCCTGGGTTGTGACCCACTATTCTGCATCTCCTCCAGATCAGATTGTGAACTTGAGGGACAGGGTCCGAGTCTGACTCAGTGCCTGGCCCATAGCAACCGCTTCAGGAAGCCTCGAGGGTCACCACTCCAGGGACCTCCGGGAACTGAGGGAAGAAGAAAAGTAGCCACGGGACTTTCTCCCTTAAGGATGGTGAGCAAGAGACTGCTGGCCACCAAGGTCACACTTTTGAGAAAGTCTTTGCCTTGAAACTTTATTTAAATGGTGCCCTTTGTGTTCCTAAGTCTGCCCATGGCCATTGGCTCCTCTTTTTTTAAAAAATATTTATTTATTTATTTGGCTGCATCGGGTCTTAGTTGCGGCATGTGGGATCTTTAGTTGCAGCATGCGGGGTCTTTAGTTGTGGCATGTGGGATCGAGTTCCCTGACCGGGGTCGAACCTGGGCCCCCTGCATTGGGAGCGCAGAGCCTTAGCTACTGGACCACCACAGAAGTCCCATCAGCCCCTCTTGTCACCCTGTGTCACTGTTCTGATCCCTGGGGCCTCTGTCCCTTCCCTCGACAGCTTTCACTCCTGTGGCATCATTATAGAACTTTCCTCTCAAAATGTGTCCCTTGCCGGGTCTGTCCTGGGCCTGGAGGACTTTGACTTTACTGTGATGCCCCAATTGGGGGTCCTCATTTTTTCCCCCCCCAGGCGCTGGGCCGAGCAAGATTTCTAGGACTTTGGTGAGTGACGGAATGACAGACCGAGGGGATGCAACTGACCCCCAGGGCAGCGCGTGAGAGCAAGAGCAAGGCCAGGGAAGGACTTGAGCATGCGGGGATCTGGTTTCCCCACCCCCCGCTGGCTGCCCTGGCTTCGACCTCTCACTTCAGATGCTCCTGGGGCCCCTGCCCCACCATCATGCCACCTGGTCGAACCTCAGTCCCGCACCAACACTGAGGCAGCGACCTCTGCAGTCTCTTTCGCCTTCCCTCTCTGCCCCTCCATTACCCTGGCCAGGCCCCCATCATCTTTCTCCCAGACCATGGCGACAGCCTCCTCCTGGTTTCTGCTGGCACTCCCATCCCTATAATCTGCTCTGCTCCCACAGCCAGATCCGCCTTTTCAAATACAAATCAGATCGTGGCACTAGGACTTCCAACCTCTCCCAGGGTTCTGGGGACACAGCAAGCTCCAGCACAAACCCCTCCCCTCAGCTGGCCCGGACATGGCCAGTTGGGGGCCCCACAAACAACCCAAACTTAACTGTCCCCAACTGACCTCATCTCCCAGTCCCCAACTCAGAGACATCCAAGAGCCACCTTCAGCCACTGTCCTCCCCGACCATGGCAAGCCCACCTCCTGTCTTCAGCTCAACTGCCACTGTCTTAGTCCGAGCCACATGTGTGACAACCATGACTACAATCTCATAAGCAGTTTCTCAGACAAGTGCAGGTGATCAATGGTCTGTCAGCTCCGTGGGGCTGGGTGGGAGTCATTGTGTACACGGTGTGGCGGCTCCCAGCATCTAGTCCCCCTTCTGGTGTGCTTTCCTGTGCTGCATTGAGGGTTCCGCACGCAGATCGAATCCTGCCAAGGAGATGGTGTTTGAGGGGCAGGGGCAGCAGCAGCAGTGGCGGGGCACAGTGTCCCGGTGTCTAGTCACAAGTGCCCACATCTTTGCAAATACAAATGGCGCTGCAATGGATCTCTTTGTATGTGCATCTTGTGCTTGGCTGAGTATTTCTGCTGAATGGATCCCTAAGAGGGAGACTGCTTGGTTAAAGGTCATACACGTTTTAGTTTGTTAGATGCTGCCAAATTATCCTCCAAAAAAGTTCTACCAATTGATACTCTCACCACTGTGTAGGTGAGACTCTATTTCCTAACATCCTTGCCAGCAATGGGCCTGATTAAACTTTCATCTCTCTCTCTATATATATATATTTTTTAATAAATTTACTTATTTATTTATTTATCTTTGGCTGCGTTGGGTCTTTGTTGCTACGCGTGGGCTTTCTCTAGTTGTGGTGAGCGGGGGCTACTCTTCGTTGTGGTGCGCAGGCTTCTCATTGCGGTGGCTTCTCTTGTTGCGGAGCACAGGCTCTAGGTGCGTGGGCTTCAGTAGCTGTGGCACGTGGGCTCGGTAGTTGTGGCTTGTGGGCTCTAGAGCGCAGGCTCAGTAGTTGTGGCGCACGGGCTAAGTTGCTCCGCGGCATGTAGGATCTTCCCGGACCAGGGCTCGAACCCGTGTCCCCTGCATTGGCAGGCGGATTCCTAACCACTGCGCCACCAGGGAAGTCCCTCCCTATATGTTTTATTATGAAAAATATCAAACATATAGTGTGTTAGTTTCCCAGGGCTGCCATACAGATTACCACAAACTGGCAGGCTTAAACCAACAGAAATTTATTCTCTCCCAGTTCTGGAAGCTAGAAGTCCAAAGTCAACAGGGCTGTGCTCTCTCTGAAAGCTCTAGGGAAGAATCTTTCCTTGCCTCTTCCAGCTTCTGGTGGCTCCAGGAGTTCCTCAGTTGGCAGCTGCAAAACTCTGTCTCCATCATCAGTTGGCCTTCTTCCCTGTGTGTCTGTGTCTAAATTTCTCTCTTCTTGTAAGGACACTAGTCACTGGATTTAGGGCCCACCCTAATCCAGCATGACCTTATTTTGATCACATCTGCAAAGATCCTGTTTCCAAATAAAGTGACATTTACAAGTTCTGGATACACATGAATTTTAGGGGGATACTCTTCAACCCAGTACATGTATCAAGGTCAAAAAAAGCTTACAGTGAACACCCATATACTCACCCGCGAGATTTCAATGGTCACTAATATGAGAAACAAAAAATAGCACAGAAAGGGACTTCCCTGGTGGTGCAGTGGGTAAGACTCCATGCTCCCAATGCAGGGGGCTGGGGTTCGATCCCTGGTCAGGGAACTAGATCCCACATGCATGCCGCAACTAAGAGTTCACATGCCGCAGCTAAGGAGCACGCCTGTTACAACTAAGGCCTGGCGCAACCAAATAAATACATAAATCTTTTAAAATGGCACAGAAAAAGATGAAAGTCTCCCAATTTATTTGAGGTGGTATCTCTCATCTTCTGACTCTAGCTGTCGCTCTGTCTCTTTCCTCTCTTTAAGGCAAACTTCGAGAAAGGACAATCTATACCGTGTCTCCACTTCCTCACACTGACATCGCTCTCACCAAGCTGGTGTTGCTAAGTACAAGAAAGTTTTCTGTCCTCATCTTACCTGCTTCCTGGCAGCAGTCGAGAATGACGTTGTTAACCATGGTGTGCTCGAAACTTCCCTGGGTTTTCCCCTTCTCTGTGATGCCCCTTCTCCGAGCTCTCTTCTGGATCCTCCTCCTCCCTGCCCGTAGTAAGTGCTGGTGTTCCTCTGGACGCTATCCTGGGCGTCCTCTTCTCTCCTTACCTGTATAAAGGAGGGTCCATCTGCAGGAGAAGGTCCATCTGCAGGAGAAAGAAACCACTCTTGCTACTTTAAGCATTAAGAAGATTAAAACAGGGAAAGGGGAAGCTGTGCGTGTGGAAACCAGCAGAGCCCACTCCGCTCCGTTCCTTCTGCAGGGTTGGAACCCGCGGCGTCCGCAGAGGTGCAGGAGGCTGTGGGAGCCGGCGGAGCTCGGTTCCGCCCCCTTTCCTACTTGGAGCGTGCGCGCCTGGAGACACGTACAGCCAACCAGTGAAAAGGAGCGGCTGTGAGTGGCATCCACTTCGTCCAATCACCTGAGGGTATGGAAAGCGGTCTTGCGCCCGGGCCAATGGCGGCTCGAGGCGGAGCTCGGGCGGGGGCGACGGTCACCTGATCTGCGGCGGCCGCGGCGGGTCCAGGCAGTGGAGGCTGAGAGGTTATGATGGCGGCGACCGCGGTGGATCGAGTGCGGGCGGGGATACGGCGGGCCCCGGCGCTCTGGCAGATGCCATGGCTGCCGCTGGTGATGGTGGCGGCGGCGGCGGCGGCGTCGGAGCAGCAGGTGCCGCTGGTGCTGTGGTCGAGTGACCGGTGAGCGGGGCGGGCCGGGGCGGGCTGCGCTGCGCGCCGCGGCGGCTGAGGTGCCCTCGCCCGACTCCGGGGCTGTCCTTGGCGAGGGGCGGCGGGGCCCAGAGGGGGACTGTCCCTTGCTCGGCGGCTCCATAGCGAGTGGGCTGGGTCTGAGCTCTGGGCCCCACGCATCAAGCTGGGAGCCCGTGGGTTTCCGATCTCAAGCCATGAGCCCCCGCTTGACAGCACCTCTTCTATCCCCTGCCAGAGACCTCTGGGCTCCTGCGGCCGACACCCACGAGGGCCATATCACCAGCGACATGCAGCTCTCTACCTACTTAGACCCCGCCCTGGAGCTGGGCCCCCGCAACGTGCTGCTTTTCCTTCAGGACAAGGTGCGCCTGCCACAGCCCTCTCTCGGTCATCAGGAGGCAGGCAGGCCCCCCCCCCCAGGACACTGAGGCCCATTCCTCAAGAGAAGCTTCAGTGACCTTGTCCCAACTCTAGGGAGGTGTGGTTCCTCCCTTGGGAAGGCATGTAGGAGAACGTTCAGTGGGAATGGTGAGGGCCTTGAAATGGCACCCACTTGATTGGGGGAAGTAAAGGGTCAGAGGCCAGATGCCCAGTGAGTGCCAGACCCTTATCTGATCTACTCTACATGGTGGGGATGATGAACCCTCTTTACAGATCAGAAGAGTGATGCCCAAGGATGGCAAATGACTTACCCAAGGTCACACAGCTAATGGGTGGCAGAGTCGTGATTCTAACTGTAATCATCGTGAGGGAGAGAATCGCAGAATGATCACTTACTGAGTGCTTCATTCGCACTATGCTGAGCTGATGTCATTATCTTGGTTTTACTGCCAAGGAAGGATTGGCTGAAGTTGTGTGGCTTGTGCAAGCCACAGCTGGTTCCAGCCTGAGTCTGTTGGACACCCCTCCACCCCAGGTTTGTGCTCATATCCAGCACACTGTTTACCCTCCCATCTGGGTCTTTATGCTCCCAAAGCAGGCCTGTAGACCACAAGAAGGTTCGAGGGCAGTGTAGGATTGTCGTTTGGGAGGTTATCGAGCTTCTGCTTGTCTGTTCCTCATTGGTGGCCTGTATGGCTTATTCCCCTTTTGGTCTTGCTCTGTCGTTCTGTGGGCAGGTGGTGGTGGCTGTGCTGGCCTGTAGTCCTTCCAGGAGGTGGTAAATAATGTAGTTAGACTGGAACTCAGTTCTAGTTCTACTACTTACCGGCCTTTGGACACGTGAAATACTCTGCAAATGCCCCTTTCCGCATCTGTAAAATGAAGACACCACTGACATCAGAGGGCTGTGAGGAGCATTCCTCATAGGCCATGTAAAACGTTTAGCTGGCATCCCCACCCCGTCTTGTGGCATTCCTTCAATTCATTCATTTGTCAAATATGGACTACCTACTGTGTACCAGGTATTAAGTGTTGGGGACACAGCAGTGAGAATAACCCAAGCCCCTACCCTGGAGAAGCTGACACTCTCGTGAGGGTGACAGGTAGATGCTAAGTTGGTGTATGATACAATGTCAGTTCTGTAGTCCTTAGAGAAGGAAGCAGAGTAAGGGGACAGAGTGACTGGCAATGCTGTTTAAGATAAGGGTGACCAGGCAAGCGCTCGCTGGGGAGGTGATATCTGAGCAGAGACCTAAGTGGAGGGAGGGATGGAGCCGTGTGGCTGTGGGGGAAGGGCATTCCTGACAGAGGTAACAGCAGGTGCAAAGGCCCTGGGCAAGGAGCGCTCCTGGTGAGCCCGTGGAAGAGCTGGTGTGGCTGGAGAATAGTGAGCGAGAGAAAGGGGTAGGAGATGGTCAGCCAAGGAACCAGGAGACAAGGGGGGAAGACGTTGGTTGCAGTTCTAAATGTGGCAGGAAGCCTTGGGTGATTTCGAGCAGGGAGTGCCATGAGGACACAGCGGTGGTTCCTGGGCTTTCAGAATGAGAGCTTAGGTGGCCAGACAGGGTCAAGATTCCTGCCCAGAAGGGAGAGGAGGCCGGGCAAGTATGTATACTAAACAGGATGAGGTTAGGGAAGCTGATTAAGATCTCCTCTGGGCCTAACTGGGAAAAGCCAGAGGAAGCTGGGAGTTGGGATGGAGGAGCAGAGGTTGAAGGACACCTCTAGGTTGCAGAGGAAGAGGGACGGGCTTGGGGTTACTGTGGTCCAGAGAGCTCAGAAGACTGCAGTGCTTTCTCCAGCACGTTATGAGATCCTCACCTCTCTCTCGCCTTCCACCAAAACCAGGCAGGGAGGGGCACTTCTCCCCCTCCTTTGCAAAGGGTCTCATCCAGACCGGACGGACGCGGCTCTACCTGTGGCAGCTGGCGCGCAGGCTCTCCTTGTCTCTGACTTCTGCCCTGGGGGGCGTGCAGTCAGTGCTCCTGGCTGCCCCCCAGCTCCTCCCCACAGCTTCCCTCTTCCCTCCGCAGCTCCTCCTGTCTGCTTGCGGGGGGCGGCTGACTCTTACTCCCGAGGTTACCGTGAATCAGCTGCCCACAGACTTCCTTCCAACCCCGTGACCACCTTCCTTGTTCCCTCACCCTGCCAAGAGGGTGCCGGAGAAAAGAGAACCTTCCACCGCCCCACCCCACCCCTAAAATGTACCCTCGCTCACTCTTCGGAACAGATCAAATTTGACTCTAAATGAGATTTTGCTGGCCCTGCAAATGCACAGGGAAGGTGTCTGCCCCCTGCCCTGGCCCTAGCCCAGCGTTCTGAGGCCGTCTCCCTGCTTCCCTACTAGCTGAGCATCGAGGACTTCACAGCATACGGTGGCGTGTTTGGAAACAAGCAGGACAGTGCCTTCTCTAACCTGGAGGTAAGGGTCCTCTCCCAGCTGCAGGCCCTGGAGGCCATCCTGCTCCCCCTCTCCCAGCACAGTAAGAACCGTCCGCTCAGGAGCCAGAGATGCTGGCTGAAGGTAGAAAGGCCTTAGTGTCAGGGCCAGGGGTGTGGCGTGTTTTCTTTGCCACCTGGAATGAGAGCTGGTGTGGGTGTGGGCGTGGCTTCCCAGAGAGGTCTGGGAGGCTGGCCCGGGTCCCCTGGCCCCTTGCTAACTCATCCTCTCGCCTGCCCCTCTGTCCCCAGAATGCCCTGGACCTGGCCCCCTCCTCTCTGGTGCTTCCGGCCGTCGACTGGTACGCGGTCAGCACTCTGACCACTTACCTGCAGGAGAAGCTCGGGGCCAGCCCCCTGCACGTGGACCTGGCCACGCTTCGGGAGCTGAAGCTCAACGCCAGCCTCCCGGCCTTGCTGCTCCTCCGCCTGCCCTACACGGCCAGGTACGGCCCGGCCTCTAGCCTCAGGGCCCAGGCTCCGGTGGCGCAGCTCAGCCAAGGGGAGCAGTCCTCCCGTTAGCACCTTGAGGCCCTCCCAGAAGGTGCCTGTGTGGCCGGACGAGGCGGACGTGGGCCTTGCTGGCGGGGAGCCGGCCCGCCTAGCGGGGACCATACACGGGGCAGGTGGCAGGGACTTGAGCGGGACTCCGAAGCTGGGGGAGGAGGGCCGGGGGATTCCAGGCAGGGCTGTGAGGTGAGCAAAGGTGCCGGTGGTGGGAGTGAGCCCCCCCAGCTCGAGCGTGCTAGGTGGCGGGGCTACCAGGCAAGGACGGCGGCCCAGGGCGGCGGCGGCCATTTGGATTTGGGCGCCTCTAACGTTCTGTCTCTTCCCTAGCTCGGGTCTGATGGCGCCGAAGGAAGTGCTCACAGGCAATGGTGAGCGGGGGCGGGGCGGGGCGCGCTTTCTGTCCTCATCCCACCCTCGGCCGCAAGGAGCCCGCGCTCCTCAGCCCCTCCGCCCTCCCAGGGTGGCCCCCCTGCTTCTTGGCAGCAACCGGCCAGCTGAGCAGGGCCCCGCCGGTCCCCAGGCCTCGGCCCTCTCTGGCTGGGCCCAGCCTGGCAGAGCTGTTGGATGTCCAGGGGCCTTCTGCGTGCCGCCTGGAGCCAGTTTCCACTCAGGCGGCCTGAATCCTAGGGTTTGGGCTTGAATATACCAGCAACGTTTCAAAAAACAGTTCCGAGGACTGGTCTTCCTTTGGCCGTAAAGGACAGTCATTCCTCCTGGCAAAGTCACTGGACACTTTCCGGGGGTGGAGTTGGAGTTTTCTGTGTCTGTCTGTCTCTCCTCCTTCCGCTGAGTTAGGGTGTGGCATTAGGGACTCAGTGACTGGGGCCATGGTGGCCGGGGGAGGCTGGGGCTGGGGGGATGGTGAGAAGCGGCTGCTGGAAACAGCGAACACTAGTGAAGGTTGCGAGGGTCTCAGCGTCCCACCAGAGGACGTGCCGGGTGCTGGTGTGTGGGGACTGCGCAGGGCAGACGTCCGGTGCGCCCCACCTCGACACGGCGACCCCACTGAGCACCGTGCAGAGGCGGCGCCGAGGGGGTGCATGGAAGGGCCCAGCCTTGCCTCTGCCGCGCCACAGTCAGATGGGTTCTCGTGGGCAGGGGGAGCGTGGCCGTGAGTGGCCGCCTGCGACTTGCTTCTCTGCTCTCCCCGTTGCTCCTCAGATGAGGTCATCGGGCAGGTGCTGAGCATGCTCAAGTCGGAAGACGTTCCGTACACGGCGGCCCTCACGGCAGTCCGCCCTCCTAGGGTACGTGCCCTTGCCCGGGGCTCCGGGAGGTGTGGCCGGGGGCCTGGAGGGGGGCTGGCTTCTCCTCTGGGCAGATGTCGGGGCGGGGGGCGTGCATGAGCCGTGAAGTCCTGCTTCCTCCTTCCAGGCGGCCGCTGCCCATCTCACCCCAACAGCCTTACTGGCTGGCGTATTCGGACCATAAGTCCAAGTGTTCCTAAGGTGCAGAGACGAGAAACCTCACACAGGCTTAGGGGCCACCAGGGGAAAGCTTCCCAAAGGAAGCTTTGAGTGTGAGCGTGGCTGGTGGGACTTGCGATGGTGGAGAGAGTGCCCCGCGGGGACCGCGAGGGCAGGCCGCTTGGCTCAGGGCCTGCTGAGAGAACCAGGGCTGTTGAGAGAAGGCTTGTGGGCTCTTTCTGCAGGTGGCCCGCGATGTAGCCTTGGTGGCTGGGGGTCTGGGTCGCCAGCTGCTGCAAAGACAGTCGGCATCGCCTATGATCTTTTCCCCTGTGAGTTACAACGACACTGCTCCCCGGATCCTGTTCTGGGCCCAAAACTTCTCGGTGGCATATAGGGACCACTGGAAGGACCTGACCTCCCTCACCTTTGGGGATCAGGACCGCCTCAACCTGACCGGCTCCTTCTGGAATGACTCCGTTGCCAGGTAAGGGCGAAGTACATGCCACTGGGGGGGTATGTGTTGGGGGCTGTTCGCCGTGGGGATGCAGGTGGCATTGTGGCGGGGGGAGGCTGGCGGAGGGCTCCTGAGTGGGCGTTGTTCAGAGTTCTGCCTCCTCACGCCTTCTCGTCCTTGGCCCGACCTCGGTGCTTAACACCTTGGATCCTGCTGCTTCCCCCTTGAGCAGCCTCAGCAATCCCAAGGGGGAGCTGAAGGGAGTGGCCGTGGGTTCAGGGGAACCAGAGGGAGGAGCTCTCAGCTGGAGGTAGGGAACCTGTGTGCTGGCTGGTTCCTGACTTAGGGTGTGATGGGGCCTCAGTTTTCCTATCTGTCAAGTGGAGGCACTGCCTCTTCAGGTGGCTGTGAGGACCCCGTACAGCTTAGGTAGAAGGATACCTGAGGAACTTGCTCTAAGATGCTCAAGGCCATCCCAGAGCCTGATAACTCACCTCTTCCTCTGACTCCGCAGGCTTGTGCTGACCTACGAACAGCTCTTTGGTACCACGGTGACATTCAGGTGAGTCCGAGAGGCAGGTGCGGGTGGGCTCGTGCGGCTCCGGCCTCTCCAGCTGCCTGACACCTCCACGGCCTCCCCCAGGTTCATTCTGGCTAACCGCTTCTACCCGGTGTCCGCCCGACACTGGTTTACCCTGGAGCGCCTTGAAATCCACAGCAACGGCTCCGTCACCTACTTCAATGCGTCCCAGGTCACAGGGCCCAGCATCTATTCCTTCCACTGTGAGTACGTCAGCAGTCTGAACAAGAATGGCAATCTCCTCGTGCCCGGCACACAGCCCTCTCTCTGGCAGATGACTTTTCAGGACTTCCAGGTAGGAAGGGGGAGGGACCGCGCCTGGAGGTGGGGAGCCCAGGTTGGAGGTAGCCCAGTACTGGGAGGGGCTGGGGGAGCAGAGGCCTGAAGAGTCTCAGTGTCCTTTGGGTTGGGGTTAGGGCTTGGGAATGTAGTTGAGAGTCCTGTCCCCTTGGTGCTCCCACACCCTTACTGGGCCTCCCTGTGTGGGGCCACTCGGTGCTTTCTGCCCCTCAGATCCAGGCCTTCAACGTGACGGGTGAGCAGTTCTCCTACGCCAGTGACTGTGCAGGCTTCTTCTCCCCGGGCATCTGGATGGGGCTGCTCACCTCCCTGTTCATGCTCTTCATCTTCACCTACGGCCTGCACATGATCCTCAGCCTCAAGACCATGGACCGCTTTGACGACCACAAGGGCCCCACCATAGCTTTGACCCAGATCGTGTGACCCTGCGCCTGTGGGGGGTTGAGGGCGTGCTGGTGTCCAGGTCGTCGCGTTCCCACCAGAGGCATGCTGGGCAGGAGGGCTTCCCCTCTTCCTACGGTAGCATGACTCCTGGCTCCCCTCAGCCTGTCTGGCTCTCTGTTCCACCTGCTGAGGGTCTTCCCTGGGCTGCCCACTCCCCACCTCTATCACCAAGGTGTATGTATTCTGCGTAGATAGTAGGCACATTTCCCAGGCTTGGTCATTGTGAAGGAAGGGGCCGTGAGTTCTAGGGCCCGCCCTCCTCCCCCTTTCTCCTTATTTATTCTCATCTCTCCACCTTCGCCCCTTGCTGTTTATAGTGCTTTTGTGTAGCCGGTGCTCCCTCCCCAGGCTCTATGGGGCTCCTTGTAGCAGCCAGGAGCTGGAAGTTCCCTGAATTTGGGGGTGTGGAAGTACTATTTAACTGTCTGTCCTGCTTGGCTGGTGTTATTGTTTTTTGGTGATGTTGTGCTAAGGATAAGCAGTGCACTGGGGTTTTTTTTTTTTTTGGTCAGAGAAGGAAGGGACCTCCATGGCAGGGGGGCTGGGTGTGATCACTGGGTGCCTGGCAGGAGCCTGGGGTGCTCGCGGTTTCCTTCCTAATAAAATAAAGACGGGTCGCCATGCTTGGGCCTCTTGTTACTCATTTCTGCGCTGGGCACAAGGGAGGATGCGCTTGGCTGAGGGCTGCCGGAGGAGGCGTGCGAATGTACCCGTAGCCTAGCGCGACCAAGAGGGAGGCGGGAAGGTCTCGCACGGGTCCGTCCTGCGGGCTGCTTTTCCGGGGGCCAGGGGAGGCCGGGAGGGTTGTTAGCAAGCTGCGTCCCTAACCGACTAAAGGAGGGCGGGGGCGGTCAGCGCCCGGGAAGGGGCTGGAGACGGCCGCGACAATGGCCGCCCCCACGTCCCTAGGGGGCCGCCTCGGGCTGCCGCAGCGCCGCGCACCCAACCCGCGGGGCCGCGGTGAGCTTCCCGGGGGGCGGGGCGCGTGCGGCTCCCGCGCACGGATCCCTCGCGGACCTCAGCACCGGCTGCCGGGCCGCCCCGCCCCGCCCCGCCGCTCTCCCCTCAGGGCCGTTGGCGAGCGGGCGCTGCCCGCAGAGCCGCGCTGGTGCTGGGGCCCGGGCCCCAGCAACCCTCACGGGAGACAACCCGGGGAGGCGGTGGCCCCGGTCGGCGCGGCGGGGGCGGGGAGGGGCCGGGACTCTTTGATGCGGCGGAGGGGTCGGGCTACGGCCAAAGCGCCGCCATCTTTGGTCCAGTGCGGCGGCGGCGGCGGCGGCGGCGGCGGCGGCGGCGGCGGCGGCGGCGGCGGTGAAGGAGGAGGAGGAGGAGGAGCCGACGGGCGCTGACACCGAGGCCTGACCATGGACGAGGAATATGATGTGATCGTGCTGGGGACCGGCCTTACCGTAAGTGCGGCCTCTGGCGTCCGGGGCTCCGCATCGCCCTCTCCTCCCCGGGATGCTGCAGCCCTCGGCCCCATCCTCCCATCATTGCCATCGCGGCGCTGCCGCCCCCGGCGTTCGTGTCCCCGAAAAGACAGCCCCATGCCCATCCCCCCTCAACGTTGCTTCTACCCACTGCCATGGCCCATCTCCAAGAAGCGGCCCCTCTTCTGGCCGCCCCCCCCAACTCCCCGGGCCCCGACCCCTGGCCCCTCCCGTCCTCCCTATTCCGGCCGGCAGGGCCGGAAAACGCACCCCCGCTCGCCCCGATGTCTCCTGTTGCTCCCTGACCCCGCCCACCCGGCCCCCACCCAAGGCCAGCCCAGCATCACCTACCATCTTGCGCTAGTTCTGGTGGGGATGTAGTAGTACAAGGACCGCCGGTCAGGTCGGGGGACCTCACCAGGATGGGCCCTCATCCCGCCTCGGGGCCCGGGGACCCATGGAATGTTCCAGAAGGAGCAGCAGTGGGGGCAGTGACCACATTCCCGTTACCCCACCCCGGTTTCCCGTGGAGACCTCAGGCTGAGTTGTATTTGCAGCCTTTGTCCTTGGGCTGGTGACAGTGACTGGTGAGGGTGTTTACCCTCCCCCAGACCCCCTCGGACTGCTGCCTTGAGAGATGCATCCCCTTCAGTCGGGCGCAGAAGCCCCTCCCGTGGCTGGGAAGGCTCACGGTCAGGGGCTCTCCTCTTTGAGGAAAGAGCAGCCCAGGGTGGGGCCTGGGATTTCAGTACCATGCTAACTAAGCCTTTCTTCGCTTCCCTTTTGGGTCCCTTTGGCTGTGCAGCTAGGTCTTCCCTGTGGTTCATTGTGTTTTATCTGCTTTTCTGTGGGGCTCTACATAGGTAGATGATCTGCTTGGTATCTGGGTTGCTGGAAGACCGTGCGTGTGTCTGCTGGATACTGTCTTCCTTGTTCACCTTTTTGCCCAGCAAGGTTATGAAAGGAAACCGTGGTCAAATGAAGCACCACCGCCAATTTTAGGCAAGGCGACCAGCCACGGATGGAAGGAGCTGTCCGTTGGGGCACAGTCCTTCCAGCTTTGCTCTCGTCTCAGGGTTGGGGTGGGGAATACATAAGCGCTGCTGGTGGGAATGTGGGTGGGCAGGTAGGAGTGCAGTGAACGTCGCCCCTCGCCCAGGAATGTATCCTGTCGGGTATCATGTCCGTGAACGGGAAGAAGGTGCTGCATATGGACCGGAACCCCTACTATGGGGGCGAGAGCTCCTCCATCACCCCCCTGGAGGAGGTAGGGTGCTTGGGGCCCAGGCCCATCCCTTGTTAACCTCGCGCGTGGGGTGCAGAACGAAGCAGCTCCCCAGGTTTTCTGGGCGGGGGGTGGGGGCGGGAGGGGGGGGGTCCTTGAGGTGCATCTCTGTCTCTCTCTCCTGCCTGCAGCTGTATAAGCGTTTTCAGTTGCTGGAGGGGCCCCCTGAGACGATGGGCCGGGGCCGAGACTGGAACGTTGACTTGATCCCCAAATTCCTCATGGCCAACGGTGAGGGAGATGAAGGAGGTATTATGGGGGGTGATTGGGATGACCAGAGGAGGGTCAGACTCCAGAGAAGGGCAGCCAGACCAGCTAGAGCTTCTGGAGTGAGCCACGCTGACTCTGTTGCCTTGCCCACACCACCCTGCAGGACAGCTGGTGAAGATGCTACTGTATACAGAGGTGACACGCTATCTGGACTTCAAGGTGGTGGAGGGCAGCTTTGTCTACAAGGGGGGCAAGATCTACAAAGTACCGTCCACTGAGACCGAAGCCTTGGCTTCTAGTGAGTGCGGGTCCCCTGAGCCAGGGAATCGTGGGGGAGGGGGGCAGCTGTCCAGAGCAGGGCGCCCCTTGCCCAAGGTCACGTTCCTCACGCCGTACCAGAAGCCCCTTGCTCTGTCGTCCCTCTGTGCCCTGGGCCATGCCTCCCACTGGTTGCCAGGAGGGGAGTCCGCGTGCGGAAGGGATGTGGGGTCCTTGACAGACTTCAGGTTTTGACAGGGGCTCCATCTGATTAGTGAAACATCCCCAGGTGTCGGAGCCGGGAGGGCCCTCAGAGCCTGTCCAGCCCGACTCGCTCTTCGTACATATGGGGAAACTGAGGCCAAGAAGCACAGAGGGGTTAATCTGAGGTCACATGGGGGTCAGCAAGAGAACTCAGCTGGGAGCTAGGGTGCCCGCTTGCTCCGCCTGCTTGGTGGGATGGAGAGTTTCATTGTCTGTGGTGCAGTGATTGTTTTCACGTTGCCCGCGTAGATCTGATGGGCATGTTTGAGAAACGGCGCTTCCGCAAGTTCCTTGTGTTTGTGGCAAACTTTGATGAGAATGACGCCAAGACCTTTGAGGGCGTCGACCCCCAGAACACCAGCATGCGTGACGTCTACCGGAAGTTTGACTTGGGCCAGGATGTCATCGACTTCACCGGCCACGCCCTGGCGCTCTACCGCACCGATGAGTGAGGGGAAACCGGCATGGCAGAGCACCCCTCGTCCGGCCCGCACCCTGCCCTCCCTGCTCCTGCCTGCTGGCCTCTCGTACTCAGCCTCGTGCTCGCTTGCCTGTCGCCTTTTCTGTCTCTTCCCTACATTTGACCCGTGGTCTTCCCCGGGCCATTGAGGGTGGGTGGTGGGAAGGCTGGCCTGGTGCCTGGGTGGGGTGCACTGGGGGTCCTGCTGTTGGAGCCTCTTCTGACACCATCCCCCCAGCTACCTGGACCAGCCCTGTCTTGAGACCATCAACCGCATCAAGTTGTACAGCGAGTCCCTGGCCCGGTATGGCAAGAGCCCGTATCTGTACCCACTCTATGGCCTTGGCGAGCTGCCCCAGGGCTTTGCAAGGTAAGGGCGTGGCTTCGGTCGGTTGGCGGTCCCAAGAAGGACTGAGGCCAACGATGGAAACGGCCCCCTTGGGTATCTCCACAGCATTTTGTACTTTCCCACTGTGGTCCTAGTTCATTTCACACCATCCTTGAGTGATGGCACTACGGTAGGGTATTGACGTGCAGAGTTGAAGGACCACAAATGGGGGCTTGCTTGGCTCCTGGCCTGAGTCAGGCAGTGCTAGGACTGTGCGCGGGGCCTGGAAACCTCGAGTCGGATTCTCCAGAGCCCTTTGTTCTGTCCCCCAGAACATTTCCGTGAGGAGCCACCCTCACGCTAGCCCTTTGCAGAACACTCTGGCGTTAAGCTCCAGAGAGGAAGGAGCACTCCAGGTTCAGTCCTGAGTTTGTGGTGGTGACAGAGTTGGGAAGGACCACCAGGTCTCCTGAGCTCTGCCTGCCTGGGGCCGCCTTCTCTGCACCCTCGTGCTGGTAGGGGCAGGTGGTGCAATAGCACTGGTCCCCGTTTGTCCTGGGAGGGCGCCCTCACCATCACTCTCCCCACCACAGGTTGAGTGCCATCTACGGGGGGACCTACATGCTGAACAAACCCGTGGATGACATCATCATGGAGAATGGCAAGGTGGTGGGCGTGAAGTCCGAGGGAGAGGTGAGCCGTCCCCGCCGCGCAGGCACGCTGGTCTGGGCGGGGTTCGCCCCCTCCTTAGAGGCGCTCTTCCCAGTGACCCTGGCTCTGCTGGGTCTGCTGCTGCTCGGCTCTGAGGGCCTCAGGCTGGGGACCGGGGCTCCAGAAGAAGACTATGTAGCCGATCCTGTTGGCGGACATCTGCGTATCAGGGCCCCCCTCCCCGAGGTGCAGGAGGAAGCTGCACGTTGTGGGAGTGTCCCGCCTGCCGGAGCTGCCAACCCTCATCGTGAGTCCGGGCCCTGAAACACCGAGGGGTGTGATTAGATAGGGACAAGGCCTTTTGGTGCTTTCATAGGTGGCCCGCTGCAAGCAGCTGATCTGTGACCCCAGCTACGTTCCAGACCGCGTGCGGAAGGCTGGCCAGGTTATCCGTATCATCTGTATCCTCAGCCACCCCATCAAGAACACCAACGATGCCAACTCCTGCCAAATCATCATCCCCCAGAACCAGGTCAACAGGAAGTCAGGTAGGCCAAGCCCCATGTGACTTCCTCCAGCGTGTTCTCTTTGGTGTGGCTCAGGCCTGTCCCCCTCAGCCTGGGGGCTGGCTCTCTGCCAGATCCCTCCATGGAAGAACGGGGACCCACACTGCAGTCCCCATGACCTGAGGTTCTAGGGATTGGCTGGCTTGGCCTCTTCTCCTCTGGGAGGGCGGCAGCTCGGATGCTGCCTGCTCTGCAGGGCTGGGGAGGGAGGGCGGGCGGGCGGGCCGAAATTGAGCTCGGTCCCCCACATGCCCGCGTTAACCGAGCCCTTCCTGCGGGCAGACATCTACGTGTGCATGATCTCCTACGCACACAACGTGGCCGCGCAGGGCAAGTACATTGCCATCGCCAGCACCACGGTGGAGACCGCAGAGCCCGAAAAGGAGGTTGAGCCGGCCCTGGAGCTGCTGGAGCCCATTGACCAGAAGTGAGGGGCTGGGGGGCTGGGGCTGAAGCTGGGGGGAGGAAGGGAGCCAAGGAGCCGGAGGGTGGGCATCAGGGAGGGCAAGGCTGGTTGTGAGACCTGTCTCGTCCCTTCCATCTGCCCGTCAGGTTTGTGGCCATCAGTGACTTGTATGAGCCCATCGACGATGGTTCCGAGAGCCAGGTAAGCAGCCTGTCCCGGCCCTGGCTCCTGGCTGCCCGCCCAGGGCCCCTGCCCAACTCATCTCGGGCCCCGGGCGCTGGCTCTTTCCAGGTGTTCTGTTCCTGCTCCTATGATGCCACCACACACTTTGAGACAACCTGCAACGACATCAAAGACATCTACAAGCGCATGGCAGGCTCTGCTTTTGATTTTGAGAACATGAAGCGCAAACAGAACGATGTCTTTGGAGAAGCTGACCAGTGATTGCCGACCCCCGCCCCAGCCCCTGGTGCCCTCTGCCCCAACCTGAGCCTGTTCTCCTCAAGGGCTGGGGAGATGGGCGTGGCTGGGCACCCCCGTTTCCAGCATCCTCTGCTTCCCCCACCACATTCCTGTCACCCACCTCATTGATTCACTGACCAAATCCTTAACCTTAGTGATGGTTTGGGAGACGGCGGGGGGGGGGGGGTTGGTTAGTATCCTCTTTCTTGGCCCTTCCTTATTCTGGGAGAAGGGGGTTCCTCTCCTTGTGTGTGTCTCTCCCCCCACCCCTAAGTCTTCTGCTCTGTTCGGGAGGAACGTGGAGGAAAAGCTGACTTCTGCCCCCACCGCTCTTACCCCCGCTCTAGTGGCCTTTGGAGATGCCCCCTGCCTCCCCCCACCAGCTCTTGTGTGTTGGAGAGAAGGGGCCCTCCCAGCACAAAGTTGCAGTCCTTTCCCTACCCCACTCCCGTAATTTATTCTAATTTATTAACTTGGGCCCACCCTGTGTGAGAAGGGGGCACTGTGCCCCGTGGCCTCACGGTGCGGCCTGGGGCTGTGGAGCAGCTACCCTGGCCTGGCCTTCCTAACCCTGGCGACCCTGGTGCAGCCTGGGAAGGAAGAGGGCTTGGGTGTGGCCCCGTTGGAGGTTGATTTGGTTTTTGTTTCTTGTCTTTGTGTTTGCTGGTACTTGCTGAGAGAGAAAAGATGTGTGAGCAAAGCAGAAGGAGGTGGGAAAATGGATCCAAACCCCGTGTGCCCTGCCCTATTCCTTCCCCTTAGTGGTGGGAGACCCTTATCTCGCAAAGTGAATGTGTCCCCTTCCCCAGCCTCTAGTGTATTTCACAGAAAACAAAACCTCCCAATAAAACTGTGTTGAAACCTGAGCCCATATCGTTAGTTTTATTTCCCCAAAGCTGCATCTGGGGCGGGGCCTTGGCTCCCTGGGCTGTCCTGCTCTCCTACCCAGGCTTGGGACTGCGTGTGGCTTAGCTTTGCTCCTGATGGCTATAAGAGGTGACTTTCTTCATCAGGAAATTGCAGAGCCCCTGAACTGAAAGGGCCTATAGAGGAAACAGGTCACATCACCCTGCCCAAGGGGTTAATGTGAGAGGACTCGAGGGAGAGGGGTTTGGCCTGGGGTGGGGGCTGAAGTGGAGGAAGCAGAAGCGCAGGCCCAGCCTCGTGGCCTGGGGAAACGCGGGACTGGGGCCCCGTCTTGGGAGGGGAGTCAAAGCCAAGGAAGCAGGGGGAACCAGGGCGCCCTCAGGCGGGGAGGCAGCGAGGGGATTGGGGGGATCTGCCCTTAGACTGGGATCAACATCGAGGACGTGAAGGGCCCGGGGGCCCAGCCTTGGGGTCAACAGAGGGAAGCAGGACTGGGGACCCAGCCTCGTACCGGCGGTTATTGTTGAGGAACTGATGGGGAACCTATAAAGAGAGGGACCGGCGTTCAGCTTCCGGCGGCCGGCGGGGCGGGGCCGTGGGAAGTCACGTGCCGGGGGCGGGGCGCGGTGGCAGCGCTTCTCCCGGAGGCGGACGTCAGGGCGCTGAGGTTAGTTGACTAAAAGGCCGCCTCTGCAGCCGGCGCAGCCCCTGAGACTCGGCCGGACCGCTGTCGCCGCCGCCATGGCTCAGTACAAGGGTGCCGCGAGCGAGGCGGGCCGCGCCATGCACCTGATGAAGAAGCGGGAGAAGCAGCGCGAGCAGATGGAGCAGATGAAGCAGAGGATCGCGGAGGTGCGGGCCGGGCCGGGGCGCCTCGGCGCATGCGCGCGGCCCGCCGCCCGCGCTCTGCTCCCGCCGCCCGGGGGTCTCGCGGGGCCCCGGGGAGCGGGAGCAGAGCGCGGGCGGCGAGGGGGGGTTGGGACCGTTGCTCGCCGATCTCTGGCAAGGGGCGGAAATGAGCCGGCGACAGTCTGTTCATCTGTAAAATGGACGCAGAAGGCTGAGAGGAGGTAGGTTGTGACCAGCCTCCAGCAGGAAGGAGCCACACTCAGTGGTTACATTTTTGGCATTGGGGCGACCGTGGAGGGCACCGAGCATTCTTTCTCTGGCCCTTCAGCCCTGAGAGTCAGGCCCAGACTCAATGGATATCAGGAAGGGTGGGCCCCAGCCAATGCACCGGACTCATTCTGGAGCCCTTTCCACGGGACAAAGGCAGGCAGGAAGGTCTGGGGTGCTCGCGGTTCACTAAGGGCTTCAGTGAGTGGCCAATGGCAGTGGGCCGTCAGGAAGGAAGGCGCCCTCCACTTAGGCCTTTGGGGGCGACTCGGTGGAAGAGGAGGGACTCGGCGCAAGGGGAGAGCAGGCCTTAGGTGCTGTGGCAGCCGGGCCCAAGGAAGCGGCTGCATGCCGAGGCCTGGTGCTGCCTCGGTTTACACTCATGCCCCAGCCCCACCGTCTCAGTGCGAACTCAGTGGCGGGACGGAGGTACATTTCTCTGCTGGCCACCTCCTGTGGAGGCTGCTGGCCAGAGAGGGACCTGCTTGGTACCAAGTGGGATGGGACTGGGCTGGAGTGAGGAGGCCTCGTGGGAAGCTGTTGGCAACATCTGGGGCCAAGAGGGAGCAGCATTGCTCGGTGAGGGGCTCGGCCGTCAGCCACTCTCTGCTCCCCTTGTCACTCCTTGCCTTGGGTCTCCAGAGCTTCAGCTTAAGAGCTGGGCGTGAAGAACACCAACGGCAGGGAGGACCCACGGCTCCAGACCACTGAGTGAGCTCTGGTTCCCAGCGGGACCTGTGGAGGGGCCGGAGCAGCGCAGATGGCGCGGGGAAACGGCCCCACTTGGTCCCCTCGGCACTGGAAGAGCCTCTCACAGCCCCGTGGAGCCTTCCATCAGTCAAGGGAAGGGGACATGTCTTTCCCAAGGTCACATCATAGTGAGTCTAGGGACACACCTGGGACTAGAACCCAGGTCCCCACTTGCATGGTGGGGTGGCAGGTGGCCCTCACTGCTGCCTTCCCTCCCGGACAGGAGAACATAATGAAATCCAACATTGACAAGAAGTTCTCTGCGCACTACGATGCCGTGGAGGCGGAGCTCAAGTCCAGCACCGTGGGTGAGCAAGGCGCGCGTGTCCCCGCTCCCGGGCTGAGGCCGGCAGCGTGGCTGACTCTGGGTGACCGCCTCTTGCCCCCGCGTCTCCTCACCTCGCAGGTCTTGTGACGCTGAACGACATGAAGGCGAAGCAGGAGGCCCTGGTGAAGGAGCGGGAGAAGCAGCTGGCGAAGAAGGAGCAGTCGAAGGAGCTGCAGCTGTGGGTCGCCTCCTCCCAGCCGGCGGCCTCCCCCTCCGGGCGGGGGGCGGGGCTCGTGCTTGGGGGCGGGTCAGGCTGGTGCTGCACGTGGAAGGGGAGGGAGACCCTTCGTCATCATCAGAGCCCTGCCTGTGAACTTGAAGTGCCCTGGGCCAGTAGGACTCCTCTGGGCCTGCGCTGAGTGGGACCCGCACTGAGCACACAGGTGGCTCTGGGTCGGGGAAGGGGCCTCGGGGGTGGGGACGTGCATGACGGCCACCCATGCCTTGGCAGGAAGCTGGAGAAGCTGCGCGAGAAGGAGCGCAAGAAGGAGGCCAAGCGGAAGATCTCCAGCCTGTCCTTCACCCTGGAGGAAGAAGACGAGGCAGGCGAGGAGGAGGAGGAGGCGACCATAGACGAGGAGGAGCTGGAGAGGGAAGGTGAGGGCAGGCTGCGGACGGGGTGCGGTCCCGCTGGCAGAGCTCTGTCCTGGCTTCTGGCTCTCAAGTGGAGAAGCACATCTACCAACAGCCTCGACGGCCCGCCGCATTCGGGGTCCCGGACCTCACAAGTTGGGGCAGGAGGGAAAGGGCCAAGTCTTCACCACGGCAAAGTTGAGTGGGGGGCTCGCTTTTGGTGGCCGACTGAGTGGGAACCAGCTGTGCGGTCCCTGGGCAGGTGGGTGGGGCTCGTGTGGCTGGGCACCAAACTTAATTCTGTTTGAATAATTTCAGTGTAAATTGACCCAGCCGCAGAAAGTAAGCGGCTGCTCGCTGGACAGTGCAGGCCTTGCCCAAGGGAACAAGGGGCCACAGGAGCGACTCGGGAAGGCTGAGGCCACCACAGAAACCCTTGTGTTTCCTTTTGCTCCAGAGATCACCGCAAAGAAGAGGAAACTGGGGAAGAACCCAGATGTGGACACGAGCTTCTTGCCTGACCGAGACCGGGAGGTAAAGGCGGCCTGACCCCGACCCTGGCAGAGGCTTTTGCTCAGGAAGTGGGGCCCTGCGTGCCCCCCTGGGCAGCCCTGGGCCTCCCTCCTTTGCCTCTTTCTCTTCCAGGAGGAGGAGAATCGGCTCCGGGAGGAGCTACGGCAGGAGTGGGAAGCCAAGCAGGAGAAGATCAAGAGTGAGGGCTCCTGGAGCGGGATGCACGTGGCCCGGGGCTGGGAGCCACGCCCGCTCTCCTGCCAACGCTGCTCTGGGCAGTGCCCCGAGCCCCAGGGAGCTGGCAGGGAGTGGGGACACCGGGGTCTGGAGGCCAAGAGGCAATTCTGTTTTGTAGGCGAGGAGATCGAGATCACCTTCAGTTACTGGGATGGCTCTGGGCACCGGCGCACAGTCAAGGTGACGCTGCGGGGCCTGCGCCCCGTGCCCCATGCCCCTCGCCCTTCGGGCCCAGCCTCCTTTGGACTCGGTGGGAAGGAGCTGTCAATCCCGACAGAGCCCTCAGGCCCCTTGGTGTGGGTGGCCCCTGGGGGTTCGGGGGGAGCAGGGAGGAGGGTTCCGGGCTTCCGTCCTCCCTTCCCAACTCCTCGGTTGGTTTCCCCACACGGTTTCCCTCTCGCCTCTTCTCGGGTCACTCACACAGATGAAAAAGGGCAACACGATGCAGCAGTTCCTGCAGAAGGCCCTCGAGATCCTGCGCAAAGACTTCAGCGAGCTCAGGTGGGGCTGCGCGGGCGTGCGACGGGGTGCGCCGGAGTCTGCAGCCTCAGCCCTGGTGCTCGGGACCCCAGGTGGCAGCTGCTGCTCGCGGCACGCTGGGCGCCGCGCTCCTGAGAAGGGGGCCGGGCCCCCTTTCCCATCCCCCTCCCAGCATCGCGGGCCTCTGCCTCCTGGCTCTGGTGCCCCGGTGTCCTTGGCCACCTGCTTCCTGGTCCTTTCTCCCTCAGGTCGGCAGGGGTGGAGCAGCTCATGTACATCAAGGAGGACCTAATCATACCCCACGTGAGTCCCTTCTCTGTCCCTGCAGCCCCGCCCGGGTTGCGGGGAGGGTCTCGGGCTGTGGCACGCCCGGGGGCTTCGAGGGGGGCCCCGCCTGCTCTGGGTCTTCAGCTCAGGTGGGCAGGGCTGGAGCCCAGCTTGCAGGCGGCCGAGATGGCTCACCTGCCGTCGCTTTCCTGCCCTCTGCTCCTAGCACCACAGCTTCTATGACTTCATCGTCACCAAGGCGCGAGGGAAGAGCGGTGAGTGTGCCCGGCCCCGCCCCCCAGCCACTTGCCCGTGTCACAGGGCGGCAGCTGAGGGGGCCTGGCCTCTTGTCTCCTTGTCCATGCAGGGCCCCTCTTCAATTTCGACGTTCACGATGACGTGCGGCTGCTCAGCGACGCCACCGTGGAGAAGGATGAGGTACGGTGGGCGGGGGCGCCGCGCGGGTAGGAGGGGGCCAGCCGCGTGGCCCTGAGCCCTGAGCCGCAGCGCCCGGCCCTCCTCCCGTCCTCAGTCGCACGCGGGCAAGGTGGTGCTGCGGAGCTGGTACGAGAAGAACAAGCACATCTTCCCTGCCAGCCGCTGGGAGCCCTACGACCCTGAGAAGAAGTGGGACAAGTACACGGTACAGAAGCCCTCGAGCGCTGAGTGGGAGCTGGCCTGGCTGCCCGGCAGGAGGCCCGCCCGGCCCTGCTCAGCTCGCTTTTCCTTCTCTGTGCCCTGGTCCTGCACCAGATCCGGTGATGGGGCAACAGCGCGGCCCCAGCTCCTCCGGCTCCCTGCGGCCCCCTCCCTACGTCCCCAGGATTCCGGGCGCCCGGCTCCCCGCTCCCAAGACGTGACGGGGCCTGCTCAGCCCCTGCCCCTGGCGCTGTTGTTTACCGCCTTTTTCTTTTACGACAAAGAGATACACGCGTCAGAGCTGGAGCACCTGTTGTGCGTTTTATTTTAAAGATTTTTTTGTTGTTGAGGTAAAATTCACATAACATAAAATTCACCATTGTGACCATTTGAAAGCGTACCATCCAGGGGTACTTAGTGCGTTCATAATGTGAATCACCCCGAAAGACCCCACGTCCATTAGCAGCCGCCCCCCAGCCCCTCGCACCCCCTAGTTTACTTTCTGTCTGTATGGATTTGCCTATTCTGGAAGTTTCACATAATTGGAACTATACAATATCTCTGCTCTCTGTGTCTTGCAAGAAAGTGTGTGTTTGGCAGGGGTGGGAGGGTGGAAGGGATATTTGGGATCCACTGGGGCCTCAGCAGGCCCAGCTGTCCCTGCAGCCATCTCGTCCCCACCGCGGCACCTACATGGGTAGGAAGGGCATTCCCCCCCGTGCTTCCCGCCCAGGACTTTGGGCTCCTTTGTGTCTCCTAGCTGCCCGTTCTATAAGGGACACGGCTGTCCTGTGGCTCCCAGCCACCCTGTGTCCCTGTCACAGCATCTCTCCCCGGTCTGGACACGGGAAGGCCGCTGTGGGTGCCTGTACTCACGGCTTGCCCACCCCACCCACGGCCAGCTCTGCTCAGGCTGCCCTGGGGCTGGTCGCTGTCGCGGCCCCAAGCGGGGGAACCTGGCTTGGGGGCGCGTGCTCCTGCTTCCTGCCCCGCCTTGGCGGCCAGCTCCCCTGGTTCCCCTGGGCCCGGCTCCGGGAGGCTGAGGAAGGTAAGCTCGCCACCCCTGCTCCCCCCTTATTCCCCTTGCCTGAGACCTGGCAGAGGGGACGGGACAGACCCCAGCCGGCAGGGAGTGTCTCAGCTCTGGGTCCGGCCCACCTCCCTGGCCAGTGTGCAGATCTGACGGTGGTGGCGGGCTTTGCCGGGTGCACAGGCTCTTGTGCCTTCCTCCTCTGCGGCAGGGCCCTCTGTCCTGTTCAGCTGTGGCCTGGGGAGGCCCATCTGGCAGCTAGGAGCTGTCACTTGGGCTTCCTTACCCTGTGTCTGGGGCGGGGCCGTCCAGGGTCACTTGGAGGAGGGAGGAGGGTAGACTAGGCCTGGGCACCTGGGGCACAGCAGGGAGGGGTGGCCAGGCCTGACCCTCAGTCCTGGATGTGGGGAACAACTCTGAGGAAGTCGATGGGGCTTTTTGTTGGGTTCCAGGAACCCTGGGGAGGGGATCCTCTGGCCTGCGCCAACCCCCTCCTGCCCTGTTTGAGAAGCCACCAGAAGAGGAGGCTTCCTCGGGAGACGGAGCCCCTCAGCCAGCTCACCCAGGACTGGATGATTTGAGGGAGCCGCCTTTGGCCCGGCAGCTTCTGGAAAACAAGCCCCTTGAGGCCCAAATCTTGGGTCCTGTCAGGGAAGGAGCTGGTTTTTAGAAACAGCCCTAAGTTGCTGGGAAGTCAGGCTGGGAAGAAGGGAGACGTCTGGGGTCAGGGTCAAGGGGGCAGGGAGACTGTCAGGGGAGGAGACCCCCTTCCATGTGGCCATTGGAGGGATGGAAAAGACACCATGGTTGGCGGGGCCCAAGGGAGGAGCCCCTTATCCTAAGAAAGGGCTGCGGCAGGGCCAGCTTTCTGTTGGGCAGTCTTGGGCTCCCTACTTCTGCCTGGAGGCCAGCGCAGGCCAGCACTCCTGCCAGGAGGGGCACTGTCGTGCTGGGGGCCCTCTCCTCGGGACCTTGAACTCGTGTGAGTGTGGCGTGTAGGGGAGGGGTCTGGGGGCCGCAGAGGAAAGTTGGGGGCTGCTGGGACAGGTATTATCTGATGCTTTAGAACTACACGAGGTCACCAAGTCCATTGAGTGGTCACCAAGGCTTCTGGGGACTAGTGTTTGCGGGGGGGGGGTGGGCTAGGCGGTGAGAAGAGCAGGTGTGGCGACACAGGCAGGCAGGCTGGAGGTGAGTGGGGTGGAAGGGAGGGAAGGAGAGAGGGGAAGGCGGGGAAGGGAGGAAAGGTCAGAGAGGCAAGTGCCGGGAATGAGCGGGAGGGGCAGGGCCAGCTCTTCACCCTCCGGGTCCAGTTGCCCCAACAAAGCATCCGCGTTTGTCGCTTAACAATACATCCCCCAGCAGCCTACGTGTCTCTCCAGATCTGTGCATACAGAGCCTCCTCCGTTTTACATCGTTTTAAAATTTTTTGGCCGCGCCATGCGGCCTGCGGGATCTTAGTTCCCCAGCCAGGGATGGAACCCGTGCCGCTGCAGTGGAAGTGCCAAGTCCTAACCACTGGACCGCCAGGGAAGGCATAATTAATTTTCCAGACAGTGGCAGACTCCCCCCCCGGCCCCTCCCATTTTGCAGCACCACCACCAGGTGAGAGTCCTGGCTCCCAGGCTTCGCGCAGGGCGCACTGTCACTCCTCAAGGGGCTGGGGGACATATGCAACCTGAGATGGCACATGTGGTCTCTCACTGTGGGATTTTGTGTTTTATTTTCAATTTGTTTTTCAGCTGAGGAAAAATTCACATAACATAAAAATAACCATTAACCATTTAAAAATGCACATTTCGGTGGCATTGAGTATATTCGCAGTGTTGTGCAACCATCACCTCTTATCTACTCCCAGAATATTTTTATCATCTTAAAAGGCGAGAAGAAATGTCTATTGTTTTAGCCACTCAGTTTGTGGAACTTTGTTACAGCAGCCACAGGAAACTTATACGCCTTACTTAGAGCACACAGAAAAATGAGCTTGACGTGGGTTGTAGACCTAAAAGTAAAAGCTAAAACTAAAACTATATATAAATAAAACATGGGGGAAAACCTTTGTGACCTTGGTCTATGCGAAGTTTTCTTGGACAGGAGACAAAAAACAATCATAAAAGGAAAAATTGATAAATTAGACTTCATCAAAAATCCAGGGGCTTCCCTGGTGGCGCAGTGGTTAAGAATCTGCCTGCCAATCCAGGGGACACGGGTTCGAGCCCTGGTCTGGGAAGATCCCACATGCCGCGGAGTAACTGGGCCCACGAGCCACAATTGCTGAGCCTGCGCGTCTGGAGCCTGTGCTCCGCAACAAGAGAGGCCGCGACAGTGAGAGGCCCGCGCACCGCGATGAAGAGTGGCCCCCGCTTGCCGCAACTGGAGAAAGCCCTCGCACAGAAACGAAGACCCAACACAGCCATAAATAAATTAATAAATTAAATTTTAAAAAAAGATTTGAATACACAATGTCACAAAAGACGAATAAGAATGGCAATAGCAACACAACATTGTAAATCAATTATACTCCAATAAAAATTCTTTTAAAAAGGAAAAAAAAAAGAAACGGCAATAGCAAGTGAAAAGATGCTCACCGTCTTCATGGTGACAGCAAGCAGGTGGGCAGTCACCTGGGGCTGGGCGAGGGGCACCGGCTGCAGAGGAAACCCAGAGGGGCCTCTGGGCTGATGGAAACGGCCTGTATCTTGACTGGAGGGTGGTTATAAGGGGTATGCATTTGTCAAAACTCATTGAACTGTACCCTTAAAGTGGGGTCATTTATTGTCTGTAAATTATACCCCAATAAAGCTCATTTTAAAAGAAAAAAGGAAGAGAAGGCAACTAATGAAACTGGTTACCTAAAGGGGTAGGAGGGAACTGGGTGATAGGGATACGAGAGGGAGTGACGCTCCTCTGGATGTCTCTTCTGATGTAGTTTTGACTTCTGGACACATGTTGCTATTTTGCATACTAAAAAAAAAAAAAATCAACAGGATGGGGTGAAAAGCTAAAACTGAATACAAACAAATTCTCCCAAGTGTATTTCAAATGAATAACATAGCTATATTAAAAGGAAAGATTTTTCTTTTTTGGCCGTGCTCTGCTTGGCTTGTGGGATCTCAGTTCCCTGATCAGGGATTGAACCCGGGTCACGGCAGTGAAAGCCTAACCACTAGGCCACCAGGGAACTCCCATAAAGGGAAATTTTTTTTAAAAGCTACCCAAGGGACTTCCCTGGTGGTTCGGTTCAGTGGTTAAGAATCCATCGTCCAATGTAGGGGATGCGGGTTCGATCCCTGGTCTGGGAACTAAGATCCCATGCGTGGCGCGGCCAAAAAAACAAAAAACAAAACAAAAAGACAATAATGGATTACAGTCCATCGAATAAAATCCACATCCCCGAGTCCACACTGATAATGAATATACAGATAGATGAACAGAGGCGCTCTTGCTGACAGGAGAATGCCATGAATGAGTGTAGGAGGGATCATGGAGGGAGGAGAATCACTGTTTTGTAACCATCAGAGTAATCATTGACTTAGGCAAGAATTATCAATGACTTGGTGACATTTTGATAAGGAACAGAATATTTACCTAGTTTCAAAGTATCTTCCTACAAGCTACTTTTTAGTTACAAAGGGAAAAATAATAACTGTCCACTTGAGAAACTGGCAGTCACCACCTTAACCAAATGCTTAAAGTTAACATCACAGTGAAGGGACAAAACAAGAACACTTGCCTCCTGATAAGAAGCACAGAGAGGGCCTGGTAGCCTCCCAATACCACATAACCCAAATCGCACCCTGAGAAAACATCGGACAAATCCAACCTGAGGACGTTCCGCCAAACACCTGGCCTGCACTCTTCAAAAATGCCCATGTCATGAAAGGCCAAGAAAAGCAGAGGAATGTTCCAGATTAAAGGGAACCAAAGAGACATGAGAACGAATGCCACGTGGGATCCTAGACTGGATCCTGGATCAGAAAATACGTCATGAGGACAATTGGTGAAATTCGAATAAGACCTTAGATAAAATAATATTATCGTATTAACATTAACATTTCTGATGTTGATAGTTATACTTTGGTTATGTAAGAGTCTATAATAATTATACAGTAATTATGCTGTGGTTATGAAATACAGAATGAAGTATTTAGGGGTAAAGGGGTAAGCTGTATGCAACTTACTTAGACATAGTTGATAAAAATATTATTTTTATATATAATAAATACATATGCACCCACCCACAAGTGAGAGGGAGAGAGAGAGAATGAGAGAGAGAATGAGAAAGCAAATGGAACAAAATATGAACTCTTGGTGAATGTGGGATAAGGGTACATGGGAGTTTTCTGTACTAGTCTTACAGCTTTTTTCTAAGTCTGAAATAATTTCAAATTATAAAGTTAAAAAGAAAGCTACCGCTTCTATCCAACATTGACTGGAGGGCGTAGCCAGGGCAATTAGGCAACACAATGAAATAAAAGGCATCCAGATTGGAAAGGAAGAAGTAAAACTATCTCTATTCTCAGATGACATAATCTTGTATATGCAAAATCCTAATAAATCTTCTAAAAAATATATTAGAGCTAATAAATGAGTTCAGCAAAGTTGTAGGATGAAAGATCATTACACACAAATCAATTGTACTTCTATACCGTAGCAATAAACAATTTTGTTTATAATAGCATTATAAAGAATAAAATACTTAGGAATGAATTTAACAATAGAAATGCAAGACTTGTACACTGTAAACTGGACAATGTCATTGAAAGACAATAAAGAAAACCTGAATAAATGGAAAAATATTTATTTAGTTAAGGTTCTCCAGAGTAACAGAACAGGAGACACACACACACACACACACACACACACACACACACACACACACACACACGATTTATTTTGAGGAATTATCTCATGAGATTGTGAGGGCTGGCAAGGTGGCAAGTCTAAAATTTGTAGGGCAGGTCGGCAAGCTGCAACCTCAAGCAGGACTTCTACATTACAGTCTTGAGGCAGAATATCTATTTCTCCTGGAAACCTCAGTTTTTGCTTTTAAGGCCTTCAGCTGAGTGGACAAGACTCACCCACATTATGGAGGGTGATCTTTACTTAAAGTCAACCGATTGTCGATGTTGACCACACCTACAAAATTCCTTCACAGCAACACTTACATGAGAGTTTGATTAAATAACTGCAGACTACAGCCTAGCCAAGTTGAAATTAATACACATAAAGTTAATCATCACATCCCATGCTCATGGATGGAAAGAATCTTGTTAAGATGGCAACACTCTCCAATTGATTTACAGATTCAATTCAATCCCTATCAAACTCTTGCTGGCTTTTTTGCAGAAACTGACAAGCTCATCCTAAAATTCACATGGGGCAGACTGGGAGGACTGCTAAGGGGTATATGGGGGCTTGCTTCAGGGGTCATGAGAACGTTTTGGAATCTGGTAGTGGGGATGGCTGCACAACTTTGTGAATATACTAAAAGTCATTGAATGTTACACTTTACATGAGTGACTTACATGACAGATGAATTATAGCTCAATAAAGCTGTTTAAAAAGAAAAGGAAAAGGAAACCAAGGGAATGAAAACCTCCCTCCGATTCAGGGCCAGGGTGGCTGGCTGGGGAAGGGGCCAGGTGTAAATGGCCGACAGCCTTGAGTCCTCGTGCCGGGCATCTGCATGTTATTAGCCGCGGACCCTCCGGATTAAGGACCGTCGGGGGAGAGTGTCCTGAGCCAGGACCCCGAGTCCCCGGCTGGTGTGCGCCCTAAGGGTTGGGACAGGGGAGGCCGCGCACCGGCGGCAGGTGGCCCCGGGCGCGCCTCCGAGCGCCGGGGCGAGGTCTGCGCGCGCCCCGGGCCCTAGTGGGGGTGTGGCGCGGGCGCGCGCGGGTCCCAGGGTTGCGGGAGGCGGCGGGCCGGGGCGGGGGGTGGCGGGGGAGAGGCGCGCGCCGCGGACGCGGCCATTGCGCGAGGGGGGTCGGCTCGCTGGGTGGGGACCCGGGCCGCTCACGGGGTCCCGGGCTAAGCACTGGGCCTCTCCCGGCCCCACGGAGGGGCGGCCCCCGCCCGCGAGCCCTGCCGCTCGGCCCTCCCTGGGCGCCCCCGCCCGGCGCGGTGGTACGGTCCGGGTTTAAAAGGCCCTGGCGGCCGCGGGCCGGCCCAGTGTGTGGGCGGCGGCGGCGGCGCGGGCCCGCGGGGCGTAGGGAGAGGGGTGCGGCGGCGGGGGCGCGCGAGCGGGGCGGTGTGGGGCTCGAGGGCGCGTCCACGTGGCCGGCGGGCGGCCACCCGGAGCCAGCGGCGGCGGAGGGACAGGTAGGTGGCCTCCATCCCCCGCCGCCCGTGCGGGGCCAGCCTGCTCGGCGGCCCTGGGCTCCGGCAGCGCGGGGGTTCGTCTCGGCCTTTAAGGGGTCGGGCCCTGCCCCTGCCTCTCGGGCGCCGGCCTGACTGGTCCTTCGTGCCCGGCGCCGGTAGGGACCGTCCGTCCGCGGCTAGCCCCCCGGCCCGATGGGGACCCTTTGTGGCGGAGGAGCGGCCCCTGCAAGGACTGTTGCGGCGCCTCCATCCACTAGAATCCCCGTGGATCTGCCGGGGGGGGGGGGGGTCCCTGGTGGGGGCGGGGCGAGCCGGGCAGGCAGCACCGCGCGGGGCGTTGGGGAGCGGGCGCTAGAGCCGGGTCTCTGCGAGGGTCTGTCCCCACCCTCGGGCTCTGCTGGCAGGGCCGTAGCAGAGAGGCTGGGTGTGCCTGTGATGCCCGAGGCTCCCGGTTACAGGCTGAGGTTTGGGATGGGCACTTGGGCTGCAAATTCTGCCTTTCCAGGTCTCCCTCCCGACCTGTCCCATCCCCATTCTTAGGCCTGTATTCCTGTGCGGTGTGGAGGAGGTGAGGGTGGCATGAGGCCTCCCTTCTCCGTCTTCCTTTCTTCTCTGGCTCTTGCATTAAGGATCCAGGATGCGGACCTGACAAAAGAGCCCCAGAGATGATCAGCCTGAGCTGAAACTTTGCAGTTCCAAGCCGGGTCTTCTCCTTGTTCTAGCAAATGCATTTTTCCCCTTTTCCTTGGTTGCTGCCTTGGTTTGGTTCCCCGCACCCTCCCCAAGCTGGGTAACTTGTGTCTCCCTTGGGGCTTGGGCACTGAGAGGGTATCGCTGAGCCCTGCCCCCTTGGCTGCCACGACACTTCTCTGCTGTCTTTGCTGCCTGGAGCTGGCCGAGGGCTGGGTGTGGCCTGGGGGTGAAGACCCAGCCAAGCCCAGTACTGCTCCTGTGGTCCCCCACCCCATCTCCCCAAAGTCTGAGCTGTATTTCAGAATGTTGCTCCCCTTCCTTAGGGCTCCTTGGGCCCCCCTGCGTCTCCCCTTCCCCAGCTAACGTGTGGATTTGGAGGGAGAGCCGCGCAGGGCTGCCTGGGCATCCGTCTGGCTGTGCCTGAGCAGAGCCTGACTTATGTCTGTCTCTGTGCTTTGCTCTGGGGGCAGGCGACTCGGCTTTGTGTTGCAGCCGGTAGGCTAGATGGCAGGCTCCTCCTGGACGGCCAGCAGACGGAGGCCCCTGGGGCGAGGAGGCAGCCGGGGCCAGGAAGGTGGAAGTGGCAGCCCTGGTTCCCATCTGGTCTCAGGCTTTGACGCCTCAGACCTCTGTCCTGGGGTGGTGTCCTGACACCCCCCCACCAATTTGCGATTGTTCTCTCCCTACCTTTTCTCCTTTCCCCAACTAGGGTGGGAGGCACGTCTGTGGCCTTGGCTTGCCCACGGTTGGGTTGCTCTTGTGTGCGGCTGGCCACCCTCAGCTCTGGGATCTGGTGTTTGGCTTCTCCTTTCTGGAGGGCCTCCCACCCTGCCTTTCCTAGCATCTGGCTCTGCTGCCCCCTTGGGTGTGGCCCAGCTGAGGCGAGGCCTCCTGGCTCCTTTCCAGCAGTGGGTGGGGGATGATTGATGGCCCCCAAGCCTGCCTGCACTCGCTGCTCACTCGTGCGCCCTGGCGGAGGCCCCTCCTCTCTCCCAGCCGTGGTCGCCATCTGGGGCTCTGGCATGGTGGTGGGCGACTGGCCTCCACCCTCTGTGGCGTGGCTCTTGGCCTGCTGGGGGCCCTAGGCCAGGCAGGGCCGGAGGCGGCTGGGCGCCCTGGGCCGGGGGGCCTCTGACCGGCACTCCCTGTCTCTCCTCAGGCCCCCCCACCCCCCGGGGCAGCCGCCGGCCATGCCCGCCGTCGGCCTCCTCCTGCTGTTCCTCCTTGCCGTGGGGCGGGCCCTGGGAGGCAGCACACCCTTCCCTGCCTTCTCAGTGACGGACACCTCGCTCACCCACCTGGCCGTGCACCGGGTGACCGGGGAGGTGTTTGTGGGCGCGGTGAATCGCGTCTTCAAGCTGGCCCCCAACCTGACCGAGCTGCGGGTCCACGTCACGGGGCCCGTCGAGGACAATGCTCGCTGCTACCCACCGCCCAGCATGCGTGTCTGTGCCCACCGCCTGGCGCCTGTGGACAACGTGAACAAACTGCTGCTCATAGACTACGCAGCCCGCCGCCTGCTGGCCTGCGGCAGCATCTGGCAGGGCATCTGCCAGTTCCTGCGCCTGGACGACCTCTTCAAGCTGGGCGAGCCGCACCACCGCAAGGAGCACTACCTGTCGGGGGCCCAGGAGCCTGACTCCATGGCGGGTGTCATCGTGGAGCAGGGCCAGGGGCCCAGCAAGCTGTTCGTGGGCACCGCCGTGGATGGCAAGTCTGAGTACTTCCCCACCCTGAGCTCCCGAAAGCTCATCGGCGACGAGGACGACGCCGACATGTTCAGTCTGGTGGGTGAGCCCGCCCACCTGCTCGGCCGGCCCCCGACCCCTGCCCTCCCCTCCCCTCCCCTCCCCTCCCTTCTCGCCCCTCTGAAGAGCCAGCTCCCGTGCCCTCCTGCCTTCACTCTGTCCTGGCTCTGCGTCGGGAAGAGCCCTGGTCCCAGAGGGGGCAAGGCTGCTGAGGACGGGAGGGCGGGCCGGGTCCTGGGACGGGGCTGCTCAGCCTGCCCTCTGGAGCCTTTCTGGCCTGGGGTCCTGTGACCGCGCGGGTCGGGGGCAGGGAGGTTGTGGGGGAAGCCCCCCGGGGGCCATGTGGTGGGCGCAGGGCCAGGCTGGGTGGCGGGGGCCCAGGGGCCATGGTTGGGGAGGTCGAGGGTGGACCTAGGCCTCGTCCCAGGCTCTGTCCTCCACCCGCTCCCCAGGTGTACCAGGACGAGTTCGTCTCCTCTCAGATCAAGATCCCCTCAGACACGCTGTCCTTGTACCCAGCCTTCGACATCTACTACGTCTACGGCTTTGTGAGCGCCTCCTTCGTGTACTTCCTGACACTGCAGCTGGATACCCAGCAGACACTGCTGGACACGGCAGGCGAGAAATTCTTCACGTCCAAGATCGTGCGCATGTGCTCGGGGGACTCGGAGTTCTACTCGTACGTGGAGTTCCCCATCGGCTGCTCTTGGCGCGGCGTGGAGTACCGCCTGGTGCAGAGCGCCCACCTGGCCAAGCCCGGCCTGCTGCTGGCCCAGGCCCTGGGTGTGCCGGCCGACGAGGACGTCCTCTTCACCGTCTTCTCTCAGGGCCAGAAGAACCGGGCCAGCCCGCCGCGGCAGACCGTCCTCTGCCTCTTCACCCTCAGCAGCATCAATGCCCACATCCGGCGCCGCATCCAGTCCTGCTACCGTGGGGAGGGCACGCTGGCCCTGCCTTGGCTGCTGAACAAGGAGCTGCCCTGCATCAACACCGTGAGCCCTCACCCGCCCCCGCCCCTGCCCGCGGGCTGGGCCCTCTGCCCCTTCCTGGGTCTGCGGGGCTCGGTCTTGGGAACGACAGCTTCGCCCGGGGTCCCCCGCCCCCTGTCATCCCCTCCTTGCCTCTGCTGCTTCTCTTTCCTCCCCGGCCTGCCTTCCCCCCGCCTCTCTTGGTGGGTGTGCTCTCTGTGTGGACCACCCCCTTCTTCTTCCCGACCCTCCCCACCCCGGCCTGCTCCTGCCTGCTCTCCGTCCTCCGCCTCCCTCCTCAGCCCCCGATTTCCCGTGGGGTCCCCCCTAGGACGTGGGGTCTCATTGCCTCTGTCCGGCTGGTGCCCCCCAGCTCTGACTTGTGCGTCCTTCTCCTGTTTCACCAGCCCATGCAGATAAATGGAAACTTCTGCGGGCTGGTGTTGAACCAGCCGCTGGGCGGGCTGCACGTGATCGAGGGGCTGCCCCTGCTAGCCGACAGTACCGATGGCATGGCCAGTGTGGCCGCCTACACGTACCAGCAGCACTCTGTGGTCTTCATCGGCACCCGCGGCGGCAGTCTGAAGAAGGTGAGCCCCGGAACGCTCGGCATGTGGGTCCAGAGCGTGCGGATGAGCCCTGCAGCACCTTGGACGGGGCCTGGCCGCTGGGGGACGGGGGCCTTCCCAGGCTGGGCCCCAGGAGCCCAGCTGTGCTCCACGCACATGCTTGAGTGCCACCGCCCGCCGTGGCCTGAATCGCTGGCTTCCTGTGGCTCTGGGGGCAGAGCGGGCCTATCTCCGGGCCTCCCTGCCGGGAGAGCCGGAGCCGCCGTTGCTGGGTCCTCAGTCGAATGAACGAGGAGACAAATGTGGACCTAACCCTCTTTGCCCTCTTGTCCCCTCGTGGGCACGGGGGCTGCAGTGCCGGCAGGGCCGCGGCTGTTCCTGTTCCAGGGTGTTCTGAAGGGACAGGAGTCAGGACAACTGCCACATTCTCCTGCTCACCCGGGGGATGCGGGGCTGTCCCTGGGGGAGGTCGGGGGTGGCCGGGGGAAGGTTTGTGAAGGGAGCCACTGAGCTCTTGGGGCCTGTTCTGCTTCCCTCCTGGTCCCCGTTTTGCATTTGTCACAGCTTTATTGGGGTGTAACTGCCGTGTCACACTGCCCCCCCCCCACCCCACCCCCGTTTAAAGCATACATCTCAAGTGATTTCAGTAAGTTTGCGGAGTTACTCAAGCATAACCGCTATCTCATTCTGAGATGTTGCCATCATCCTAAAAATCCCTTCCCTTTTAGCTCTCACGCTTTCCCCGTCCCCCAACTCTAGGCAACGCTCATCTCTGTCTCTATGTCTTGGGAGGCTTTTTGGACTGGCTGTGTCACCCCCAAGGGCCTCCAGGGGGCAGCCTTGGCGTCCTCCTTCCCTGGTCTGTGGGACAAGGGGGCGGCGGGCAGGCTGGGTCCCTGGCTCGAGAATAGGATGCCCGGGCGCGTGGGGTGCTGCTGTGGCGTCAGGTGGCTGGTCTCGTGGCCCAGGTACGGGTCGACGGCTCTCAGGAGGCCCACCTGTATGAGACGGTGCCTGTGGTGGACGGCAGCCCCATACTCCGTGACCTGCTCTTCAGCCCCGACCACCGGCACGTCTACCTCCTGAGCGAGAAGCAGGTGGGCCCGCGGCAGGCTGGGGGGCGGGGGCGGGACGGGGGTGGGGCGGGTGCTGACACGGCTGCCCCCAGGTGAGCCAGCTCCCGGTGGAGACCTGCGAGCAGTACCCAAGCTGTGCAGCCTGCCTGGGCTCGGGGGACCCGCACTGCGGGTGGTGCGTGCTGCAGCACAGGTGAGGAGCCGCCCAAGTGCCCACTCCCCCCAGCTGCGCCCCTGTGGCCTCCCCCTCCCTGCCCTTCTACTTTCTCCAGCTAACGAGTGGAACCTCTATCCCAAGTGACATCCCTCGCTCGGACCCCAGGGGATGAGGCCGAGGCATGCGGTTGCCTGGTGCCGTGGGCTGGGCTGGCCGTCCCCTTCGTCCCCCCCAGGCCCCCGCTGCACTCCCGCTCCGGGCCTTGCTGGGGCAGCTGTGGGATGGGCCTGGCCTGACCCCGCGCAGATGCTGCCGCCATGGGGCCTGTCCAGGCGCCTCGGCCCTGCATGGCTTCGCCAAGGAGCTGAGCAAGTGCGTCCAGGTGCGGGTCCGGCCCAACAATGTGTCGGTGACATCGCCTGGGGTGCAGGTGAGTGGTGCGGGGGGTGCGGGTGTAGAGGCCCGTGCACACGTGTCAGGGGTGCGCGCAGCTCTGAGCCCTCTGCTTCCCCCAGCTGACCGTGGCCATAAGCAACGTGCCGGACCTCAGTGCGGGCGTGAGCTGCGCCTTCGAGGAGGTGACCGAGAGCGAGGCCGTCCTGCTGCCCTCTGGAGAGTTACGCTGTCCATCGCCTTCCCTGCAGGAGCTCCGGGCTCTCACCCGGGGGCACGGTCAGTGGATGGGCTGCTGGGGGCAGGGGTGCTCTCTGTCCGCGGCTCACGCGTCGCTCCCCTGGGCTCGCTGCAGGGGCCACGCGCACCGTGCAGCTGCAGCTGCTCTCCAAGGAGAGCGGCGTGAGGTTTGCCGGGGCCGACTTTGTCTTCTACAACTGCAGCGTCCTCCACTCGTGAGTACTGGCCCTCCCGACCCCCGTCCCCGTGTCTCTGTTGCTCGCGGTGTCGTGTGGGCCTCAGGCGGGCCCCGGTGCCTTTTGCCTTTGGTTCCCCGTGTGTCCCACAGGAGGGACGGTGAGGGGCCAGGCCCGGTCTTCTCCGTGATCTCTGAAGCCTCTCCCCTCCAGGTGCATGTCCTGCGTTGGCAGCCCTTACCCCTGCCACTGGTGTAAGTACCGCCACGTGTGTACCAGCCACCCCCATGAGTGCTCCTTCCAGGAGGGCAGGGTCCACAGCACCGAGGTGAGGCGGGCGCCACACGCGAGGGGGCCGGGTTCTGCGCGGGCCGGTCCCTGGCTTTTCTGCCTTCGGTCTTGGGGTTTTCTTGGAGCCCCCTTAACCGGGGGCCGGCCCAGCTGGCTGATGGGCGTTCTCCCCTCAGGGCTGCCCTGAGATCCTGCCCAGTGGGGACCTCCTGATCCCAGTAGGCGTCATGCAGCCTCTCACTCTGCGGGCCAAGAACCTGCCGCAGCCCCAGTCGGGCCAGAAGAACTACGAGTGCGTGGTCCGGGTGCAGGGGCGGCAGCAGCGGGTGCCTGCCGTGCGCTTCAACAGCAGCAGTGTGCAATGCCAGAACGCCTCGGTGAGGCCCACCCGCCCCGCCTCCCTCGGGGGTCCAGGCTGTGCAGGGCTGGGCGTGGTGCAGATCTGTGCCCAGCAGACTGTTCTAGAAGCCTCAGCTGACCGTGGCGAGGGGCCTTCTGAGTCTCCCGCTGGGGATTTCTGAGCTGGGGGAGGGGCGGTCTGCGCACCTTCGCTGGAGTCACGCGGGTCCCTCTCCCCCAGTATTCCTATGAAGGTGATGAGTATGGTGACACCGAGCTGGACTTCTCCGTGGTCTGGGATGGCGATTTCCCCATCGATAAGCCCGCTACCTTCCGAGGTGAGCGGCGGGATGGGGCTGAGGAGCTCGCCTCCTGGGGCGGAGAAGGCACGTGCTGGGGCCGGGCCCGCAGCGGGACCCTTCGTAGCTGCTCCCCAGCGGTGCCCTCTGTGCCCACAGCCCTCCTGTACAAGTGCTGGGCGCAGCGGCCCAGCTGTGGCCTCTGCCTCAAGGCTGACCCTCGCTTCAACTGTGGCTGGTGCATCTCGGAGCATAGGTGCCAGCTGCGGGCCCACTGCCCGGCCCCCAAGACCAACTGGATGCACCCGAACCAGAAGGGCGCTCGCTGCAGCCACCCCCGCATTGCCCAGGTCGGCCCCCCCGCCACCCGCTGCCCTCTGGGTACCCACTGCCTCGGCTCACCCTCCCGCCTCCCCTCCTGCTCCGCAGATCCACCCGCTCATGGGGCCCAAGGAGGGAGGCACGCGGATCACCATCGTGGGCGAGAACCTGGGCCTCACCTCCCGAGACGTGGGCGTGCGGGTGGCCGGCGTGCGCTGCAACTCCATCCCCGCCGAGTACGTCAGTGCCGAGAGGTGAGTGCGGCTGTGCGGGCGCTGGGCCTCCCCCCGGCCTGTGGCCGGGCGCCCAGGCCTGACCTCCGACCCGACCCGGCCCGACCCCTAGGATCGTGTGTGAGATGGAGGAGTCTCTGGTGCCCAGCCCGCCACCGGGGCCCGCGGAGCTCTGCGTCAGCGACTGCTCGGCTGACTTCCGCACGCAGTCTGAGCAGCTCTACAGCTTCGTGGTACGTGGGCTGCCCGCCCCCTTCCCTCTCCCGCTCCTTCCTGGCGGGGGCTGTGGCCCGGCCCTGCCGGGCGCCTGCTGTCTCCCCGCTCCCCTCGGGGCTGCTTCTCCCGTAGACGCCCACGTTCGACCGCGTGAGTCCCGGTCGGGGCCCCGCCTCGGGGGGCACGCGAATCACCATTTCCGGTCGTTCTCTGGACGCCGGCAGCAGAGTCACAGTGACCGTGAGAGACAGCGAGTGCCAGTTGGTGAGGTGAGTGCCGCAGATGGGGGCGGCGGGGCCGGCCGGCGGCAGCCCTGGGCGGCCCGCTCCAAGTCCCTGCTTGCTGACGTAGGAGGGACCCTGGAGTGATCGTGTGCATCTCGCCTGTCTCCACCCTGGGCCCGAGCCGGGCCCCCATCACCCTGGCCATCGACCGCGCCAACATCTCCAGCCCCGGCGTCCTCTACACCTACACCCAGGACCCCACCGTCACTCGCCTCGAGCCCACCTGGAGCATCATCAAGTAAGGCCCTCGGGAGGGGAGGCCGGGCCTCGCCTGGTGACCGGGTGACCCAGGGTCGGGGGGCCCTGGGCTCCCACGGCAGCCTCGTAACGCTCCAGGGCTGGGCTCAGGGCGGTGAGGAGGAAGCCTGAGGCCCCTCACCCCGTCCCTAGTGGAAGCACCGCCATCACCGTGAGTGGGACCCACCTGCTGACGGTCCAGGAGCCCCGGGTCCGGGCCAAGTACCGAGGCATCGAGACCACCAACGTGAGTGCCAGCTGCCGCCACCCCACCCCTGACCCCCCGCCTGCTGTGGCCTCACGTGCTGGGCTGCCCACCTTTGTCCCCACAGACGTGCCAGGTGATCAACGACACCGCCATGCTGTGTAAGGCCCCCGGCATCTTCCTGGGGCGGCCCCAGCCGCAGGCCCAGGGTGAGCACCCTGACGAGTTCGGCTTCCTGCTGGACCACGTGCAGACGGCCCGTTCCCTCAACCGGTCCTCCTTCACCTACTACCCCGACCCCAGCTTCGAGCCACTCGGGCCCTCTGGGGTCCTGGATGTCAAACCTGGCTCCCACGTAGTGCTGAAGGTGCCGGTGGGGTGGGTGCCTAGGGCGGGAGGGGCGGGGCGGTGGGGAGCCCTGGCCAGCAGCACTCTCCACCTGCAGGGCAAGAATCTGATCCCTGCGGCGGCTGGCAGCTCCCGCCTCAACTACACGGTGCTGATCGGGGGCCAGCCGTGCACGCTCACCGTCTCAGACACGCAACTCCTGTGTGACTCCCCCAGCCAGACGGGCCGGCAGCCGGTCATGGTGGGTAGGGGGCAGGGAGGCCGCCAGAGCAGCCTGGGGCGGGGGTGGGGGTCAGCTTACGGCGCCTGTCCCTGCAGGTGCTGGTGGGTGGCCTGGAGTTCTGGCTGGGCACCCTGCACATCACGGCCGATCGGGCGCTGACCCTGCCGGCTGTGGTGGGGCTGGCGGCGGGGGGCGGGCTGCTGCTGCTGGCCATCACCGCCGTGCTGGTCGCCTACAAACGCAAGACTCAGGATGCCGACCGCACGCTCAAGCGCCTCCAGCTCCAGATGGACAACTTGGAGTCCCGGGTGGCCCTGGAATGCAAGGAAGGTGCCTGCATGGGGCTGGGGGGTGGGGCAGGCGGCAGGGGCTCCCTCCTCCCTCGCCGCTCACTCTCCCTCACCGGCCCTCCCCAGCCTTCGCTGAGCTGCAGACAGACATCAACGAGCTGACAAACCACATGGATGGCGTGCAGATCCCCTTCCTGGACTACCGGACCTACGCCGTGCGTGTGCTCTTCCCGGGCATCGAGGCCCACCCAGTGCTCAAGGAGCTGGATGTGAGTGCCCCCTGTTGCCTGCCCACGCCCTGTCACCCCCGGGGCCACCTGCGCCCTCTGAGATGCCCTGTCCCCCACCCCGCCCCCAGACACCCCCCAATGTCGAGAAGGCCCTGCGTCTCTTTGGGCAGCTGCTGCACAGCCGCGCCTTCGTGCTCACCTTTATCCACACTCTGGAGGCTCAGAGCAGCTTCTCCATGCGCGACCGTGGCACTGTGGCCTCGCTCACTATGGTGGCCCTGCAGAGCCGCCTCGATTATGCCACGGGGCTGCTCAAGCAACTGCTGGCGGACCTCATCGAGAAGAACCTCGAGAGCAAGAACCACCCAAAGCTGCTCCTGCGCAGGTACCTGGGGCCCCCTCCGCCAGCCCTGCCCCTCCCCTGGGAGGCCCGGCCCTGCCCGGCCAGGGCCCCAGCACCCCTTTCACCCTAGGACCGAGTCGGTGGCCGAGAAGATGCTCACCAACTGGTTCACCTTCCTGCTGCATAAGTTTCTGAAGGTGCGTGCGCTCGAGGGGCAGGCGGGGGCGAGGGGGTGTGCGGGGGCAGCCGGCCGCAGGCGGCGGCAAGCTGTGTCCCGGCCCTGGCTGCAGGAGTGCGCCGGGGAGCCGCTTTTCTTGCTCTACTGCGCCATCAAGCAGCAGATGGAGAAGGGCCCCATCGACGCCATCACGGGCGAGGCCCGCTACTCCCTGAGCGAGGACAAGCTCATCCGGCAGCAGATCGACTACAAGACGCTGGTGAGCGGGGGGCCAGGTGGGCAGGGTATCGGGCCTGAGGGGACGCCTCACCCAGGACCCACCCTGCGGTCCCCCTCGCCCGCAGACCCTGCACTGTGTGTGCCCGGAGAGCGAGGGCAGCGCTCAGGTCCCGGTGAAGGTTCTCAATTGTGACAGTATCACCCAGGCCAAAGACAAGCTGCTAGATGCTGTGTACAAGGGCATCCCCTACTCTCAGCGCCCCAGAGCTGAGGACATGGACCTAGGTGAGGCCCCTGCCCTCTCCTCCTGGCCACCCCCCCCCCCCCCCCCGCCTCACCTCCTGTGGCCGCGTTACCTTGGCTGGCGTTCGCTCTCCCCACCTGAGCTCTGTCCTCTGAGGGCAGTGGGCCCAGGGTCCCAGGGGACGCGGAGCAGGACCTCAGAGCTGCCTGTGGCCCGCAGAATGGCGCCAGGGCCGCATGGCCCGCATCATTCTCCAGGACGAGGATGTCACCACCAAAATCGAGTGTGACTGGAAGAGGGTCAACTCACTGGCCCACTACCAGGTGAGGAGCCGGAGGTCCACTCACGCCCAGGGCCCCTGGGAGCCATGGCCCTGCCCCTCCCCTCTCTGGCCTCGGGGAGCCGTGGGAGCTGCCCCACACGTGCCCTGCCGGGCCGGGGTAGGCGGTGGCTCAGGCCCCTTGGCTTCTCGGCCTCCTGCATTGCCCCCCTCTCTGTCTCTGGGATCTGCAGGTGACAGACGGTTCCTTGGTGGCACTGGTACCCAAACAAGTGTCAGCCTACAACATGGCCAACTCCTTCACCTTCACCCGCTCTCTCAGCCGTTATGGTAGGCGTCCTCAGTGTGGGGTCTCTGCTGGCCCCGTGCCCTGCGAGGCTGTGTCGGCCGTCGCGGGGAACCCCCAGCCCCACCCCGTCTGAGCAGCCAGCTTGGCTCTGGCGGCCCCCCTGGACCCTGCCCTCAGGAGGTCTCTAGTTCCTTAGAGCCTAGAATGCGGTGGGCCCGTGAGAGCAGACGGGCCCCCTCGGCCTTGCAGGGCTCCCGAGATGGAGGGGAGCGAGAGCCACGGCGATGGCTGGTGTGGCCCCACTGGCCTAAGGGGCACCACCCTCTGCCCCAGAGAGCTTGCTCCGCACGGCCAGCAGCCCTGACGGCCTCCGCTCTCGGGCACCCATGATCACGCCCGACCAGGAGACGGGCACCAAGCTGTGGCACCTGGTGAAGAACCACGACCACGCCGACCACCGAGAGGGAGACCGAGGCAGCAAGATGGTCTCGGAGATCTACCTGACGCGGCTGCTGGCCACCAAGGTGTGGGCCTGCCCCGCGCCACCCTGGCCTTAGTGCACGTGCCTTCTAGCCCGGCCTTGGCCCTGGGGTTGGCCCGGGCTGCCTGGGGAAGGGGCCACTGGATTGTTCCAATCCCAAGGGACTTGCTCAACGCCTTTGCTACGGGAACTGCCACCCTGAGGTCGAGGCCAAGCTTGCCTGAAGGGTGCTGGCCGAGCAGGGAAGCCTTGCTCGTTGTCAAGCCTCTCCGTCCCCGTCTGTCCTGCCGCGGGGACGTCCCGCCCTGGCTCCCCGTCAGCTGGTGTCCTTGCCGCGCCCCTGCAGGGCACACTGCAGAAGTTCGTGGATGACCTCTTCGAGACCGTGTTCAGCACGGCGCACCGGGGCTCGGCCCTGCCTCTGGCCATCAAGTACATGTTCGACTTCCTGGACGAGCAGGCCGACCAGCGGCAGATCAGCGATCCCGACGTGCGCCACACCTGGAAGAGCAACTGGTACTGCCGTGCACCGGCCCTCGGGCGGGGGCGTGAGGGGGCGTGGCTGGGGCTCGGGGACCACGGTCAGGACGCCAGCGGGGGCTTGGCTGGTCACCCTGGCAGGAGAGGACAGCGGCCTGGCACTGGCGGTGCCGCCGAGCACAGAGAGCAAGTGCGTGTGATTCCGCAGGCGGGCTCTGCCGGGGCTTCAGGCGGCTGGGATGTGGGTAGGGTGGCCAGCACCCAGAGGTGCCCTTGGCCCTCAGGGCCTTGCTGCTCAGCTGGTGGTACCGCTGACACAGGGCAGAGATAACCGGAAGCCCGGTCCAGGGCTTAGCCGTGCGAGGGGGGCGCGTTGAAACTCACTGAGGACAGAAGACCGTTCACTCTGACTTCTCACCGCTTGAAGTCAGGCAGAAAATTCAAGAAAAGGCTGCTACCTCTCAGTGCGTCAGTCTTGCTGCCTGTGGGCCTGCGGAGGTGAGCGCGGACGGGAGGGTGTGCGCGGGGAGATCGGGGAGCTGCGGGCCTTTGTCCCTCTGTCCAGCCTGCCCCTGCGCTTCTGGGTGAACGTGATCAAGAACCCGCAGTTCGTCTTCGACATCCACAAGAGCAGCATCACGGACGCCTGCCTGTCGGTGGTGGCCCAGACCTTCATGGACTCCTGCTCCACGTCCGAGCACCGCCTGGGCAAGGACTCACCCTCCAACAAGCTGCTCTACGCCAAGGACATCCCCAACTACAAGAGCTGGGTGGAGAGGTTGGCCCCAGTGTGTGGGGGGAGGCGGGGCCGGGACCCCAGGGGACGCGGCTGCTGGGCGAGGGGGCAGGAGCTGCGCCGCCACGGGCTGGCTCCTCTTCGGGAAGGGCTGGCTTCAGGAAGAAGGCCCGGAGGCTGGCCTGGCAGCCAGGGCAGGGGCTTTGGCTTGTGTGGCGCCTGCTGGCACGACCTCCTCGGGGTCCCAACAGGTACTACCGGGACATAGGCAAGATGGCGTCCATCAGCGACCAGGACATGGACGCGTACCTGGTGGAGCAGTCCCGTCTCCACGCCAGTGACTTCAACGTCCTGAGCGCGCTCAGTGAGCTCTACTTCTACGTTGCCAAGTACCGCCAGGAGGTGCGTGCCGCCCCCTCCGGCCCCCTGCTCGTTGGCTCTGAGGGTACTGCTGGTGGCAGAGGCAGGGGCGTGGTGGGGGTCAGCGAGCCCAGCTCTTGGATTCCTCACAGTTCCTCCCCCAGCCAGGCCCTTAAGGTGGCACAGGTGACACTCTGTAGATGCTGGGATTTGAGGGACCCGCTAGAGAAGCCACTGGCTGGAGCGCAAAGCTCTGGTCCGGCAGAAGTTAGGGGCCGGGAGCACACGGAGGGCTGGGTTGCCGATGGGCTGGGGCCAGAGGTGGGCGGGGTCAGCCCACCTGCCTGGTTTGTGGCTGGAGAGTCGGCGAAGACAGATGCGCCCGCTCCAGGGTTGGATTCCTGGCTGGAGATAAGAATGGGTGGGCCCGGACAGGGCCCCGAGCCTGGATGAGCTCCCCAAGGGGGGCCACGGGCAGCTGGAGAGGGAGACGTGGCCCAAGCACTGAGCCCTGGGACACTCAAGAGGTGGCAGAGAAGAGGGGGGACCGGCTGCAGAGTCTGAGGAGGCTCGGGTGGGGCCCCCGAGTGCCAGACGGGTCCTGGAACACGCGTGAGGACCCCCCCCACCCCCACCCCCACCCCCGCCCTGGGCGTCAGGGAAGAGGGAGCGATGGGCTGTGTCAGGTGCTGCCCGTGGTTAAGGGAGGTGAGGCCCGAGATCGCGGAGACCTGGGTGAGAGAGGTCTGGGGTGTGGAGGTGGGGGTTAGGAGGGGATGGGAAATGGGGGCCTCCAGTCCAGACCACCCTTTGGGAGGCGCTGTGTGCCGGCCGTGGAAAGGAGGGGAAGAGGGCTGTGCAGTCGGAGGAGGGGTTGGGGTCAAGGAGGAGCTGGAGGCCCTTTCGGAGGCCAGAGGCTGGGCCCCTCCCACGTGCCCAGGGCCCCGGCGGGGAGGGGTACGCTGAGGCCCGAGGGAGGGGCGAGCCCACGCCGGGGAAGGGGGGGGCAGCGGGGGGGGGTGGGGGCTTGGCCAGGAGGAGCCCGCCCCTCAAGAGCCCAGCTCGGGGCCTCTTCCTGCAGGTTCTCACCGCTCTGGACCGAGATGCCTCTTGCCGGAAGCAGAAGCTGCGCCAGAAGCTGGAACAGATCATCGGCCTCGCGTCCAGCAACAGCTAAGGGAGGCGGACCCCGTGCGGAGGGGGCTTCTCAGTCCTGAGCCGTCCTCCCGTGCAGAGGGGCGTCTCCCGCCTGGGTCCCGGGGCTGAGCCCTGGATCGGGTGGCATGAGGTCACCGGGCCAAGATGCCCTGGGCACAGCCGGGCCCCCATCATTAGTGCCTTGCTTTGGGCCCTGCGTGGGGAGGGGGTGACCGGACCAAGCCCCCCGACCCGGCAGCAGCAATACCCCCGCCCTCCCACCCTCGTGCCGGGGGTTGTGGTCGCCCCTGCCCTCCTTGCTATTTATACCCCAACCACCTATTTATTTAATTTATCTCCACCTCACCGTCGTCTCCATCTGTAAATACGTGCCCCCTACTCCCCCGCCCCCCCCCCCCCCCCGGAGGTTGCCAGCCTCACTCACCTTCTCTCCTTGAGTCCTCCCGGCTCCCTTGTGACAGGGTCTCAGCCTTGGCCTAGCCTCTGGCCCCGCCCCCTTGCCCTGGCTGGCCCCACCCATGCCGAGGACGGGGCCTCGGCACCAGCAGCCCTTGGGGCGGGTGAGGCACCGAAGTTGCCCTCGCGACGGTGGCTCGGCCAAGGGGTCCCCCTGCGGCCACCGCAGCAGCCCCTCCAGACTTCTCGGGCCGGGACTGTACCCCCTCCCGGGGCCCCGATCTCTCTCAGCGCCTGGAGAGCTTGAACCAGGCTCCTGCCAGGGCGTGAGCTGGGCCTGGGGGCACCGAACTCCCCTTCTCCGGGCCCTGCTGCCAGACCCCCTCGGTGTGGTCTGCGTGTCCAGACCCCTCATCCTCCGCTGCCCTGTCCTGCGCCTGCCCCGAGGGGCAGAGGCGGCAGTGCCTTACTCCTTCGTCCTTCTGCCTCCTCGGAGGAATCTGGCCCCGGCCCGCGCTCCTGGAAACCCACTTGGCCCCTTTTTCTCTTTTTTGCATGAGGTTTTCTTTGTCCTCGTAATTTTTTTTCCTAATTAAATGTTGAGAAATGGACGCAGCGTGTGGCTTTGTCCTCAGGGCAGGCGGCTGCTCCCCGAGCGAACGTGGAAGCAGGCGGGGAGGCTGTCGGACTCTGCGTGAGCTGCTCGCCCTTGACGCGGGGGAAGGGTGACACGTTGCAGGGTTTCTGAGGGAGGACTTGAGGAGCTCCAGGGCCACGTCCAATCCATCAGTGAGTCCTGGTGGCTCCACCTTCAAGACACATGCAGAATCCGCCCCCTTCTCCCCACCTCCACTGCCCCCAACTGGTCCAAGCCGCCCTTGTCGCTTGCCTGGATGCCAGGGTCCCCATTTCTGCCCTGGCCGCCCTCAGCCTTTTCTCACCATGGGAGGCACTGGGACCCTGCCTGGTAACATACACAGCGGACCTTGTCCCCACTCCGTTCAAAACCATCCAGGGCTTCATGGCCGCAAACGCCTTCGTATCTGACAACTCTTTACTGTCCCAAGTGCACTGCGATCATTGTGCTCCTGCCTACCTCCTGCCTCTCAGCCTCTTACGCCGCACGCCTGTTCAAGTAATCCGGGTGGGGAGGAAGCGGGATGCGATTTTAAATAGAGCGGCCGGGAATGAGTTTCAGGTGAGCCAGGGGGATCCCCAGAGGAGAAGCGTTCCAGACTGAAGAGAACCAGTGCAAAGGCCTTGAGGCAGGAGCCAGCCTGGCATGTTTTGTTTTGTTTTTTTTAAATAAACTTATTTATTTATATTTTTGGCTGCGTTGGGTCTTCGTTGCTGCGCGTGGGCTTCCTCTAGTTGCAGCGAGCAGGGGCTACTCTTCCTTGCGGTGTGTGGGCTTCTCATTGCGGTGGCTTCTCTCGTTGCGGAGCATGGGCTCTAGGTGCGCGGGCTTCGGTAGTTGTGGCACGCGGGCTTCAGCAGTTGTGGCTCGTGGGCTCTAGAGCTCAGGCTCAGTAGCTGTGGCACACGGGCTTAGTTGCTCCGCAGCACGTGCGATCTTCCCGGACCAGGGCTCTAACCCATGTCGCCGGCCTTGGCAGGCGGATTCTTTACCATTGAGCCACCAGGGAAGCCCCTGGCCTGGCATTTTTGAACGGCTAAGGAAGCCAGTGCGGCTGAATCGGGATGAGCAAGCGAAAGGGTGGGAGTGGAGAGAAGATCGGAGAGGAAACGGGCTGGATCACATCTGGCTTTTTTTTTTTTTTTTGGCTGCACTGGGTCCTCATTGCTGCGCGTGGGCTTTCTCTAGTTGCGGCAAGAGGGGGCTACCCTCCGTTGCAGTGCACGGGCTTTTCACTGCAGTGGCTTCTCTTGCAGAGCTCGGGCTCTAGGTGCGCAGACTTCAGTAGTTGTGGCGCGCGGGCTCAGTAGTTGTGGCACAGGGGCTTAGCTGCTCCGCGGCATGTGGGATGTTCCCGGCCCAGGGCTCAAACCCGTGTCCCCTGCATTGGCAGGTGGATTCTCAACCACTGCGCCACCGAGGAAGTCCCTCACATCTGGCTTTTCAGGCCACCGTAAGTTCTTTGGCTTTGTCCCTAAGAGTCCCTTTTGGAGATTATTTTTAACAGAAGAGTGACGCAATCCGACTTATGTTTTAAAGCAACCTGGCAGCTTCACCAGTTCATCTGTCAGGCCAAGGTAGTAGGCTGATTCTGGGCTTTGCTGGGTGAGGGAGGGAGAATCAGATTGACGTCGGGCCCTAGAGCCTGGGGTACTGTAGCTCGGGAGCTGCTGGCAGAGAGGAGCCTGGGGAACTGCAGAGGGTCCCCCTGGAGTATCAGGGGGTGCTGATCACGCCCCGGGCCTGGGAAAGGGCTGCCAGGAAGGATTAAAGGTAACTATGCTCAGGGCTCAAGCAGGACCTGGATGAGCACCTGTCCCCACTGGCCAGAATGGAAACCTCAGAATTCGAGAGGCCTGAGGGAGGGCACTCAGACGGGTCTTGCCTCGGTAGCGGGAAAGTAATTAATTCTACACTAGAAGCTGCTCTAGCGCCATGTAGCAAATCTTAGAAGCAAGATTCTAAAGAATCAAACTGTCTCCAAGTAACCACAGCACCTGAGAACAAAGTTCGAGTATGTTTAGGGATACAAAAATACCCAGGACCCAAGGGAAAACATACAAGGTCTGCTATCCAAGCAAAAACACTTGGCATGAAAATAGTAGGTAAAGACCAGCCCATTAGAAGGAGATAGATAGAGCAATCAGTAAAAGGCAACCAGATTGGAAAGGAAGAAGTAAAACTTCCAAGATCGCAGGATATTTTAGAGGGAGCTAACTCCCCCTGCCCAGATCCTGAGCCAGGTGTGCCGGCAGTTTTCTTCACTGATCTGAAACAAAGCCAGTGAACTACAAAATTCCTAGCCTAGTGTTTCTGGGTTGCTTGCTCTTCTCACACACAGTTTTTTACTTTTGCGGGACACTAACCTAATGGTGACATAGATGTGGGGAAACCAGAATTGTGGTGGGAGGGCACAGTTTCTGGAGTGAGTAGAATAGAACCATTTGGGGAGGAGGCAGAGGGACAGTGGCGTGAAAGTGCTCAATTCTCATCTCCCCATCGATAATCAGAGTCTTAAAAATGGTTTTTAAAAAGGGAAGAAGGAAAAAGACCCTTGCTGTAGCCACCAGAGCTGCTGCGTGCCGGCGGGGGAGGTGCTCCTTCATCACCGTCATCGCCATGCCCACCGCCACCATCCCCAGCACCAGCGTCCCCCTCCCTCCAGCCCACGCGGCCAGAGCTCTCTGGGTTCTGTCCCGGCAGACTCCGCTCACGCACGTGCAGGAACAGGGACCGGATCTCCCCGCCACTGGCTGGCAAGAATCCCCTAAATGCAGCCAAAAGATATGAAACACAGGCTGTGAAGAAACTGGGCCTCAGGCGAGGGAGGACCCTCCGTGACCTCTGGGAGCCGAGACCCCCGAAGAGGTGAGCCGTGCAGCTGCCCCAGCTTGCTGTCTACACGGACTGTCCGGACCGAGTCCAGCCGCCTCCCCGGGTCTCGGGGGTGGATCGCAGAGCGCGGGCAGCCGGAGCTGGCGGGGGGAGGACCGGAGAGGACACAGCGGCACAGGGGGAGAACCGTGCCCAAGGGCGGAGGGTCCACTGGAGTGCGCTAAGGACCCCTGAGCGGCACCAGCGTGGAAGGAAACTCTGCGAGGCGGGGGACAGGGCCACCCGAAAGGATGGAAGGTGACTCTGCCCAGCGCTCGAGCAGGACAGGGGCTGGGGGCCGTCCCCACCGGCCACAATGCAAACCTCATAACTGGGGAGGCATCCGGAAGGGGGCTCAGAAGGCTCGCGCCTCAGTAGTGTGGGAAAAAAAAATGAATCCTATGGGACTTCCCCGGCGGTCCAGTGGTTAGGACTCCGCACTTCCAATGCAGGAGGTGCGGGTTCGATCCCTGGTCGGGGAACTGAGATTCCACATGCCACGGGGTGCGGCCAAAAACTAAAAAAAAAAAAAAAAAAAAAAAAAAAAAAAAAAAGTGAACCCTACACTGAAAGCTGCTCTGGTCCCACACGGCAAATCTTCAAAGCAAGACTCAAAAGGATCTGTCCCCAGTAATCTAACAGCATCCCAGAACAAAGCTCAAAAAATATGTCTAGGAATACAAAGATACCCAGCACCCAGGGGAAAAGGCTCAATATCTGACACTGAAGAAAAAACTACCAGGGATACAAAGCAGCCAAATCTAATCCTTAACCAGGAGAAAAATTCATCACTGAAAGGCACGCAGATTGGAAAGGAAGAAGCAAAACTGCCTTTATTCTGAGAAAACGTGATCAATGATGAAAATCCAATGGCATCTACCAAAGAGCTACTAGAATAAGTGAGTTTAGAAAGGCTGCAGGATACAACACCTTTTACAGGAAGCTAACTAACTCCTTCTAACTAAAGGCTTAAATGACTGTCCTAGCACTTTTTCTTCACTGATCTGAGACAAGGCCAGTAAGCCACAAAGCTCCTATTCGAGTGTTTCTCGGTTGTTTGCTCTTGTCATACAAACCCAGTTTTCAAAAAAATTTTACCGAGGAGACCCAGTAGTGACAAGGACGTGCGAAACCAGCGTTCTGGTGGGAGGGTACATTTTCTGCACAATTTGGAGAGCAATTTCACACACTGCAGCGTGAGAGCTTTACATATTTAACCAATTCTACCTCTTGTAGTCTATCTTAAGAAAACAATCATTCAGGCAAAGCTCTACATACAAGCATTCCACTGAATCATTACCTATAATATGGCAAAAATTGAAAATAATTTAACATTCAATAATGTATCTTTTATGTATCCATTCAATAATGCTTTTGAAGAATTTTTAGAAAAAGGTTCATGTTAGATGAAAAATATCAGGAAAAATGCTACACTTGCAAAATATTATTACTGTTACACACTTACTACATAAATACCACTATAAAACTAAGAAAATATTCCAAAATGTTGACAGTAGTTAATACTGAACGACAGACAGGACCTATCCTCTTCCATTTCTTAAACTGTCTTCAGTTACGTTGTACTACTTGAATATCTGAATCACAGAACCTCCCCTCCAGTCTAAGGACAAAGGCAAGAATATTTAAAGGTGCTGTAGTTGAAAATAAAGTCAGACATAGCATCGTAGCTCAGTTTTATTTTCAGTAGTTAAGAAACATTTAAGCACCAAACAAAGCAAGTGAACCCTCAGCACCCAAGGGCCAGTAGAGGCAAAAGGTGAGGCCCCCATAATAAAGTGGCAACTACTACAGGAATCACTGCCCTAGGAGGGATGCACTGTCTAGGAAGGGACACAAGTTTAGACCTTAATCCCTTTCTCTAGCCCTGGCTTAGCGTGCAACAGGGGGCCCAAAGCGCTGCATGGTCCGTATCACCAGAGAAAGCTGGTCAAGAAAGTTGACGATGGAAATTTGGAGGAGGTGGGAATCTTCAGCTCTCCAGTGGCTAAAAATGACGGAAAAAGAAAATCAAGGTGATGGTAGCAACCCCTCCAGTCCCTGGCTCTGCCCCTCTATGACACCGAAGCCGCTGCCATCTCCACTGGAGTGCCCGCTGGGGCGGAGATGGGTCCAGTGCACCGCGTCACCTCCCTAGATCCAACCCTGGAGTGTCTCCGAGTCTCCAATAGAGCGCCCTTGGGGGAGACTGGCCCGGCCACCTGCTGCCACTCCCAAGCAGCCCTCTCGAGAACTTACACCGCCAGGACGCTGCCGCTTACTGTGAGCTCCTTCCCAACAGCCCCATGGTGCAGTTCGGCATCTGGGGCCAGGGACCCACGGGCGATCTCCGCCTCCAAGGTGGACGGGAAAGGCACACTTAGGGCGCTGATGGAGATTCGGTTAAGGCACCATCCACACGGATTTGGTGCTTTGGGCCCTGTCTCAGGGCACCCTGGCCAGTCTCACCCCTTTCAGGACTGCTTCCAGCACCCTCCCAGACCACTCCTGGCCCTAATCCACCCCAGCCACCCCGCTGCCCCGTGCTCTCATTTCTTCGCCCCAGGCGCCCCGGGTTTCCTTCTGCCCTTATTTCTCCCCCTCAAGACCACCCGCCAGCAGCCCCCGACTCCCCCCTTCTCCCCTTCGCTCCCAGGCTGCCCCTGACTCGTCCGTCCCTCTGTCCCACCTCTCACCGCAGGCAGCCTGCAGCCCATTCCCCACTCCGCCCTCGGGTAGGATACAATACGTGCGGCCGGCTTCCCGGCCTCCTGGCCGTGGACGCGGGGTGTCCGCCCGGCCCCGGAGAGTGCTGTGCCGGCGCGACACACAGAGCTCCGTCGTTCGCAGCGGCGGCAGCACCCGCGCTGCGAGGGCCGCCCCGACCCCCCCTGCCCCCCTGGCTGCCCAGGCCTTCAGCGCCGCCCGCCATCCTGCCTGCGCCTGCGTCCGCCTCTGCCGCCTGCATGGCCGCAGCGCTCCGCCTCCGACTCCGTCTTCGGGCCGCCGGTCTCCCCATCCGCTCTCTCCGCGGTCGGCTGAGAGACGACGGCTCCTTCCTGAAGCTCCGCCCCCTCGCGCTGACTCCGCCCCGTGCGCCTGCGCAAACAGGCCCCGCTGAGGCCGAAGGGGTGCGCGGTGGGTTCCCGCGGAGCCGGCCCGCGGCGCGGGGGGGGGGGTGGGGTGGAGGGGGGTGGGGGGGGGTGTTCTCCAAGACGCCCTTGGCCGCAGAGAAACTGAGGCTCCCTCCCAAAGCCCTGGCCCTTCGCAAACTGTGTGACGCGATTTTAACTTCCTTTTTCTGTTTTCCTGCAAGTTTTTGACAGTGACCTTATACGACATTTTTAATCAAAAATAAGTTTTTAAACTGCCGTGAAATTTCCGATGGTGATAGTCCTGTTAGTTTTCTGTTTTCCTACTTTGTAATCATAAGGAAGGGCAACAAGCCGAACTGGGTCACCGAAGCCTGTTGGATCTCCCCGAAAATAAATCCTAAATCACCCCACTTCTCACCACACAGTAGAATCAGTTCTTAATTTTTGATATAAATCACATCATATCATGTCCTTGCTTAAAATCCTAAAACAGTTTCCCTTTGCCTTTGGAATCAAAACCAAACTCCTTCCTGTGTGACCTGGCTCCCGGCTCCTCCGCTCTCTGCCCCCACCTGCCTGCTTCCTCACTCTGTGCAGCCTCTAGGGTCTTTTCTCTGCTCCTGACCAAGGGTGGCCTGCCCCCGTCCCCCTTTGCACTTACTCTTCCTCTTTGGAAGCCTCTGTCCCCAGACTCCGTGGCTGGCTCCTTCGTGTCGTTAAGATCTTGGCTCCAGTGTCACCTCTGAGAGGCCTTCGGGATCACCAATCTAACATACTACCCCCAGGCGCCCTTCATCACATTTGCCCATTTCAGTTTGCTGCGTTTCTAATAATCTGAAATTGTAACTTTGTTTCGTTCACTTCCGTTGATGTACTGTCTCTGGTACACTCTCACTGCAGTTTATGCAGTAGGTGGTTTGTTGCTTGTCGGATGAAACAGAGTATTAAGCAAGTACAAAACTCAGTGTCTTGGGCCTAGCAATGCCACATGTAGGAAGTTACTTCACAAATATGAAACAACATATTTATAAAATTACTCATTGTAACATAACTGGTAATAGAAAACTATTGGACACAACACACATACCCATCAGCAGGGAACTGGTGAAATCAATTGTGGTTCATTCATACAATAGTCCTAAGCAGCAGTAAAAAGAATGAAAATCTCTAATGAAAAATGAAATGATTTCCGGGATATATTGTTATATGAAAATATGAGAAAAGCAGGGTGCAAATGACAACTGCACACACGCTCACAGACACACATGCTTATTGGGGAAAAAAAATAAGGAGGATGGAAAACCCTGAAACTAGTGAAAATTATCACCTATAGGGGGTTGAGATGGCTATGAGATTTCTTGTAATATACCCTTTTGTGTAGTTTTGACTTTGAACCATGCAAATATTTTATATGTTCAAAAATACATTTGAGGGACTTCTCTGGTGGTCCAGTGGTTAAGACTCTGTGCTCCCAATGCAGGGAACCAGGGTTCGATCCCTGGTCAGGGAACTAGATCCTGCATACTGCAGATGAGACCCAGCGCAACCAAATAAATAAATAAATAAATAAAAATTTTATATATATATATATATATATATATATTTGAAAGAGTGAAAAAAAGCTAAAATTGAGTATAAACAAAAGCAAAAAAAAAAAAAAACAAACAAAAAACAAATAAGCCTAACTGCATATCCAATTGATAACAGAACCACACAGAGAAAATAAGTCAGGGAGCTTCCAAATTCAGCCCTCTGACTGTGCTCCCTTCATGGGATACATTCTAAGGACAGAAAGACTCCACTCTATTCTCAGTATGTATGTTGTTGGCAATGATAGTGCTGAGGTGATTGTGAAGCTAGAGTCTAAGGTAGACTCTATCTGGTAGAGGACATGAGTAAATATATCCATATATGGATGTTGTCAGGAACATCACTGTGGGATGAGGGAAGGTGAGAAAGAACTGTACTGCCAGATTGGCATTGAGGACTGCAGTATGAACTCTTACAAAATAGATTTCCTAGTTTTGTCCAGTGAAAGAGTCTAGAAGCATTGAAACTCCAGTAGCAATGAACACACCCTGTACCCAGACCTTGGTTTCTCAATACCATTCTCCACTAAAAGGAACCAGAGGTCCTTGGAGAGGTGGAAGATTCTAGGTATGGGGCAGGAAAAAATACAAGATGAGCCTGGAGCACCTTGTGGTGCCAGAAAGTAAGGACATGCTTGAAAAGCAAAAGGATGAGTGAGGCATGTCAAAGGGACATGGGAGCCAACCAGAAAGAACCAAAGCTAGAACATTTGAGCATCCAAAAGGCTATTAAACCTTTTGGAGGAGGCACCAGGGAAGGTAACATATATGTATTCACTTTAAAATTCCATTGAGCTGTACATTGACGATTTATGCACATTACTCTATGCATGCTATAGTCCAATAAAACTCCCCCTCAAAATGACACTCTTGGATCCTAAGTTGTTGAATTAAAAAAAAAACAATGCGGGGACTTCCCTGGTGGCGCAGTGGTTAAGAATCCGTCTGCCAATGCAGGGCACATGGGTTCGAGCCCTGGTCCGGGAAGATCCCACATGCCGCGGAGCAACTAAGCCTGTGCGCCACAACTACTGGGGCCGCACACTGCAACTACTGAAGCCCGCGCTCCTAGAGCCCGTGCTCCGCAACAAGAGAAGCCACTGCAGTGAGAAGGCCACGCACCACAGTGAAGAATAGCCACCACTCGCCACAGCTAGAGAAAGCCCGCGCGCAGCAACAAAGACCCAACGCAGCCGAAAATAAATAAATCAGTAAATTGATTGATTGATTGATTTAAAAAACAAACAAAGAAACAACGTGTCCACCATGACAACTGTGAAAAGGGAAAGCTCTTTGTAGAGAAATGCCAACTAATAATTGTAGAAAGAAAGAAAGCATGAGAAAACCACCACTTTGCAGCCACCAATGCAATTCATCCAGTTGGGGGTCATCCTTGGATGGTAAAACCATTAGATAAAGGTTGTTGGGGAAAAGATAGTCACTGGGCCTCAAGGTGTCACCCAGATTACTTGTGCATTAGGGAGGGAAAATGCAAGTTTACAAGGGAGACACCAGGTGATCAAACCGAGCCTCCCTAACGGTGGGCAGCCCGGCCCCCTGCCCCTCCTCGCCCTGTGCGGGGAGGGAGGAGGACAGAGCCTGTCCTGGGCTGTGCTGTCCTCAAAACACCTAAGCTGAATCTAACCAGGAAGGAAGCGGGCAAATCCAGACTGGGACTTTCTACAAGGCGAGTCCCCTGGACTCTTCCAAAAATACTGTTGCCTGATTGCCCGTGGAGAAGGGAGGGTTGGGAGAAGCAAAGTCAGCCTCCCACTTCCTGTCGTTAAAAGCCTGGCCGATGGCGTTGCCCTTCGGTGCCAGGCACAAGTGCGGACGCAGGTGCCAGGCGGGAGGGAACTCCCCGTGCCGCCAGCAACTGGGACATGCACTAAAAGAATGACAGGAGGCTTGTGCAGGGGAGCCGGGCATGGCCTCAGAGTCACAGCCCAGAGCTGTGGTCTGAAGCTCAGAGACAGGGCTGGGATGAGCCACAGACATGGGTGCAAAACACAGAAACGGCGATGAAGGTGCACAGGCTCCCCAGGGAGCGACATGGAGAAGGGGTCCGGGGACGGAGTCTCGGGGCCCCCCGACAGTAAGAGGTGGGGGTTTGGGGGGAGAACCAGCAAAGGAGCCAGAGGAGTGAGCCACCAAGTGGAAGGAAAAGCGGAGAGGGCGGCAGCAGAGGTGGCCAGGGCCAGGTCCCCAGGAACTCGGGGAGGCTGCTCTGGCTGGGTCCTGGAGAGGGACAGGGGCGACCGTCTCTCCTGCAGGCTTTTCAAGGCCCGGAGGGCTGAGGCCGCCACGGCTGTCGCATCTGCTGCTGGCAGGGCCTGGCACGGCTGAGCAGCACCTGTCCCACCTACTGGAGCTGGTGAGGCCCGGTCTCGTCCAGGCCGGCGGGGAAAGCCTGCAAGGCGCCAGCAAATTGTGGGCACAGCCGATCTGTCGCCTGGGCGCTTCCAACTCCATGAGCCCCACCCCAAAAGAAACGCTGCTTTCCTCTGAGTCTGCCCCTCCTCCTGTGTGCCCGTGGGAGATGGCACCACAGGCATCTCATTCCAGGTGCCAGACCATTTCTGTCTGAGAGGCCACTTCAGCTGGGCCCTTCACTCATCCTGCCGTCTCCCAGCGGCATTGCGATCACCACAGGGACTGCGAGCTGCACCAGGGCCCTGGGGATCAGGGACTGTCTCGAGGCCCCTCCGCGAGGAGCGGACAGCGGGTCTCGGGGCCCTACAGCGGCCAGGGGCCAGGGGGTAACAGGTGGGTCAGCACCCACCTCCGGGGCGGACACTTGGCCCGAGGGGTACAGTGCCCGCGATAAACATTCCAGCCCCTGTGGAAGGATCTCAGCATTTGGAGCCTCCGGTGTACATGGGGCCACCCCGAGAATCTAAGGGCAAAGGCAGGGTGCAGCCTGCGGCCATTCCATCTTCACGTGCGGTCGCCCGTCTCCTCTCACGATGGCACGGGCCTGGACCGGAGCCTCCCTGGCCCCTTCCCACCTGGGCCTCCCACCTCTCACGCCGGCAGCATCTCCTCCCTCTCCATCTTCCCTCCCCGGCCCTGCCCTTCCGCAGCTACACCCTGCTGCGCAGACAGGCTTCCGGAAGCAGGGGTCCGCGGTCACCGTCACGGCCTCTTCCCCACGGCGCTGCCGACGACCTTCTTGCTACCGAGGCGAGAGGAGGCTCTGCCCTGCCCTGCCCTCCCTGTGCTTCTCGGCACCACTAGCCAACGCCCCCCCCCCCTTCCTGGAGGGGCGTTCTTGGCCTCTGACACCGAGCTCTCTCTGCGGCCTCCATAGCGTCTCCAGTTGGTGAAGTCCCGCACGGCCCAGTCCTCTCCTCTCTTTTTACGCCATGCTCCCAGGGAAGCCGTCTCATCCGTCCTTACGGCCATCTCTAGGACACCGTGTCCACAGGCCGCTCCCAAACGTCATGGAAGGCTGCACGGGGCTGTGGAATCAGACCCGGTCCGGATTGCAGTCAGTTCTGTCAGCGAGGCGCCTACCGTGCACCCTGAAGACGCCACTCCTGTCTCCCTGTCTAGCCTGATCTCCCCGCCGCCGACTTCCTGACCCCCCGGTCCAACTGCCCAGCAGATGGCTTTGTCACCCCCAAGCCGGGGGGCACTGGCACAAGGGACTCAACAACCGCCTCTAGGGTCTGTCTGCAGCATGCGTCTGCGGGTGTCACTGCCCTGCACTGCACCGGTCAGCCCTCCCCGAGGACCTGGCTTTCGCTGAGAATCTCCCTCTCCCGCCCAAGCCCACCCCACCCCCTGCCAAAATGATGGAGGCACCACCCGGTTCTGACCAACGAAAGGACAGCGTTTATTTGCTGGGGGCATCTGAGAAAGAAGCTATGCTACAGGTCGGGAAGGTGCTCCTTGCTGGCTGTGATCGAGGGATTTGGTGGAAGCTGCAGGCAACCATCTTCTGATCCTGAGGCAGAGGCCTGGGATGAAGCAGACGCTGCAGAGTGCAGAGGGGAGGTAGGAAGAAACTGGGTATTTGGTGAAACTGTTTATCTGCTGCCAATACCCCTGGACTGCTCAGCTTCGTAAACCAGTACATTTCCTTTATTGCTTTAAACCAACTTCCTCTACGGTTAAATCAATTACTGGAAACCAAAAGCCGCCCAGCTAATACAGTTCCTTTCAGATCAAAGTCTCACATTCACCTCTAGTGCGACTGGAAGTGTCAGTATAAACCTTCCTGACTGAAGAGAAATGAAGAGTGTAGGCAAGTCTATCACACAGGCCCTGCTGCTGGGCGGGGCCGGGGCCTTCCATCTGTTCTTCAAAGCCTTTGCCCGTCAGGCCTCTGTCCGTCCTCCCAGCCCGGGGACCCGGCGCTTACCCCACGAGGCCCAGGCGGGAGGGCGGCCCAGGCGCCCTCCTCCGAGGAGCAGGTGCCTCGATGATCTCTAGGGCCCACCCGCCAGCGGCTTCTGCCCCTCCCTGGCCCCTCGAGGTTCCTTGTCAGGCAGTGAGCGGCGTGCACAGCGAAAGTCCCTGTACACACGCAGCAGGGGAAGGGTCTACTTTCACACTGTGGGTGAGCGCAGGGTGTAGGGGCCTGGCTGAGTAACCTCGAGCCCATCACCTGTCATCTCTAAGGGTCGAGGACCGCCCGTGTCCACGAGGAGACAAGCAGAGGGGGTGCCCAGAGAAAAGCTGTGACACTAAGGGCCAGGGCACCCCATCTCTGGGCCACGCTCGGCCATCACTCAGCTTTTGGCCTCACTTTGTATCTGGGACACAAGGGGGAGGATGGCTGCAGACTCCCGACCCCGGGGGGTTGGGGGTAAAGGAAACTGAGGTTTAAGGAGTGGCCCTCACTGTGCAGAGTCAATGGCTGGGGACCAACATGGCACAGGGACTTGCCTAAGGTAACACCCCAGAGCTGGGTGACGTCCCAGACCCCCAACACGCTTTCCCTTCATCGAGTGCACACTGGTGACAGCAGCCTGAGGGGGCCCAAGGCTGGCTGTCACTTGACCTGCCAATGCCGGACCTGCCAGAGGCGAGGTGACAGGACTGGGCAGCAGGGGCCAGCTGCTTCCCCTTTCAGGCCTGGAAAGGTATTGCTCGAGGGTTTATCCTCAGTGGGCTGAACATGGAATGCCAAAGCCCACCCCTCAGAACCCTTCTAAACAACCCTCTCACCCCGAGGCACTTCTAGAAGCTGGCTGGACTCAGATTGTGGCTCTCCCACTTCAGCACTAGCGCCAAACGTGGGAGCAAACCCAGGTCAAGAGCCGGATACAGGTACCCGCGTACCCGCCAGCTAGTATTATGAGCCGAATTGCAACATGAGAACACATTTAATGCTACATGCAGCTTGTGGCCTGGCCCGGCTCCTCCCCACACTCCGAGAATCCTACTTGGAGAACCCCTTCTCCATAGCTTCAGTCACTTCAGGGTGCAAGAAACGGCCAGCCAAGCGTTCGATGTCATCCAGCGTCAGGCGGCTCAGGGACCTCTCATAATCCTGAGGAGAGAAGGCCAGGGGGATTCAGCGGCGCGGGTCGGGGGGCACACTGGGATAAGGGCAGGGGCTGCGAGCGGCTGGGTGGGACGTGGAAGTCCCGGGCCACGCTGCTCACCCTCTGGAGTTGGTCCAGGACTCTGCTGGCATCTGCGGCGCTGAAGTGACGGGCCAGGACTTTGGAGATTAGAGGCCAGGCGGCTGGGGGTGGGGGCGGGGCCTCGGCCACTGTCCGCTCGCTGCTTTCTTCCAGTAACACCTTCTCCAGAGGTTTGACCACTAGGTTGAGCTTGGAATTGGGCCCAATGCTGTAATCGGAGAGTCTTTTCCCATCTGCCCGAGAGAGATTGATGGAGCTGTGGCCCACGGTGGTGGGAAAGGCCTCGGGGAGGCCAGGCGGAGCGCCGCGGCACCCGGCTGAGGATGCAGCCTCCCCAGGGGTCAAGTGGCCAGAGCCCCCTCCACTCCACTGCTGCCCAGGCTCGGCCCGGACGCCGCGCCCCCTGACTTCCCTCGGGGCTCCCCGGGCGTCTCCTCTCCCCGGTTACCTGCTAGGGCCTTGCCCTTGAACAGCAGCCGCTGCTGGCGGACAGGGATGTTCAGCTTCTCGGAGACCAGATGTTTCAGCGTGGACACCAGCTCGTCCTCCGACACCTGGCCAGGCCGAGGGTGAGAGGCAGGCGGTGAGGCCGCAGCCCCCGCGGAGGGCGGCTCTCCTGGCTTCCCCGGCGCAGCCGGCCCGCCCGGTCCGTCCCCGCCCTCGGCCCGGCCCTGCGCCCGGGGGCCAACCGCGTGAGCCGGCACGGCGGCGGGGCCCGGCGACGCTACCTGCAGATCGCACTCGCGGCCCTGGAGCGCCTTCACTGTTAGCTGCATGGCGGCCGCGGCGGCGTCCACTCCGGCCGGCGCGAAGCCCTACAGCCCCCCGCCGCGCGCAGCCGCCCCGGGCGCGCGCCAGACCCAACCGCCGCTGCCGGAAGTCGCGCGAGGGGCGCGCCCGGCGTCGCGGCCCCGCCCCCCGTGTCGCGTTCCCCCGCCCCGGCGCTCGGGGACCGGCCCGGACCCGGGCCCCGCGGCGACTGAGCCGGGAAGCCCGCGGGGATGGGAAGGGGCGGAGGAACTAGTCGGGCCCGGTCGGCGGAGTCGGGTAGCTGGGACTCGGGGGAGAAGGCGGGCCAGGGGTTCGCTCGCCCCCGCTCACTGCCCGCGGGCGGAACAGGTCAGCGCCGAGGCCGATTCCCTGCCTCTCAGGAGTCCGCTGATGACCCGGCCCTGCAGAGCTCAACCCGCGGCCCGCGGGCCTCCTGCCGCCTCCTTTCTAGTCGGCCTGCGGAAAACCAGCTGAGCTTGGGAGCGGGCTGGGGAAATAGTCCTCTGCTCTCATCTTCCCACCGCTCCTTCTAGAACAGAGAGACCCCACTCTCAAGAGGGGACGCATGGGGAAGGAGGGCTGAGAGAGAAGGCCTGGGCAGAGGTCACCGTGTCACCCAAGCCAGCCCTCCACCCTGGCCTACACTTACCCAGCCACACCCTTCCTTCCCCCACCCGCAGGCCTCAGAAGGCAAAGACTGGGAGGGACCCGAGCTTGCTTCTCTCTTTTATTGAAATATATTTTCTAGGCAGTGCCCACCTACTGAAATCAGCGTGGCCTCTTTGGCACTGAAAGCTGGAGAATAAAAAACGAGTAAAAAAAATAAGCCTGGATTTTTCTGAGTGCATAGTGCATGAGAGAACTAAAGGCCTTTGGTACACAGGAACTGTGGGGACCGTGGGTGGAGGCTGGGGGCTAGGGGTGGCGAAAGCTTGCCCCGGGGGGGCCTCAGGGAACTGCACACACACTGCTATAGATGAAGTGGCCAGTAACTAAGGCCAGCATCTCTGAGGTGCCACTCAGTGCCACAAGGAAGGGGGCCTGGGAGGCATAGTCAGCCTGCAGGCGGCGGAGGGACAGCTGCAGCATGGCCAAGGCCAGCAGGCTGTTCTGCACCCCGACCTCGATGCTGACGGTCCGACGCTGGGCCACTGGCAGCTTCAGGCACGTGGCCAGGCAGTAACCCACCAGGAGGCCAACCGGGGGCACTGTGAGGCCCACCAGCACGATGGGCAGCCTGACGCCCGCCAGGATGAAGACCCCCATGTGGTAGGCCAGGAAGAGGCCGCCCAGGAGCAGCACGAAGCTGAAGGGCTTGATGACCTGCAGCAGCAGCTGCGAGAACTTGGGGAGCTTGGACTTGATCACCACGCCCGCTGCTATGGGGATGGCGATGAACAGCAGGGTCCCCAGGATCTTGGAAATGGGCACGTGGAGTGTCTCGTGGGTGCTGAGCAGGCGGCTGTAGATGGCCGAGGACAGCGGCAGGAAACCGGTGGCAGCCACTGTTGAGATGAAAGTCATGGAGATGGCCAGGGTGACATCCCCCCCGAGGAGGAGGCTGAAGAGGTAGCTCCCCCCGCCGCCGGGCGACGAGCAGGTGATGATGAGGCCCAGAGCCAGGGCCTTGGGCAGCATGAAGACCTTAGCCATCAGAAAAGCGTAGAAGGGCATAACCAGAAACTGGCCCAGGAGGCCCAGCAGCATGGGCTGGGGGCTCTGCAGGAGCCCCTTCAGAACCTCGAGCTCTACTTGGCACCCAAATGAACACTTGTTGACAAAGATAAGAGGCAGGAGCAAGTAGAGTACTGGGTTCTCTGAGAAGTGGACCAAGTCAGTGCCAAGGGTGGCAGGGGTGTCTTCAGCAGGTGAGACCTTGATGCAGAAATCCCTCCGCTCCTCAACCAGCGCGGGCGGGGCCTCACGGGGGTCCAGGAGCTGGAGGTGGAGTGGCGCTAGCCCAGGCAGGCCCGAGTGGATGCTCACCACGAAGCCACCCCCACCAGCCCAGGCTACGGCACTCACGTTCTTGATGGTCAGCACCTCTGTGTCCAGGGAGGTGACCCTCAGCACGGGGCTGGGCCCCGTCCCGTTGCCCTGGCCCGGGTACTGGCTTGAGACCACGATGATGCCCTCGCTCTCCTCTGGGAACTCAAACTCCGTCACGGAGCCATCCCCAATGCTCAAGTAGCGGCGCCCTGTCAGGGGCACGGTACGGCCCACAGCCGTGCTAAGACTGGCGCTGGCTGTGCCCCGCGCCCCCCAGAGCAGGCTGACAAGCAGCAGGCTGGCCCTGAGCATGCCTAGGGGGCCTGTGCAAACACTGCCCCCTCCCGGGCCCGGCCACCTCAGGGAGCTGCACCTGCCCCTCCTAAACACCATGGCTCCTCCTGAAAGATGGGGAGCCCGGGCCCCCTGCGGCTTAGGAGAGCAGCTGTGCGGGTGCCGTCAGGTTGTCCTGAGACGGGTCCATGGGCAAGGCCTGGCCCTGTGCTGCCTTTCTTGATGGCAGAGCTCTTCCTGAGGAGAGAAGGGACATAGAGAGGTAGGCGGCTGGTGAAGGTGAGCAGCTGCGAGCCCAGGAGCGCAGGATCTGGAAGCCCACTGCTGGGAGACTCGCCAGGGCCCCTTGCCGCAAGCCTGGGGGTGGAAACGGAAGGCCTAGTGCTGGCCCTTGAGTGCCATTCAGCTGTCCCCTCCCCAGTCACAGCTGCCTCAAGCTTCCCATCCCTCACCCAGAGGGGCCACCTACAGGTCGGAGTTCGCCTTCAGCCCGCTGATACGCGCTGATTTCCCTGGGTTTGCCCACCACAGTGACCATCTGGAGATGTCCCCGATACCAGAGGACCTGGGAGAGCCACCCTCAATCCTGTCACCACTAGCCTGTGCCCCACCTGCTTTGAGACGCAGCTGCAGCAGTACCAGAACCGGGACGAAATCTCTGAAGGACTGCCCAGGGATGCCAAGGAAGCAGGCCCACTGAGAGCAGGTTAGGGCATTTGAGTGTCATCTGCCAGGCAGAGAGCAGCCGGCAAAGGGTGAGGCAGTGGGTGACCACCAGGCCAAAGGCCCCAGGGGCTGATGTTCACCATTGACATGTGAACGGCGTTGCTGTGCATGGCCACCTGGCCTACCCTTCCTGCTGACAGGGGTGAGATGGGGGTTCTGGGAGGGAACAGGTCCCCTCTCCCCAGGGGAGTTGCCGGAAGGGGCAGCAGGAAGGGATCAGATAGGGCCACGTGTCCACTGGGGGGTTTCTCCTCCTTCTGTCAGAGCTCCCACTCCCCTGGCAGTCCCAGAATTTGCGCTCCTAGAGCCACTGTGCCACATCTGAGGGGCTCTGCTCGAAGTCCAGGGACTCCTCCCCTGCCCACGTGTGCCCCTAGCAGAGCCTGGAACTACCAGTGAGAGGAGGAGTGTTTCTAGGGGGGCAGGGCGCCTCAGGGGGAAAGGAGGACGTCTGTCTCCTTCCACTTCTCAGTTTGGGCAGCCAGCAGCCTATTGCCACATCACCTGCAGGAACCGGAGCAACCAGGATGAGGACACCGTGCTGCTTCATCATTACTGTTGATTGACTCACATCCTGCGCTGTCCCAGTCTCGGAAGAGGCCCCTGCTTCTCTAGATCCTATCAGGGTTGGGTCCTGGCCGCCCCCCCGCCCCCCCACCGATGCCGGGGGAGCAGGGGAAGTAGGTGGTTAAGTTCCGCTGTGCCACCCTGCGATGCCACGGCCTCTCCTGGCTTGGGGTTTGCGTCACTTACTCTGGAGGCCTTGATCCGGCCTCGAGTCCCACCACTGAAGAGGGAGGCAGGAAAACCAGAGGGAGTCACAGGGAAAAGATGAAGGCACCCAGTACTGAAGCCACCGGGGTGCTGTGAACCAGCTCAGAAGGGAGAGGAGGCGATGGGCCATCCACCCCGTCCTTCCAGTACCGCTGGCGGCTTTGAGTCACTGAGTCACTGCGTGAGGGGTCTGGCCCGGATCCCCACTATTTCTGCTTGAGGTATCGTTAGAGTTTGGGCAGATGCGCCCCTAGGCAGGCGACGGAACCCCGGGCCGGCGGCTTTTTCCATACGGGCCAAGCGTTCGGTGTCGGGGCAGTTGGCAGTGCTGACCCGGGTCGCCTCCCTACCTGGGAGTCCAGAAGTTGTCGGATTGGGCACAATCAGAGCTCGGGCAGGAATCGGGGAGGGAGGGGAGGAGGAGCGCGCCGCCGCCGGGTTCGCGCTGCAGCCCCGCAGCCGGCAAGCCGGCGACCCGCCCGGGCGGTCCCGGGGTCTCTCACGCCACTCCCGGTCCCCGCGGCCGCGCCAGGCCTCACGAACGCGCGGTGGCGGCCCTTCCCGGGCAGGGGCCAGAAGCCGCCTTCCAACCGCCCTTCCCGGACCGAGGCTCTCACCTGCCTCCGCGGCCCCGAAGCTGGGCGCCGGCGCCAGCGGCTGCCGGGCGGGCGGACGCCTCCGAGCTCGGCCCGCCGGGGGGCCCCGCCCCGCGCCGACGAGCCCCCGCCCCGCCTACCCCGCGGCGGCCTCCTCACCTCTGGCGGCCGGGGCGCGTCCCGACCGGAAGTGGCGTGTCTGGGAGCGACAAGGCGGCGCGCGCGCGCGCGCGCCGGCTTGGCAGCCTTCGGGTGGCGGTTGGGCGGCGCTGGGCGCGGACTCGTGTGGCCACCGAGCCGCGGGTCCCAGCCTTCTGTGGGCGCCGCCGGGGCGACTCGCCCCGGGTAGGCACCCCAGTCATTCCCAAACACGCTGCGACCTCTGGGGGCGCTGGGACACAGGCTTAGACGTTAGCCGAGCTCGGACGCCCGAGGGCTGCTGCTAGTGGCGGGAGACGGGGGTCAGGGTTTCGGCCACGTTCCTGCTCAGGGCGCCCAGCCCTGTAGCCCGCGAGCCGAGTCCGACCGACCCAGACTCCGGGCCCCAGGCTCGGCCTTGTTCCACCTTCCTTCGTCCAAGCGTCGACCGAGCGCCTGTTTCCACACTGTGTAATACCAGTGAACTTTTCGACCTCTCAAAACTATTTGGGGCCATCAGCAAGGTCCGGAGGCTTCACGGAAAAGGAATGCGCACACATGGCATAAGGAAGGGCAAAAAGGTGGTGAGGATGTAGAATGTGGACATGGGAAGACAGTAAGCAAGCAAGTGTAGAATCACGGGGATTTGCATGTTCCCAGAGGCTGCTGGGCAACCGCAGTCAGGCAGCGGGACGATGGCTACCCACTGCTCTGGAAGACCTCTTGTTGGGCTGTGATGGAGGCCAGTGGTGCCCAAACTTGCAGGTTCTTGCCCCCAGGAGGGTCATAAGACACATCGTAGAGAATGTCCAAAGAGACCCGTAGCATCTCTTCTATTTAATTTTTCCAATAACTAATAATTGTAATCATTTAATTAAAAACCTATTAATTTTAATTTAGCCTTATTTAAATACATTTTACTTATTTAAAAATTCTAGTTGTGTATGTGTGCTATAAAGTTCAGATTAGTACATGCGTGTGACATGTAAGCACACACATGGTGAGGGTACACACTCAGGGTTTGATTTATGTCAATGATCCAGAAACATTCAGAGGCCATAGCTCTAGGCTGTTCTTTAGTCTCAGCTCATAAGCCATTTGTGTGTGTGGACTTTGTGTCCCAGAAAGTCTGTACTGTCCCCCTCAAATGGGTTGAGGTGTCCTGATGGAAGCAGGCTGGCACAGGTGAGAGGGCTGAGCTTGGCACATGCTGTGTTGAAGACTGCAGTTTGCAAAAGAGCAGTGGTGCTGTCGCTGTCTGAGGATGGGGTAAAACTGGCCACAGGGAGAAGGGGGATGGGTCAGCTGGAAGAACTGGGGATGGAAAACCTAAAAGATGTGTTCGCTCTTGAGGAAACCTGCGTTTTTATATTCCAACTGGACGGGAATTGGTGCCAGGGGTCAAGGGGAGCAAATGTAGTTAGAAGGCTGCTCCCCACTATCATCAGTCCCTTCAGTCTTCCCTGAAAAGCCAGAGTGGGCGGGTGGGCTGTCCGACATGAGGGAATTTAGAGGCCTTCCCTGCAGGAAAAAAGGGGTGGCTAAATTAAAGACAAGAGAATGTTTGTAGTTAGTTTAGGGGATTCATAATTTACCCCAGAAGAGAAGGAAGGTCTCTACGAATCAGTCAAGGATATCTAGTTCCAAAAGAAAAGTCATCTGGACAGACAGAATAGATGGCACAAACGATAGTGACAGCTAAAACAACATCCGTGCACTTCAGATGGGAGACCTGCCACCGTCCTGCTAACAGGGTCACAGTGATGACCCTGAAAAGTGTGCCTACCTCCTGCTCTCCAGGCAGGGGCCTCCAAGTAGACCGTGTGATAAATCAGCACGCATGGAAGGCATACTCTATACAAGCACAAGTCCGGGATGCGTTTGGTATTTACCGGGAAATGTAGTGACAACTGGCGTTTTTGCATGCCCAGCAACAGGTCACGGCCCCCGAGTTTTCTTTGTGGGGCCATCCCTCCTCCATTCTCGGTACACAAGGTTTGCATGAGGATGACCCCAACACCGGCCTCTGGGGTGGGCACAGGCCCAGAGGTAGCCAATCAGAGCCACACAGACTGAGACAAGGATAAACCCATAATCCAATCTGGACCGATGAGAGGTAGTTCCGGGGGACTTGGGCTGGAACGACTGGCAAGGTGGGGGCTCTTTTCTTGCTGGGGTTGCTAACCTGGGACATCTACTGTTGCTCCCCCTGCCTGGGGAAGACAGCATGTTTGAAAAGGATGCAAACACAAAGAAAAGCGGAGCCAAGAGATGGAGAGCCCGTATCCCAAGGACATTACTGGAGCTGGAATCACCCGTAGGCGTTGGGGTCTGTTACAGGAACATTAAGCCTCCCTCCCCTGTCATTCTGTATTTATTTTTGCATATGCCAGTTGAGTTGGGACCCTGTCACTTGTAACTGACGGTGTCTTAACTCCTAAGGGTAGGCCTGGGGGACAAAACCCTGGCGGAAGGGGACTGCAGGATGTAGAAAGACGTACCTCTCTGCTTTGGGAGGTCGGGCGGGCTGCGTTCCACACCACTGCCAGCATCCTACCTGCGTTGGGCCACGTGGGGGATAAAGCTGGCCTGCCGTTTCCATCTGTGTGACTCTGGCGCACGCAGTGAAGGTCTGGGGCAGGTCAGCTGGCTCAGCAGTTGTATAAGAGGCACCTCCCAGCCTTGCGGTGCGGCCCTTCGCTGAGATGCGTTTCATTTGGGGCGAGCGACTAACCTTGCGGGGCCCTATTCATCTGGCTTCTAACCTCCCAGCTCCAGGGAACTTTCCTGAGCACACCAGGGACCATTTATCTTCCGTAAACGGGGCTCACCAGCAACCAGCAGCACTTGCTCGCTAGGGTTGATCACTGTGGCAGCCCCACTGGGTACGTCTAGATTCATCAGACTAGTCTCTCTACTTTGGAGGATGTTGAAAATGTCCATAGTAGAAGGTTTAAAAAATGAATACATGTATGATACTATAGTGGTAAGTACTCGTCATTATAAACACTGCCAAACGCACAGACTGTACGACGCCAAGAGGCGGCCCTGGTGCCCACCCTGGGCCGCGGGTGCTGATGGCGTGTCAGTGGAGGCTGGGTATGCGGGAGCTCTGGACTTTTCTGCTCAACTTTGCTGGGAACCTAAAACTGCTCTAAAACAGGAAGTCTATTTAAAAATGAAGACACGTAAAGCTCTCGGCACAGGGTCAGGCTGCGTTTCAGCTTCTGTGAACACCGTCTCCCAGGTAAGCAATCCGGGCCCTCCACACGTCTCCACTTCCTGATCCTTCGCAGCCATGGCTATGGCCTCACAACCACAGCTTCTCCTCCCGGGCCGTCCCTCGCCTCTCTCTCCTCTTCTGCCACCTCCTTAAATACTTTCATTTCCTGATGCCGTGTTCACACTCTCGCAGCACCTAAGCCCTAGAGGGGGGACCTGCGAGTCCACCGCCCCCGCCACGGCCCCCTTGAGCCTACCTGGCTGGCGCGCCCCGATTCCTCCGTCTGGGAAGTCCCAACCACCTTCTCTCCTTTTTGTGACCCCAGACCATTTCTGCACCCTCATGTGCTTTTCCAGAAAACTCCTTACAGTTTCTTGCTGGTTCTCACCCCTTGCAGGGAAATATAACTGCAATCTGCGAGAAATGCCAAATAGCCCTCGTGACTCGGCCTCTTGCTGGCCTGATTTCAAAGGCATCTAACACTGAGCACTGCGAGGGAGACACACGAGCTCCTGCGGGAGGCCGGGGGGAGGGGGAAGCTCCTGGGTTGGCTTTAATCCCCATCCCGGTCCCTATAGGCCTGTGCCGTGTCTAAGGGCAACGCTACAGGGATGCCCGCAGGGGAGCCCCTCTGCTCACCACCTGAGTCACATCTCAAGGACACCACCCCCCGACTCCCCTCTGAATGCACCTCATTCCATCGGGGGCCACCAGTTTATTAAGACGTCATTTAGAAAGCGGGCCCTCTGACAGACAAACCGCAGGAGCTGCCACCCGCCGCGCTAGGAACTGCCATCGGGCTGGCGGCCTCACTGCCCGGCCTGCCTGGCTCCCAGGCGGTCACCCCTTCCCGCGAGAGCAAGGCAGGAGGCAGCCAGGCGCCGGGAGTGGCCACCACATTCGGCTCAGCAGAACGAATCACACTGGAAACAGGACTGGCCTGCAGAGCAGCGAGCCACTCTGGGACGGAGAGGTTCCGGAAGATGCCCCGACCTGCCAGGCAGCTGCTATCAGACTTGGGGCCGCAGGCGCTTGGGACTTGGGTGGGTGTTGGCCAGCAGAGCAGCTTTAGGAAAAGGAGACGGGTACCTGGGGTCCCCAGACAAAGCGCCACGGGGCCGCAGCGCAGCCCCACCGCTGGGCCCGGTCTGGTCACTGGTCACCGCCTCGGAGCCCTGACGTGCTGGGGCGGAGCGCTCCTGGCTGGGCGTGGGGTCAGGCCTCAGCGCTGTGCCGGCGCCTCCTCCGGCTGGGTACACACAGCCTCACTTAGTCTGGTCCTCGAGCTTGGCCGCTAGCTGGCCGTGGTCCTCCTGGGGATGCAGCCTTCCATCTCCAGCGCCTCAGGCCAGCCTTCGTACTTATTGGTGTGCTTACTGTTCTTCACGTGCTGCGGGTCGGTGGGGGCAGGAAGGCACGGGCTCAGCCCTCGGGCACCAGGGCCAGACAGAACTCTCTGTCCCCCTGTGCTGGGGTCAACCAAGCGTGCAGCCTCGGGCACCCGCCACCTGTCTGTCCCATCGCCTCAGCGTTCTCATCTAAAGACGGCAGCAGCTGCCCTGGCCTGCCCCCTCGCAGGTGGGGGTGGGGGGGTCACCTTCTTTGAGCGTGGGTGGGCCTGGCGCGCGATGGGAAGGGAAGCAGGGGGTTGTGTCCCTGCCCTCACCAGCCCTCAGGGAGCCGCTGGAAGCTGCGGGAGGAGCAAGGCCACAGGGGGCGTTTCTCCTCTGGGGGCTGAGCTGCTCTTTTGGCAGCCAGAGCCTTCCAGAAACTGGCCGAACAGCCTGTTTGCCTTGTCCTGCTGTGGGGAGCAGGGTGTGCAGGGTGAACTGGGGTGCTGGGTTTTGGGGGGATGGGACGGCATGCAGGATCTTAGTTCCCCGACCAGGGATTGAACCCGTGCCCCTTGCAGTGGAAGCGCGGAGCCCCAAACACTGGACCGCCGGGGAAGCCCCAGGAGCAGCTTACAGACGTGTGGGCCGCTGTGTGTGTGGGTGCTGGGCGTGAACAGAGGGGACCTCAGAGGATGCAGGCAGGAGGGGAGGGCAGACTGGCCTGCGCCGGGCAGTGGGGGCCCCAGGGCCTGCGCCCATACCTGCTCAAAGGGGCTCTTGTTCTGCACACCCTTGGCCCCTACAAACACCCAGCTGTCCCGGAAGGCCAGGTCCTTGACATTCTTGCTGCCCAGATCGCTGAAAAGCTTCCTGGTCTCTTCATTCATCCTGCCCCACAGAAGGAAGAGATAATGAGCCGTGACCACAGAAGGGTGAGGCCTCGGCCAGCCTCGGCCATTACTTACTTGGTGGCTGGGTCATCGTAGGAAGCCACAAACACCAGGGTGCCTTCATGCAGTGGCCGGATAAACTTCAGTAGATCATTGACATCTGGGGGGACAGTTCCCGTGGAGCATCAGGCACCACTGAGCACCCCTCCCTCACCAAGCCCTGTTCTCCAGATGGGGAAACTAAAGTAGTGATCAAGCCAGGGACATGGCCCGGCCAGGGCTGCTGAGTGAGTGCAGGGACCAAATGGTACAAGAAGCCGGGGCCGAAGCCCTGACCGTACACCTGGCCTTCTCCCCGGCTTTTCTGAACCCAAGGAAGCGCTCAAGACGCCCCAGCGAGCGGACAGAGGGAGCAGCTTTCAGGGGGAAGATGCCGTCTTTCTGCCCACAGTCAGAAGGCGGAGGCCGCGGCTTGACTCACCTCCCGCCCACATGTCGAAGGCGCGGGCCTCGATGAGCTCTCCGCTTACCCCTGGTCGGAGGGAAGGATGGGTGCTGCTGGAAGCTTCTCACCTCCCCCCATATTCATGCCCACCGTGCCCCTCGTTCAGACCGCTGGGACCCACCCGAGGCCGTGGAGCTTCTGCTCAGCACTGGGGGCCCTCCAGGGGCTCCCCATGAAGCAGCCTCCCACCTCCTGGAAACTTCCAGTTCTTCACTGCTGCCACGCTCTCGTCCACTGGGTCACCTCTTCTGTGGAGCCTTCAGCTCGCACAGACCCCTTCCCAGGCCCCCCCTGGGAATCCCTGGTGGCGGGGTGGAAGGAGGGCGGCAGGTCACGGCTCAGCTTTGCCTCTCTGCTCCGTGGGCAACTCACCGTTCACCAGGGCGATGTTCAGTCCCCGGCCCACGTTGTCCTTGACACTGCTCATGAGCCTAGCAGGGGGACAGAGCCTTCCAGCGGCACGTCTACCCTGCTCGACTCTGGTCCTCGCAGACCCAGCTCCCCTCCCCACCCCCGCCCGCCTGAGGAGCTCACATCCTGTCCTCCAGGCAGATCTTGGGTCCAATGACGTTGGCAGCCCCGCTGACCATGCGGAAGGCCAGGTGCTCCTCGGGACACGGCTGAGGCAGGCCGCATTTGTACTTCCTGGCCCTCGGCTCTGGGTAGGGACAACAGGGGTGACCCATGGGCCTGGCCCTGGGGGCACCCGAGACCTGAGAGGGGGAGGTCCGGACCAGCCCATAGGGAGGAATGAGTGACCACAGACCAGGGGACTGGCGTGGGGTGGGGACGTGGCTCAGGCCAAGGAAGGGACACTTCCATGGACACTGTATCCCACCGGGGCTGGCCTCAGGGCAAGGTGACAGGGACCCCAGGGAGGCTCTTCGGCCACTGGTGGGAGAAGAGAAAGGAGGCAGGAGGGCTGGCCTGGGCTGTGGCCCCACCGGGAACAGAGGACAGGAGGGAAGGAAAGCCGCTGGGAGGGCAGGTGCAAGGACCCCGTGGAGAGGGCACGAGGAGGTTGGTCTCTATTACGAGGCGACCTGTGTCCCCACAAAAGATGTTCTCAAGTCCCAACTCCCAGGACCTCAGAACGTGATCCTCTGTGGAAACAGGGTCATTGAAGTTATAATTCGTTAAGATGAGATCATCCTGGAATAGAGTGGGACCTAAATCTAATGACCCGTGTTCTTACAGAAGACAGAAGAGAAGACACAGACATGGAGGAGAAGTCCTTGTGAAGATGGAGGTGGAGATGGGAGGGAGGCGGCCACAAGTCCAGGGACACCTGAGGCCACCAGAAGCTGGCAGAGGTGAGTAAGGGTCCTCCCCTGGAGCCTCTGGAGGGAGTGTAGCCTTCCAACACCTAGATTTCAGACTTCTACCTTCCGGAACTGTGAGAGAATACACTTCTGTTGTTTAAGCCACCCGGTTTGTGCTACTTTGTTATGGCAGCCCCAGGAAACGGATACAGATTCTGATACCAAGAAGTGGGGTGCTGCCAAAATAAAAATGTGGAAATGGCTTTGCAATTGGGTAATGGGTAGAGGCTGTAGAATTTTGAGGTGCATATTAGGAAAGGCCTAGATTGCCTTGAAGAGACTGTTGGTAGAAATATGGACATTATAGGTGATTCTGGTGAGGGCTCAGAAAGAAGAGAGAGGAGCAGTAGAAAGAGCTCCTACGGTCTGGGATGACGCACGTACCATCGTGACCAGGCTGTCGATGGAAATGTGAATGCTAAAAGTGCTTCTGGTGAGCTCTCAGACAGAAATGAGGAACATGTTACGGGACACTGGAGGAAAGGCCATCCTTGTCATAAAGTGGCAAAGAACTTGGCCAAATTGTTTTCTACTGTATTGTGGAAGGTAGAGCTTGTAAATGCTGAACTTGGGGATTGAGCTGAGGAGATTTCCAAGCAAAGTGTTGAGGGTTTCTCCTTGCTGCTCACAGTAACATGTAAGGGAAGAGAGACAAATTGAGGATGTAATTGTTAAGTATGAAGGAACCAGAATGTGAAGATCTAGAAAATTCTCAGGCTAATCATATTGCAAAAAATGAGAAAGCAGGCTCGGGAGAGAGCACCAAGGGTGTGGCTGGACAACTGTTGGTAAAGAGCTGGGCCGTGTGACCTGTGGACCAACTCAACCATGTCAGCGGAAGCCAGGAATGGAGAGATGAGGTTATCCAGGAAAGATCTGGAGGACTCTCTTGTCTTACAGCTTAGACCCTCATGAATTGCGCAGGAGATCAACAGAGTTTTTGAGAATTTTATACCAGTAGAAACACTGCCAGCCTGGACTGAAAGGGACAGAGAAAGGACAGAAGGGAGGAAGGATGATTCCAAGGGCAGAGCAATGGCTGCAGAGGCCAGAGTTGGCTCAGGCCCAGAGGGAGGGTAGGATCGTCCCCTACGTTCCAGATTCCCCCTACCCCCACCAAAGGCCCAGGGATTCTTATGTTTTGAAATCGAATGGATCTGCCCTGCTGGGTTTGGGACTTGCTTGAGACTGATGACCCCTTTATTCCTTCCAATTTCTTCCTTTTGGAATGGGAATATCTATCCTATGCCTGTCCCCCTAGTGTATTCTGGAAGGAGATAACTTGTTTTCTAGGCTCACGGCATGCAAGCAGCTCCAGTGGGCTGTGACGGCTAGTTTGGGGAGGGATGAATGGAGAAGAGAAACCCTGGAGGGCTGGGGACAGGCACGCGTGTCACAAAAGTGGTAAGCGGGGTGGGCGCAGGGGAGGAGCAGGGAGGTGACAGGAGCCTTACCTGCAGTCACTGAGTTCTCTGGGCCTGTGGGTACAGAGAGTTGTTTCTGTTAGTGTGGACCTTTCCCAGGGTCTGCAGCAGGGCAGCCTGCTCCTATACTGTGAAGTCAAGGTGGAGGGGCAGTCAGGTTCAGGGGCCAAGGGCTAAGCCAGGCTGACCTTGGCACGTACGTCCCTGCTCAAGTCTAAATGATGTTCAGATGCAAAGCTCTCTGCTCCAGGAAAAGGGTAGATCGGAATTGCAAAAAGTACTTAGGTGATGTGTCACCAGTAACGAGGTGTCGAGTCCCCTCCCCATCTCAGAACCCAGCGGAAAGCCTGCAGGGAACAACTCGGGAGTCGTCCCCAGCGTTCAGCAGAAGCCCCCCTGCCCCTCACGCGGGCCCCAGTGAACAAAGGATTCTAATTAGCGGGGATTGGCGTTTCCAGCCGAAGCAACTGGGTGGCAGGGGGAAGGCTGTGCCGGATGCCAGGAGGCGGACCGAGGGCAGCTACAGGTGCCCTGCCAGGAAGAGACAGCAAACCCAGGCCACCGCCACCCCCACCCCGAGCCTCAGGCTGCAGGCCCAGGCGGCCGCGCCGGGGACCTCGTAGCGGGGCGAGGGGGAGTCCCACACTCACCGGCGAAGAGTTGCTGGATGCGAGGGAAGCCACCGCCAGGCCCACCGAGGAGGATGCTGGCTACGAGCCAGGTGAGGCCCACGGTGATGACCAGGGCCACGATGCGGAGGGGACCTAGAGGCATGACAGACACGGGCAAGGCCTCCTCGGGTGCCAGCGAGCTCCCGAACGACCCCAGGGCCTCTCATGATCGGATCTCCCCAGGCGCTTGGGAAGAAGTGACGGGAGAACAGGAAGGTGGGAGCTCCTGGCGGGCGAAGGAGGAAGCTGAGCTCCAACCCCAAGGCTCAGCTTGGCTCTCCCTGGCGGTGTGGAGGGGCCCCCTAACCTCCTGCTTCTGACGCTACCAACGTCTTTTGAGTCCCTGCCATCCTGCCCCCCTTCCTCCTGTGACGGTGACGGAGGCGGTTTCTACTCCTTTGCAAGGCCAGGCAGATCCTCCCTTCCCCTGCTGTGAGCTGGGCGCCGAGCTCTCCGCCCTGCTCGGCTTTTCTTAGCGTAGCGGTCACTTTGTCTCCCTCTTTCCCCTCTATTTTCAACACCTCCCATCCTCAGAAAACGCGGGAGGAGAGGCCTCCTTCGGAATCACACCCGCAGCCAGCGGCGGGGCTCTGCGCCCTCCCTTCCTCTCCCTGCCGGCTCCTCCAAAGTCCTGTGCGCCGGCTCCTTCCATAGGCTTCCCTCCCCGTCTCGCAACCTGCCCCTCTCTGGCCTTGCCTCCATTACCCCCGCAGGACGGCTTGTGGCCAAGGCCGCCTGGGGCCTTCTTGGTGCCAGCGCCCCGGGTTACCTGTTGGCCCTAACGTCCCTTGACCCTCAGGTGGCCGCGCAGGCTGAAGCCCTCCCGCGGAAACCCTTCTCGGCTGGCTTCTGGGGCAGCACCCTTGAACCCCACCTGGATGCTCCTCATCCTTCTTGCTTAGATCGTCCTCCTTGACCCTCCCCTGGAAAGCTGGACTTTCCCCAGCTCCTGTCCCACAGTGGCCTCTCTGCCTTTACCCTACTCTCCGTCTCCTCTCCTGCCTCGACTCTACCTAGAGGTGCCCTGCTCTGCTCCCAGCCTTGAACTAACCCTCACGAGCACTGACTGTATGTTACCACTCCAGCCCTGACCACTCTTGAGGCCCCACTCTCCCAGCCAGTTCCTCGTGGGTCAGCTTTCCCGGGATACGTTCATAATGCTTCAACTTTAGCAGGTATGAAGTCCACCCCCCAACCTATCCGTCCCCAAGCCCCCTTCATCTTAGCTGTCCAGGCGACAGCAGGGCTGGCACTGGGTTCACATCCAAGCGCAGGGCCACCGTGGTCAGCTTCTCGTCTGAGACCACAGCCTCGCCCGGTCCGCCCAGCCGCCGTGCTCCCTGGAGCTCTCTCCCACAGCTCTGTTTCCAAACAGCGGCCAGTTATCCCATTTGGGAGAAATCTATTATCATAACCCTCATCTCACAGCTGAAAAGAGAGAGCTGGGAGCTGAAGTCCTCAGATGTGAAAGGATTTGCTCCAGGTCATAGAATGAGTGTTTCTGCAGAGTCCTCTGTTTCAAAAACCAAACCCAGGGACTTCCCTGGTGGTGCAGTGGTTAAGAATCCGCCTGCCAATGCAGGGGGCACGGGTTCGAGCCCTGGTCCGGCGAGATCCCACATGACGAGGAGCAACTAAGCCTGTGTGCCACAGCTACTGAGCCTCTGCTCTAGAGCCTGTGAGCCACAACTACTGAGCCCACGTGCCACAACTCCTGAAGCCCGCGCACCTAGAGCCTGTGCTCTGCAACAAGAGAAGCCACCGCAATGAGAAGCCCGCGCACCGCAGGGAAGACCCAACATACCCAAAAATAAATAAATAAAAAATAAATAAATGTATATTTAAAAAAACCCCAAACCCCAAACCCAGTGGTCCCACCACCCCCGGCCCTTCCAGACAGACCTCTGGACACCTGGGCCTCCAGCCAAGTCTCCTTTCCAACTCCCTCCGGTTCACTGTGGAAGCCACCCACCTGCCAACCTCATGTCCACTTCTCCCGCTGGGGTGGGGCAGCCGTCAGGTGCAGCGTTTGTGGACCGTGCGCTCTGGGGGGCAACAAAGCAGAAGAGCAGGTTTGGGTGGGGGTCAGGGATGACGAGCCCGTGCTGGGTCCCAGCTGTGGGGCGGGCGCGATCGGTGCACCGACTTGCTCGTCCAACTACCTGGCCAGGCTCCTCGGGAAGGCGGAGGGAAGCCCGGCTGGGACCAGAGGGGCCTCGGAAACCTGGAGGCTCACGATCGTGCCCACGGGAGCCTCTGGGCCTGGGAAGTGGAAGTGGTTCTCCCGGACGCGGGCGTGGGAGGCCCCAGCTCAGGCCCCCCCGCCGGGCCCCCGGGCCTGGAGGTCGGCGACGCGGGCCGGGCCGGCCAGAGACTTGCCTGGCGGTGGGGGGGGATGCGAGCTCGGTCAGGGGCAGCCCCGTCAGCCCGGCTGCCCCGCTCTGCTCGGCGAGGCGAGGCGAGGGAGCTCCGCGGCGCGGAGCGAGAGGCCCGGCAATGGCGGCCCAGGGCGGTAGCACGGCCCGCAGGCGCCACCCCCGCCATCGGTTGGGGCTGGGCGACCGGCCACCGGGTGGGAGGGGCCCGAGCCGGCCCCGCCCCCGACGCACGCTCCGGCGGAGCCGCGGGGTCGGCCTGCCAGGCTGCCAAGGGGAGGGGCCCTACTCAGCCCCGCCCCCGAGGTCTCCTCTGAGACTTCGTTCACGCGGGAGAGCCGAGCGTTCCCAGGCTTTGAGGGCAGGGCTATGCTCGTGCCCTAAGCTCGGATTTCTGAAGTTTAGGAAGGGGTGGATGGATCTGGGGGCGTAATTAGACATTGTTTCAAAGTTCAAATGTGTGCCTTTTCGAAGCCCGGAGGGACAGAAGCGTGTACGGGAAACAGCAGAATGCGAAGAGCCCGGGGTCAGCAGGCTCAGCCTTCCGCGGCCTCCCTTTCGCCGTCTTCTTTCTAGAGGGCAGCGCGCTCACACGCTGTCACCCCTGCCTGCTCCTCCAGCCTCCTTCACAAAGGCGCCCCCGACACCGCCCAGGGCACCCCGATCACCTCCCGCGCTGGGAGAGCTGGGGCCACCTCTGTCGCCTGGACCCGTCTTTCTGGACGGCAGCGGCCCTGCGGCTTGAGAACCACTGAAACATCCGTGCCCTTTGACCCAATGACACCACTTTCGGGAAACCTTCCTAAGGAAAGAACCCAGAATACAGAGAAAGTCGATAGAGCCAGGCAGTGACGGAGCTCTGGTTAGCCCCCAGGAGCTTCTACACTGGCATTCACAACACTCTCTCGTTCTCCCTAACAAGATCAAGGTGATAAGTTTCAGGCCCCTGTGCTGCTGTCACGGGTTGGTATTTGAGTTTTGTCATGGAATTTGGGACCAGAAATAGTGCTGACCATTTGCCAAACTCTCGCATATCTGTGAGTACCAAGCCCTGGGCACCGTGCCCTCCTTAGTGCTCTTCCCTGTAACGCTGGCAGTTGTGGTGCCCAGTAGGCGAAGCTCCTGCCGGGCACAGGGCAGCGGCCAGACGGCTAGTTCTTAGAGGACAGTGTTTACATCTTGCTCAGAGCAGGCATTTTGGAAAGACTGGTTTAATGAGCCCCCCTGAGGGCCCAGAGGCACATTCACCAACCCCAGGGGCACCACCCTCGAGAGGGCCAGGGGCCTGGGATTCATCCCAAGCCTTCTGTGCCTCAAGGGGCAGCTTTGTTTCTCCAGGAATGTTTTTCGATGGGGACTTGGAGCGCATGAGACCCGCCTGTCATAGACCCTCATGGCCCTGCCCCAGTGCGGGCACCCAGCGGGAGACGGCAGAGAATGTAGTGTCCCACAGCTGCGGCGCCAGTTCACTGTGTTTCCTTGGCTCCTTGTGTCCCTGCCTGAGTGTAGGCACCCAGAGCCCGCGCGCTCAGCTGATCCCTTGTTCCCCTCTCGGTGTAGACACCGAGCACGGAGTTGTCACTTGACAGTGCTCACGTGGGCCTGCACGCTCACGCCCCTGTGCCGGCACCTCCCGCCTCTACCCCGAGTAGGCACCCAGAGCTGAGGTGACGGGCGACTGTCCTATCACGGGACCTCTTGCCTATACCCTAGATTAGGCAATCGGATCTCTGGTGACAGCTGAATGCCCTCACCTGAGGCCACCTCTGCCACAGTGTAGGAACCCAGAGCCGAGGTGACAGTTAAATGACCTCCATGGCCCCTCACTCTCCGTTCCAGCGTAGCTACCAAGACTCGTGCTTGTAGTCGACTCACCTCACCTGGGCCCTCACGTCTCTGCGGCGTGGAGCTGTGCGGAGGTGAAGTGGCATTTGAGTGCCCCCTGCTGGGCCTCATGTCTCTGCCCCAGGGTGGCTGCCATCGCTGAAGTGCTACCTGTGTGCCCTCACCTGCCCCTCATGCCTTTACCTGAGGTTGGGCCTCTAAGCCTCGCCCTGGTCCAGGCATCCCACAGTTAAATGTGAGTTGAACGTCGAAACCTGGGCCCAATGCCTCTCACCCAGTGTAGGCACCCAGAGCTAAGGGGACTGTTGGCTGTCCTCGCCTGGGCCCTCCTCCTGCTCTGTCCCACTGTAGAGATTCAGTGCCAGTTGAAAGCCCTCAGCGCCAATGTTGCCACCCAGAGCTTAGGTGACAGGTGTCTTTCCTCACCAGTGCGTCGTGTCTGTTCCCCATCCTAGGGCCCCAGAGCTGTGACATTTGTCTCAATTCAGCGAGGCCCTAAGGACTATGTCAGAGATGAGGGGACCGTTGACTGTCCTCACGGGGTCCCTCATGCTTGTGGCTCCAGAATGGAGGTGACAGCTGAACGTCCTTACCTGGGACCTCATGCTTCCTCATTTCAGGCTCCTAGAGCTGAGGTCACAGCTACTGTCCCTCTCAGGTCTCTCACCTCTGTCATCACAGGCACCCGGTGTCAGGTGACAGCGGGGCATCCTCACCAGGGCCCTCCCGTCACTGCCACAGGGTAGCACCCAGATCGGAGGTGTCCGCTGATTGCCCTGGCCTGGGCTCTCTGTCATGGTGGGGACACTCAGACAGATGGGGAGGGTCCCCACCCCTCCCTCCCTTCTCACAGGCGGTTATCACATTTTGGGGGCCCGGGAGGAGCTGGGTCCCTCCTCCACTTCAGGCTCCTGCCCCTACATGGATCTTCTGTGCTGCTGAGTCCCCCCTCGGTGACGCCATGCCAGAAGGTTCCCCAAGGGGCCTGGGAGGACCATCCCCAGCACACAGCTCTACTGTAGAGCGTCTGTGGGGCTCTGTGAGGGGGCTCTGAGCACCAAGACCCCGGCGGGGTCAGGAAGGGCCCCCTGCGCCTCCGTTCATTTGGTTTTTATCCCGAAGGCTTGAGGTCATCCTCAGGCCCGGATTTTGAGGGTTTGAGGTCCCAGGACTGGGCCAGGGACTCGGCTGCCCCTTCCCCGGGAGCGGCACAGCGCCCCCTGGCGGTGAGCAGGAGGCCCGGCTGCGGCTCCTAGGACCCGCTCCATCGCGTTCCGGGCCACCATCTCGGGGTCTCGCGCTCTCGTGCCATCCTGGGCCTTTTGCAAAGCCTCATCTGCCCCTCACGGGCACGTGGCTGCACCACAGAGAGTCAAGGGCAGGACCCTCTGTAGCCACGTTGGAGCCAAAGCGTTACAGGGGGTCGCGTGAGTCCCTAGGCCCACACCATCAGCTCCCGGCGAACCTGGGCGACTTACGGCCCCTTCCCCAGGCCACAGGCATCGGGAGGACCAAGGCCACTGCCCCCCCGCCCCCAGGCTGAAGCCTGGCCTGTAGTCCTGTCCACGTGGGGCCTTCTCAGCTGCTCTGCGTGGACCTGGGCCAGGAGGCACTGCGGGATCCGGATTCCAGCCGCCCCTGTCCCAGAAAGCCCCTCCCTTCCCCGTTCACCTAGGTCTACGTGAACTCTGTGGTCTCCCTCCTGCACAAGCTGGAAGCGGCACGTCCTCTGGTTACAGGAGGGGTCGGGGAGAGCGGGGATGGCACCTGGGGATGCAGCCGGTGCGCAGGGTGGGACTCACCACCCTAGCTCACGGGACAGGAGGCGGCCAGCCCCCACTCGAGTTCCTTCTCGTCTACTTACTGCTCCTGCAGAGTCCTGGGTGGGAGCCGCCGCTCTGCCCCCAGCCCCAGGGGCCGTGCAGGGGTTAAGGAGAGCTGGTTGTCAGCGTCAGGCTGAGGAGAGGCCTCCGTGATGGGAGCGAAAAGCCCTAGACAGTTGCCTTCAACAGTGGGGGTGGGGACAGGCGGGCCACAGGCCCAGCTGAAGGGAGGGGCCACTGGCCAGGTTCTTGCCAGTGGCCTGAGGGCCTGGCCCCGCTGCCGCAGAGCGTCCCGTCCCGGGAGCCCTGAGCCCTGCCCGCTGTGAGGCCCTGGGGCGTGGAGTCCGCCTGCCCGGGGCACGCATCGGGCTGCTGGCTCGTTCCCTCCGTGGGACGTAGCAGCGTCTGGTTCGGGTCAGCCGCGCCTACCAGAACCCAGGCTGAGGGCAGGGACTGCACAGCCGGCTGCTGCTGTCCCCGGTGCTCGGTGAGAGCGGAGCCGGGGGGAGGGCAGGACAGACGCCCAGGGAGCGTGCTCCTATTCAGAAGTGGGCTGTGTGCAGACGTAATCAGGTTAAGGTGAGGTCATCCTGGAGGAGGCTGGGCCCCAAATCTAATATGACTGGTGTTCTCGTAAAGGGAAAACAGAGCGAGACAGACACACGGAGGAGGATGTCATATGAAGACACAGAGAGACCGGAGTGACGGGTCTACGTGGCCAGCTGAGCCCCTGGAGGGCGCTGGCCCTGGAGCTCAGCCTTCCGGCCTCTGGCACTGGGAGAGGATACCTTTCTGTTGCCTTAAGCTTCCCTGCGTGTGGCGCTTTGTTACGGGGGTCCCAGGAAACACAGGCAAGGGAGGCTGGTGAGAAGGCCAGCTGTGCACCTCTCCGCGGTGCCCAGGGTGCGCCCTGGACTTGCCCCTCCCCCTTGGCATCTGTTCCCAAGTCCCTTAGCCACTCCTTCCTAAATGCTTGTCGCCTCAGTGGGCCGGCAGTGCCCCCTGAGTGCCCTGGCTGGGGCAGGGGCACTGCCTGGGGAGGGAAGGGGAAATGAACGTGACCTGTTCTTGTGCCCAAGGTGGTGTCGTGACAAAGTTCTAGGGTGCGGGGCAGAGAGGAGGGGAAGGCCGGGCTTGGTCAGGACTGAAGGATACCCACGTTCCCGCCCGAGCCAGCGGCGGAGGGAAGTGGGTGGCGGGGAGAGGCGAGGGCTGGGGCCCGTGGTCGCAGGTGGCAGGAAACAAACAACCAGGGGACAGGCAGGCCCGTCTGCGGATTTAATGGCAGGGAACCGAGCGGGGGCATCCCACCTGCCGTTTCTGCTTTTCCAGTGGCGAGGGCACCACCTGAGGGTGGGGTGAGATGGGGCGGCCGTGGAGTGCTGAGTTAGGGTGGCCGCGGGAGCTGGGGGGGGGGGGTCAGAGGGCCACTCGGGAGGCCCGACGCAGGCACGCTGCTGGGCAGCACAGAGGCCCCTTCCAGTGGGGAGCCAGGAATGTCAAGTGGTGCTGAGACTGGGCCGCGCCTGCCCCCTTCCCCTGCGCTCCGAGGACCTTGCCCCCCTGCTGCCCACAGCTGCAGCCCTCCTTCTCCTTCCTCCAGCGGGGCTCAGTCTGGGGGGCAGAGGCTGGCTCGGGCGGGGACGGTCACAGTGCTGGGTGGCAGAGGAATGAGACTGGGCCCAGGGGCGGGTGGCGTGGCCCGAGCTCGGGCAGGAATGTGAGGCTGAGGGCTGTGGTCCCGAGTCCTCCAGAGGCGGGTCCTCCCGAGGTGGGTCAGGCGGGGGGGGGGGGGGGGGGGGCAGCAGGGGAGCACGGAGAGGTGGGGCGGGGGTGGGCCCGGCACAGGGTCAGAGCTTGTGCGGGTTCACCCACTTGTAGGTGCCCTCGTACTGGAAGCCCACTCTCTTCATCAGCTCGTCCGCCTCCACAGGGCCGCGGCTGGGAGGGGGACAGATGGGGGGGAGAGGTGAGGAAACCCTGAGCCCCAGGGTCCCCCTCCCCCATCACCCCCATCACCTCCCCGGCCGCCCCCCGCACCTGCCGTAGACGTAGGGGATGGGCTGGGCCTTCTCGCGTTCGATCTGGTGCAGCAGAGGAGTGAAGATCCGCCAGGCCTCCCGCAGCTCGTCACTGAGGGGACAGGGGGCGGAGATGGGGTGGGTGGCGGCCCAGAGGGAAGGAGGTGGGGGAGGAGGGAGGGAGGGGCCGCCCCTCACCTGCGCACGAAGTGCATCTGGCTCCCACAGAAGACGTCCAGGATGAGGCGCTCGTAGGCGTCGGGGAGCTTCACGTTCTGCCGGCGGACAGGCGGGAGGGAGTCACCGAGGCGCGCGCCCCTTGGAGCCCTGGCCGCCACCCCCTCCCTGCAGGCGGGCACCCACCTTGTATCTGTTGCCGTAGGTCAGGTCCAGCTCTGACTCCTCGGGGTTGAAGAACATGCCAGGCTTCTTGGTCATCATCTTGGTGTACACGGCCTCATTGGGCTGCACACGGATCACCAGCTCGTTGCGCTTGCACTGCTGTCGGAAGATGTCCCCGGCCACGTCGCGGAACTGCAGGCGCACCTCGGCCTTGCGCTCGTTCAGGGCTTTGCCGCAGCGCAGGATGAAGGGCACCCCTGGGGGGACAAGGCCAGCCTTGGGGGGCCGTTCGGGTGGATGAGGGGGCCAGGTCCCACCACCGCGGGCCCGGCGGCCTCACCTACCGTCCCACCTCTCGTTCTCCACGTAGAGGACGACGGCCGCAAAGGTGGCCGTGGTGGACCCACGGGGCACCGTGGGGTCATCCAGGTACCCTTTGGTGGCCTCTCCCTCTCCGTTGGGGTTCCCCACGTACTGGCCCAGGACCACGTTGCTCGCCTGCACCTCTGAGATACATTTCAACACCTTGACCTGGAGAAGAGCCAGGGAGAGGGGCCCCTTGGGTAACAAGGACAGCGGGTGCCAGGAACCATGTGCCTCCGAGGGGTGGCCTTCCTGGACGGGTGAGTGGCCTGGATAGTCAGGAGGAGGCTCTGCCACGCAAGGGCCCTCTGGGGCCACCTCAGCCCACCCTCACCGTTTCTGAAGGAGAAGCTGAGGCCTAGAAGGTCAGTTCTGGGACAGGACACCTCGGGCTCAGGACTGGTTGCTGCGGAAAGGGGCGGGGCCTGGGAGGGCGAAGCTCCACCCACCTTCTCATCGCGGACGTCATCCGAGTGGGTGGAGGCGGGCTTCTCCATGGCCACCAGACACAGCATCTGCAGGAGGTGGTTCTGCATCACGTCCCTGGCGGGAGGAAGGCGCGGACAGTGAGCTAAGGCCCCTCCTTGTTGGCCAGGTTCTGGGGGCTCAGGGCCTTAAACTGGGCTTGTTTCCTGGTCCCCAGTGTCTGCCAGGTCCCCTTAAGGCAAGGAAGAAGGCCGTGACCACTCCTGACTGCTCAGACACTCCTGCTGCCAAAACAGGAAGAGGCGACCCTGCAGGGTGGCGGGATGGCCCCCCGCCCATCTCCCAGGAAGGGGAACCAGGCTCTCACCGGATGATCCCAAATTCATCGAAGTAGCCCCCTCGACCCTCAGTGCCAAAGGGCTCTTTGAAGGTGAGAATGATGCAGGCGATGTTGTCCCGGTTCCAGATGGGGCCGAAGATCCTGTTGGCAAACCTGCAGGAGGGGCAGGGTGAAGGCTGGTGGGCGTCCAAGGGGGCAGCAGCAGGGCCCCCCAGCGCCCAGCCCTGGCCCCAGTCGCACCTCAGCACCATAAGGTTCTGGACCATCTCCTTGCCCAGGTAGTGGTCGATGCGGTAGATCTGGTCCTCGCGGAACAGGGATGCGATGTGGTTGGACAGCCGGTCGGAGCTCTGCAGGTCCCTCCCGAAGGGCTTCTCCACGATGATGCGATTCCAGCCTCTGCGGGAGGCCGGAGCTGGCGTCACTCCCGCACCCTCGCTGGGGAACAGGGCTGAGACCCTCCTCCCCCTCCACAGCCCCTTCCCCAGGGAGTGAGGGCAGAGCCTCCCTGCGGCCGCTCTGCGGTGAGATGAGCCAGCGGAGCTCTGCCGGGCTGGCCCTCCCGCGGCCTCAGCGCGGAGAGCACCTCCCCTCCTTCCCAGCCCTCAGCGCCGCGCTCAAAGCCTCCTCAGAAGCCTTCTGGGCTGACTGGCCGGCTCTGCTCCCTCCTGGTCCCCGAGGGTCAGGAGTGGCCCCGAGCTAGTGAGAAAACGGGGAGGGGATGCCAAAAGCAGAGCCACCTCCGTGGCTTTTAATGTGGGGAAAGACCCCTTATTCCTCGGAAGAGTTAATGTAGGACAAAGCGAAACCGACATGGCCGTGGCTTTGGGAAAACAACAGAGCGCTGAGCTGCTGCGGCACAGGCAGCAGGGTTCCCGTGGGCCAACGCCGCCCTCTGGTGGTGGTCGAGGGGACCCTGGGAAACGCCGAAAGCTAGAGTAAGCGACCGGCAGCCAGAGTTTCGTGGAGCAACGCTGCCACCTTGTGGTGCTAGCCGGGACTGCTGCCAGGGACACCGGGATTTCATATGGGGCATTTGGAAGGTAAACACGGGTGGTAGCATTTTCAGTAAAGGCCGTTAGAGAACTACTCTTACTCCTATTCCCTTCTTTGGAGAGCTAATTCATGGCAAGAACAAACACGGGACATCTATCTTTTTCAGACTCCCTAGGTCGGTCGGCCCAGGAGGCAGGAAGGGAGGGTGAAAGCGCAGCCTTACGTCTGGCTCATGCAGGTTTCGTGGATGTTCTTGGTGACAGCCTCATAGACAGTGGGGGGCAAGGCCAGGTAGAAGAGGCGGTTGGCCTGTGGCCCCTGGTGGAGAGCGTTCATGTGGCTGTTGAGGCGCTCATAGGAGGCCGCATCGTCGTACTGGCCGGCCACGTAGGAATTGCGGGCAAAGAACTCCTCCAGTTTGGGCTTCTCCTCCGGGGCAGCCTAGAAAATATGGACACAAGGATGTCGGCCCGGCCCCTCCCTCCCTCCCTGATCCCATAGGCAGGGTGGGCTTCCTGAGCAGTCAGCCATCCTAGCCCTGCACTGGGTTCACTCCCATCTCGTCGGCTTTGCACACCCATGGGGGCGGAGGCCGCATAACCTAAGACGGAAGCCAGAGTTCAGGAAACTTTGACCTGGAGAAAGATCTCTCTCCAAAGTCATTCCACCAAAGTACGGTATGTTGAGAAAAGTCAGGCTTGCAGCATTTCCACGGTGGAGGGGCCGCAGGGTACAGTGGGGAGGAACTGGTGAGCCCAAGTCAGACGGGGCTGGGAAACAGGGGTCTCAGGCTGGCATCAAGGAAGCGGTGGGAGCAGGTGGGGAGGAGTGCCAGGCTGAGGATCCCTAGGGAGGGAGTGGCCCCGGCACGGGGGGACAGGCTGGGCCTGGGGGCAGGGGGGAAGGGCATCTGTGATGGGAGGGGGGCATGGAGACCCCAGAAGCCACTCACTTTGAAGAAGGGCTCGCTCTGCTCGCGGATGTCAGCCACTGTGAGGCGGGAGCGGGCATAGCCCACGATGTAGGTGTCTTCGGGCAAAAGGCCATCCCGGAACAGCCACCTGAGGGCAGAGCACGGCTGTGGCGAGGGCGAGGGCAAGAGGGCCGCAGGGGGCAGTGAGCAGTGGGGGAACAAGCTTACCAGATGGTGGGGTAGATCTTCTTCTTGGCCAGGTCACCCTGTGGCAGAGAAAACGGGCATGGTTAGGAGCTGAGGACATGCCCTAGATCATCTCCCCCCAGGACACCCGGGTACCCTTGTCCTGCCCCTGTGTATAGCCTGAGCAGCTTGAACCAGAGCCCAGCCTAGCCCTTGACCCTGACCCGATAGTGCTCGCACACTGCCGGGGGCACTTCGAGGCAAACAGACCTCGTGCTGGCCAGGAGGCAACCACCAACCCGCTGGTTCCACGATCCACAGACCCCAGTCTCTGGTCGAGCAGGCAGAACCAAAGCCAACACAAGATGCCCGCTTCTAAACAGCTCACGGGCTAAAGAAAACCCTAAATTCCCTGGAACTGAATGGCAATGGAGGTAGCACACATCAAAACTGAGACGTGACCTTAAATGCTTAGGTTAGCAAAAAAGAACAGCTGGAAGCTGATGAGCTCCGAATTCAACTGAAGAAGTTAGAAAAAGGACAGCAGAATTTTAAAGCCAAACAAATTACAAGGCAGGGAACAATGAAAAATAAAAATGAATAAAATGGAAAACCAGCCAAAAGAAAAGATCAACAAAGCCAAAAGTTGGTGTTTGAAAAAGACTAATCAAAACAGACAGCCCTCTGGCAAGACTGGTTTTCTTAATTAATTAATTAATTAATTAATTATTGGCAGTGTTGGGTCTTCGTCGCTGCGCACGGGCTTCCTCTAGTTGCAGCGAGCGGGGGCTACTCTTGGTTGCTGTGCGCGGGCTTCTCATTGCGGTGGCTTCTCTTGTTGCAGAGCACAGGCTTCAGCAGTTGTGGCTCGCGGGCTCAGTAGTTGTGGCGCACGGGCTTAGTTGCTCCATGGCATGTGGGACCTTCCTGGACCAGGGCTCAAACCCGTGTCCCCGGCCTTGGCAGGTGGATTCTTAAACACTGCACCACCAGGGAAGTCCCAAGACTGCTTTTTAAACAGGCACCAAGAATTAGGAGTGCAGTGGGACAAGACTACCGACGGGAAAGACAGAAGAGGGGTTTATGAACAACCTTACTCCATGGCTGGCAACTTACGTGAAACGGACACATTTCTAGAAAAATCCAATATACCAAAACGGAGCAAGGGACCTGAGCAGGCAATGGTTATTAAGGAGACAGGATTGCAGCCACAGCCTTCCCACCAAGACAAGCCTGGCCCTGATCCTGGCACAGAAAGCTCTGCCAGCGGGTCTCTCAGGAAGAGAGAACGCCGGTCTGAGGCAAACCCTGCCTGGGAAGCACCTGCTGAGCCACGTGATGGGGCCCCAGAACCCTGTGGCTGGAACCTCTGAGAAATGCACACAGGAGGCCCCAAGCCCATCTTGTCCGTGTACACAGATGCAGATGCAAAATTTCTGCAGAAGATACCAGCAAACCCAATTCTGGAACGTCAAAAATGGAATATGTCAGAACCAAGTTGGGGTCATCCTGCAAACGAAAGGTTGGTTTGATGCTGAAAAGCGAAAAAAAAAAAAAAAAAAAATCACTGAAATTCACCACATTAACAGATTAAAGGAAAAACAGCTGTAAGAAATCTGTCTACTCCTTTTGATTTTTCAATCTAGCAACCTTGCTAAACGCAGAGGGTGGGGCCCGGGTAACCTGAGGTGGCTGCTCCTCGCGCTCGTCTGTTGACTTGTGTCCGCGTGAGACTTTCCAAAGTGAGAGCAAGGGTATGAACACACAGCAACTGTGGGCAACAATATGGCCATCCCACGGGGGCGACAGAAGACTCACTAAAAAGTCACCAAGTCCCTTCTCTCCACTCCAGTTCAGTCGCCATGGCCATGGCAACATGCGTTAATTTGCTGACCTGACAAAGGAATTCTCCACTCGGTGGAAGAGGCTTCGAGTGAGGGCGTGGCCTGGGGGGCAGAGGAAGCCTGCGGGGCACAGCAGGCCACCCTTTCATGCGCCCGCCCTGTAATCAGGGAGGGCCGCTGGGCGGAGGCGCTGGACTCACCCTGGGCAGGAAAACCACCTCCAGGGATAAGGACCCAAATCTTCACGGCAAAATGACCTTAGGAGCCACGTAACCACTGGACGGGTTCACGTCTATGAACCACTGCAGAACAGAAGCCACGTGACCAGAAGCGAAGCAATTCCAACCTGATTAAAATCCCTGCCCCCTAGACAGGCAGTTAGGAAGGCACTTGGGGGGCTCCTGGGTGGCGGTGGAGGTCGGGGCGGGCCACTTAGGAGACTCAAACGTTCGCGTTCCTCCTGTCCTTCGCTTCGGCCTCCACCTCCCAGGCTGAGCCGACCTCTGCATGCAGACAAGCCCAGGTGTGTTCCACCCCAGGTCACCACCTCCAGGCTCCACCGGGACCCCGACGGCCCGAAGTGGGCGGTTCCCAAGCCAGGGTTCCCCCTGCTGCTGCCGCCCCTGCCCATGTCTTGCCAACTGCTCAGAACTGATCCCCCACGTGCCTGCCACATTCCACAGGAGCCACGGACACAGCAGCGCATCAAGGTCCGGCTCCGACCCCCAGCCGCGGCCTCGAGCTGCTCCCGAGCCCAGTAGCCCCCAACTGCGGGCCCCTCCTGCCAGGGCCCATCGGCGCCTGCTTCCTGCTTCCCCATCACTGGGACCGGGCCGGTGGGAGACTCCACTCCGGTCCCCGGGGCTCAGTGGGCCCCGCCTGCTCCCGGGCTTGTCGGGGACTGGCCGGGAGAAACGACCAGCACCGCGGCCCACAGCCACCTTCCGCCTTCCTGGCCAAGTGGAATGTTTGCTTCCGATCAAATTCCAGCAGGCTGCCCGCCGGGCCCAGCGTCCTGCCTGCTGACTCACGGCGCCCCACACCCCACTGCTCTCGCCGGTCCCTTTGGGATTAACTAGCGATAGAACCTGCTCGCCTTGTTCAGCTCAGCCCTGCGACCAGTGGCCTGTCGGGCTCCGAGTCACCCGATGGAAAGACGAGGTAGGACCCAGGACAGTGCGGGGCAGGGGCCCGGGGAGGCCCACCCTCCCCACCAGCCTGGGCTGGACTCCTCTGCCAGAACCACTGTGGGAAGAGACCACGCTGCGCATGGTGGGGGCGATGATGGGGCTCCCGAGGACCACAGCGGGGAGGGACGTGCCTGGGGACACATGGTGACGTAGCAGGAGAAGCAGTACCTGATTCAGGTTTCCAGCTGTCAGCAAACGGCCGTGGGCCGCCACCTGCCTGTCACCGCCCAGGTCTGACCTCAGTCTCCAGTTTTATAAACCCTTGGTCTCGGTCTCGGAGGCTTTTAGGGTGGAAGGGCGCGGCAGAGAATGCAGAGGCTGGCTGCCAGCTGGAGGCCAGGCAGGGGTGGGCTATCCCTGTCCCCCTAGGGCCACCCGGGTCAAGGATTGCCCAGGTCCCAGGGCGGAGCGCAGCTCTGCTGGGGCCCAGCTGGATCTCAGCCACTGGGGTGAGACCCTGGGGCTGCTGAGGCAGGCTGGGCCGCAAAACCAACAAAAGGGCCTCCCTCCTACTCCCTGGGGCTCATGAATCATCAGGCCTTTGGGGGAGTGCCAGAGTCATCATGACACAGCAAGAATCTTATCGCCCTAAGAGGGGAGGCAGCCCAGAAACACCCCGAGGAGAGGGAGGGCTGAGGCTGCCAGGTCATGCCATGCACGGGCCCATCACTGGGATGGGACCTGAGCACCCACCGAGCGCACGGCCCTCGTGGTCCAGGTGGGGAAACCGAGGCCCAGAGAGGCGAGGGACGTGCTGAGGACCGTGCAGTGAGCCAATCCTGCCCGAGGGGGCTCCCAGTCCTGTTCTCCTTCTCTTGCCCCGAATGCTCTCTCCGCCCACTGGGGGGGAAAGTGGCTCCAGCCTGGGAGAGGACACATACGATGTGCCAGGCCCCAGGTTCCTCTCCCAGTGCTGGTCTATAAGGAGAAACTGAGCTCCTACATTCCAGAGCTCTCTGAACTGGGACAGTAAGTACCTCCACTCCCTTCCCGGCCGAGGGTGGGGGTCCTGAGAAGGGGGACAGCGGTCTCAGAGCAGGGAGAAGAGAGTGGCTGAAAGTCCATCGGTAAGGCCACGAGCCAGCTTCAGGACGCCCCCAGGAAGGAAGCTGGGCACGTGGGCGACGGCTGGGTAAGCGGGCCAGGGAGGAGAGGCGGCAGAGGACAGCCCTGCAGCCCAGCCTGCCCCAGGGGCTCTGCGTCCGCTCGTCCTTCTGAAAGGAAGGCTCTGTTCCGTGGCCCTCCTCGTGAGCCCTGGGAACACGAAGGCCTGGCGGTGTCTGCTGTCACATGCACTCACCTTCGGTCCCGGCCCCCAGCACAGTTCCCACGAGGAGGAGGAGGAGGAGGAGGAGGGAGAGGGAGGGGGCAAGCCTCCCAGCTGGGCTAGGTGGGAGCTGTTCTAGGTGCTGCCCACGCAGGGACACCCCCCGCCCCCGCACCAGGAACAGGAGGAGGGAGAGATACACAAGGGCTCTTTCTCAAGGACCCTCCTCCTCCCCCACTCTGCCCTGCTGGAGCAGCACTCCCCACTTCTGCTCTAGAAGCCTCTGGTTATTGCTCCCAGAGCAGAGGAGAGCAAAGGGGAACCCTACTGTTGGCAAAGAAACAAAGTTGCCTAAGCCCAAGCCCGCCCCACAGGAAGGCAGTGAAGTCACAGAGTCAGCTCCGCAGAGCCCAGGGCCCTCTGCACTTGTTTCCAAAGACCTCAGGTGCTAAGTGCAGACAATGAGGTTCAGAGAAGGAAAGACACCTGCCCCAGGCCACAGAGCAAACCTGGGTGCTCTCAATGAGGTATCTAAGTGTTGAGGGCCTGGGGCCATATGCCATTTACTGAGGCCTGGGACCCTCTGTTGGAGCATCCCGTGACAGGCCGGTATGGCGACGGGGGGAAGGAGGAAAAATAGTCCTCAGTTACTTTCTCCCCCAACCTATTTCTTGGACACGGTCCCAGGTGTGAAGGTTTCTGGCTCCTCTAAGGGGATGAGGCTGGGGCCAGGGTGGGGGCTAGGCCTGCTCCGTGTGCTCGTCCTGGGCACCCCCCAGTCTTGGGTGACAGGGGGTCAGGGGACAGTGTTCGGGGTGACCTTCCTTCCCTCCCACTGGCAGAGCCCTGCATTCTGGCTCGCTTTCCCAAGTTCTGAACAGAATCACAAAACTGGCAGGAAGCAGGCTGTGCAAAGCACGGTGGCGTGTTACGACACATGAACGAAGAACCAAGTTCCTCCAGAGCTGAGGGGACAGGGGTGTGGAAGTCACAGAGAGACAACGTCTGCCCCATCAAGAGCTGACTAGTTTGGGTAGAACTCTTGCTTGAGGTTTATGTAGTAAGTTACCAGCAAAGATGCTCATATCATGGGTAGCAGATTCTTGGTCAAGTCCATGGTGAAAAGTGAAAAGAGACCACTTTCACTTTGAGATGAAACCCTGACAGCTCCCCAGCCCCTGCTCACGTCTTACCACCGGGGACACCTTGTTTCCACATGGCACGCGGGGAGAGTGCTTCAGTCAGGGGTCATGGCTCTCCGAGGACCCACCCTCCCTCTCCTGTTCCCCCACCCCCATCACGTATGGTCAGCGTGCTTTACTTCTGCCTTTGCTTCTACTCTTTGGCCTTTCTGATCAGAGCAAAGTGGCAGTTCCACTGGCTAGACAATGGGGCTGGTCTCAGTTCCTCAGCAGGCCTTGGAAGCTGGGGCAAAGAGATCGCGTTTCAAGAAAGGTCGAGTGTTTTTCCTCAGGGAACTTGACGGTAGAGAGATAAGGTAGAGATTCGGCCTCGAATCCTACCTCTGGATCTAACTGTGTGACATCTGTCAAGTTAGAAACAGGTTTGGAAAACATACTCCCAGAATGAATCGCTTCCCCTGTTTGCATCTCAGTTTTCCCTGTGGAGGAGGAAGTCCAACCAGACAGTCTCTAAGGACCTCCCAGCTCCAGGACATAGGTCTACAGTCAATGGCTGCACACGGACTTCAGAAATGCCTCGCGGTGTGTGTATACTGGGTGGTGGCAGGAGGAGTGGCACATGAGCAAGAGCAACAGCGAGAGCCCAACCGAGCAGAGCCCGGGGGACCCGACAACAATCAGTTGGGAAAGCCCAGGTACCTAAAGGGAAGGGACCCGAAGCAACGTCATGCTCTAAGTCTGCTGCTTCTACGATGCGGGGCCTGGGGGAGACTCACCGATGCACCCATGATGATAAAGATATGCGTATCAGCCTGATGGAAGGCATCGCCCTGGTACAGCTCTTCCCGCAGGATCCCGCACACCTGGGTCCGGCTCAGAGCCACCTGCCCTGCCATGATGCTCTCTGGTGGAAGAAAAACTCGTTAACAAGGCAGGGGAACAGAAGAGCATTGAGAAGCTGGCCCCTTTCTGGAGGGGTCCTTTGGGCTCTCACCCAGCTGGTGCCTGATTATTGAAACCACTCACTGTGAATGGCTGGGGAGCAGGATGTTTGGGAGGTTAGAAACTGCTGGCCCTGGGCTCTGGCCATACTCTCTGGGCAACCTTCTTTCATGGTGTATGTTACAAAATTACCCAAAGCATTAGTGAATTCCTACTAGGGCCTCCGCTCTGGGGGACTGAGTAAAACCTTGCTGGAGCATCGTACGACCTGCTTAAGACTATCTCACCCGGGATTCAGGCGGAAACTCCACAATGAGCTGGAGCATGCTAGATTGTGCAGCTGATGGAGTGTAGCTCCAGCCCTCCTCCTGCCACGCTGCGAGACACCGACAAGTCCCGTGTCCAGTGTGGCGGGGGAGCGGGGATGCAGGGGACTGTGAGATCGGCTAAGACCCTCTCGATTTTGCCCTGTTCCCAAGTATGGGAAATCAAAGTGCCTCGCAGCGCCGCGACCGCCCACTCAGTTACCTGTGCTTCGACGCTGCCGCCCGTCGCGCTCGCACCCCCGGAGTTCCCGGCAGTTTCCGGGGGCTGCTCCCCGCCGGCCCATTTAACCGGCGGGGGCGGGCACCTGGTCTGAGCTGACCAGCCTCAGGCGAGACGCGCGGGTGGGGCCTCTGCAGGCCCCTCCCTCGAGGGGCGGGAAGGGCCGAGGGCGCGGGCAGGTGCGCGCGCATCCCAGGCCGACCCCAACCCCCCCCCCCGCCCCCCACCAGCAGACCCCGTGCGAGGGCCGAGCCCTGGCCCGCCCTGCCCTTTGAGCACCTGCGCTGGCCGCCGGGCCGCGAGCCGCCTCCTTTACCCGCCGCCGCTGCACCCTGTCCCCGATGCTTCGAGAGTCCGCGTGCTGCTCTCCACTGCTCGCCCGCGTGCCCATCCCCGGCCCGACCCCGCCCCTATAGTCCGGCTTTCTCGCGGGCCCTGGGAGGTCCCGCGCCCTCGCTAAGGACTCCACTTCCGCCGGCCGCGTGGTCACGCCCCTCGACCTTGTTTGTGGGCGGGGCCTTCAGCAGCCCCGTCCCCTCGCCGGACCGGTCGCCGGCTCAGGTCAAACCGGCCCTATTAGATGATAGCCTCGTCGTGGCTCCTCCCCTAACGGGGGCGGGGCGGCCAAGCGCCCTGTGGCTGGATGCCACCGACGGAGAGACAAGGGGGAATGCGGGTCGCGACGCATATTACTGGGGCGCGTCCTGAGGGCCAGCCGAGGCTGGCGGGCTCGGGTTTCGGTCTGAGGCAGCCTCCCTCACACCTCTCGCCGGCCGGCCGGGGTCGGGGCCTGAGTGTTTTACTTCCGGATCCCACAGCTACGACACCGGAAGCCGGAAGTGGGAATTTGGCAGCGGGAGAAAGGAAGGGCTACCGCGGAACCCGGACTTTCTCGGAGCATCGGGGTCCGAGGAGCGCTCGGGGCCCGCCACTCCCGCCTTTCTCACGTCGGACCGACTCTGCTGACAGGTGTGGTCCTCTTCTCCGAAGACAGGGTACCATCGGTGGGCGTTCCGCCGCCTCCGAGACCCCCCCCCCCCCCCGCCCCGGACGACCAGGCTTCCCCCTCCTGTTGGGCCCCGGCCGGGTTCTGCCGCCAGCTTCTAGACCAGGGGCCGAGGCCGGCCGATTTAGGACTCAGGTTACTTTGGCGGCGAGCGGGACTGTTTCTGCCTCTTCTTCCTCCACCACGGCGGAGTCTGACCACACCCCTAGTTTGTGAATGACTCTTCTAGTTCGGAGACATTTTCTGTTCATCAAACTTGACTGCATTTGAGGTTAAGTTCTTTAAAAAGGTCTCAAATATAACTTGGCAGCGAAGTATCTTAACTCATGTGCCTCATTTTGCTCCCTTTGCAAAAGGTGATTGTCTCCCGGACCTCATATCATTTCTGTGACTTGAGGATGAATGGGCCATCCTGGCATGTTCGAGGAACTCATTAAGGAGGCCACTATACCTGGAGTAGAGTGAGCGAGGGGAAAGTACTTAGAGTGGAAGCCACGGGGGACCAGATAGTGCACAGCCTTGTAGGCGGGTTGTAGGGACTTTGAGTTTTATGCGATGGGCAATGAGGAACCATGGTAGGGATCCGAGTAGAAGAGGATGTGATCAGAATCACCTTTTAGGCTGATTGTTCTGGCGCGGTGGGGAGAACAGACTGTAGGGGGCAAGGGTAGGAGCAGGGTGACCTGTTAGGAGGTGACTGCAGTAATCCAGGTGAGAGACGATGGTGCTCTGATCATTTTATTATGTAAAATTTCAAAGATGTTCGAAAGTAGAAAGAATAGTCTAGTAAATCCAATATACCCACTTCCCAGCTTCAACAGTTACCAACTCGTGGCTACTTTTGTTTAATTTATATCCCTCACAGTATTCTGTTATTTTCAAAAATAGCTTTATTGACATATAATTCACATACCTTACAATTCACCCATTTAAAGTGTACAGTTCGCTGGTATATTCACAGACTTGCACAACCATCACCATTAATTCCAGAACATTTTCATCACTCCAAAAAGAAACCCCATAAACTTCAGCCATCACCCCCATCACCCCATCTACCCCAGCTCTAAGCATCCACTAGTCTCTATGTATTTGCCTATTCTGGACATTTCACATAAATGGAATCATATAATATGTGATCTTTTGTGACTTGTTTCTTTCTCTGAGCATAATGTTGTAGTGTGGGAACATACTAGATTTTGTTTATTCATCAGTTGATGGACATTTGGGTCGTTTCCACTCTTTGGCTGTTAGGAGTAATGCTGCTGTGAACATCCCTGTGTGGACATGGGTTTTCATTTCTTTCAGGTAGATACCTAGGAGTTCCCCCATTATTTTGAACCAAATTCCAGACACCGTGTAATTTCGTCCGTAAATATTTCAGTGTGCATCTCTAAGAAATGACTTTGAAAGAAACATAACCACGACACCACTATCACACCTAAAATAATTACCATTATTTGCTTAGCATCATCAGATAAATTCTAAGATGCATTTTGACAGGATTTCCTGATGGATCCGATGTGAGCTGTGAGAGGCAGAGAGGACTCAAGAAGGACTCCTAGGTTTTGTCCTGCTAACTGGAGGATGGATTTGCCATCAACTGGTAATAAGGAAGGCCGTGGGTGAGCTGGCTTCTGGGGACTGTCAGGAGTGCCGTTTTAGAGACGTTAGTTTTGAGAGGATGACTAGATACCCAAGTGGAGATGTTGAGTTTGATGTGTTAGTTTGGAGTTCGGGAAAGAGTTCTGATTCGGGGCATCATCAGCATTAAGATGAGGGTTACAGCTTTGAGTACGGGTGGAATTAGTATTGGAGTGACTGGAGTTAGAGAAACGATCCCAGAACAGGGCCCTGGGCACCACCACGTGAAGGGCTGGGCTGATGAGGATGGTCCAGTGAAACAGCCTGAGCAGGAGCAGCCAGTGAGGTAGGAGGAAGACCCGGAGAGTGGGCTGTTCCGGAATCAGGGACCAGCGATCCGTCAGATACTGCTGATGGGTCAGGAGGGTGTTCAGGTAAGTATCAGTGTAATAGTGAAACGTCCAGGCTCATTCGGTGTTCAAGTCTCTGGCTGAAGCTCAGGCCCTACTCCTGGAAACTTCTGTTGGGATTGGCCTCCTCCTCCACGTAGTCAGTCTTCTCGGTCAGGACTTAAAAGGGCTCCGGGCTGGTGCTGTCTGGCATAGCCTCCCTCTCTGTACTCTAGTTCACAAGAGAACGCAAAGAGCTCAGCCTGTGTCTGCCACTCTCTCTTCGGCTGTGAGCCCAGCTCCCACTTTCAGATGCTTCAGTACATGTCAGATGCTAGATGTCCGCCTCGGCCCCTCAGGTCCAGGGAACACTCATCACACTCTGAGTGAAGCCCCTCTTACTTGGTGTATGGATTTCCTAGGGCTGCTGTAGGAGATGTCCACAAGCCAGGGGGCTTAAAACAACAGAAATTTATCTTCTCCCAGCTCTGGAGACCAGAAGCCTGAGATCAAGGTGTTGGCAGGGCCGTGCTTCCTTTGGAGGTTCCAGGGGAGGGTTCTTCCTGCCTCTTCCAGCTTCTGGGGGCTCCAGGTGCCGCTTGGCTTGTGGCCGCATCCCTCCCGTCTCTGCCTCCATCTTCACGTGGCTCCTCCTCTGCGTCTGTGTCTCTGCTCTTCTGTGTCTTATAAGGACCCTGCCATTGGATTTAGGGCCACTCTCATCCAGGATGATCTCATCTCCAGATCCTTAACTTTATTACATCTGCAAAGCCGCTTTTGCCAAGTCAGGTCACAGTCACAGGTTCTGGGGCTCAGGGCGTGGACATACCTTATTGGGGGCCATCATTCCACTCAGTACACTAGGTGAGGGGCCAGCACCCTCCACTCGTGCTTGGAGGTGTATGTGTCGGGGTAGGATTCCCGGCACACTGACACCTCCCTCCAAAAATAATCTTCTCTGTGGTTTCTCCTCTCTGGTGAAGTTCTTCAGGTTACAGCCTGGAGATAGTGCTAGGCACAGTTTACAACTAGTGCTGAACCGTGACCTTGCGAAGCGCCGCGTAAACGCCCGTACCTCCCTTTGGAATGGGAGTGGGTGCCACCTCTCAGCACCCTTTTCCGCTTGGCACAGTGGTTGTCAAAGTGTGGCGCCCGAACTCCTCGCCGGCCTGCCGGGTAGGAGAATGCTGCATGGGCCTCCTCATGTGACGCCTCTGCTGGCTCTCTGTTTCAGACCCTGACGTGTTGGATGAGCAGGCCCCCCTGGAAGAGTCCGCTGTGTGAGATGGTGCAGCCTAGCGGCGGCCCGGCAGGGGACCAGGACGTGCTGGGGGAAGAGTCTTCTCTGGGGAAGCCGGCCATGCTCCACCTGCCTTCAGAGCAGGGCGCTCCTGAGACCTTCCAGCGCTGTCTGGAGGAGAATCAAGAGCTCCGAGGTGAGGGAGGCGGCGGGTGTGTGGAGTAAAATGTCCGGGGACGCGGCACTGCTGGGGCAAGGGCTATCCCACTCACCTGCGCCTCTGCATTGACTCAAGCTCAGCCGCCCTTCCTCTTTGTTTCAGGTGGGATTCCCTGGAAGTGGACTTTGAGATACAGAGTGGCGTGCAGGACGTTTATTTACAGTCCTCTTAGGAGTAACACTGGGGAGGGGAAGGGCAGGGCAGGGCAGTGAAGAAGCAGGGGAGGGCGGAGGGAGAAGCCGGGCCACAGTGCAGGCCAGCCCTACCAGGAGCTCTGGAACGGGAATGACCCTTCTTCGTTGTCCCACTTGGGCCAACGCGGCCAGGCCCCCTCTGTCTCCGTACTGATCAGTCATTAAGCACTGGCTCTCCTGGGAAGGGGCGTGGCTCTCCTGGGAAGGGGGCGTGACCTGCTCCAGAAAGGGGCTGTGGTCTGCTCTGGGGATGGGCGTGGCCTCCCTGAGAAGGGCCAGTGGGCTGCTTTGGAAAAGGGGCGTCCAGGCCCTGTGCGCGGGGCATGAGCCCGGCGGGCCGCTCCCCGAAGATACCGGAGCTGAGGGCTGTCCTCCAGCAGCACCCACCCCCCAGGTGGCCGGGTTCGAGTACTTTCCGGGCCGCCCCCTCCCCATCTCCATCACAGCCCCACTCACTCACCCTCCATGTCCTCACCTGCATCGGGGGCAGCTTCTCCAGGCCCCAGGGGCCGTCGCATCGCGCCCCTCAGCTGGTGTGGCTGCCCTGGGGTGTGACCCACTCCTGCCCGCTTCGCGTGGGACGGCCCTCCCCCCTTGGTGGTCGTGCCCCGGGGGCTCCTCGTCTGGCGTGCCGCTCCTTGGGTACGGTAGCCCCAGTTGCCCAGGCGGCGCCCCTGGCTTCTCACTCAGTGAGACTCTTGTGTTTTGTGCTGTGAGGACCTTCTGCACTGCCGAGCCCAGAGCTACAGGTGGGGATGGGCGGCACAGACTCCCCGGGTGGGTCACGGGGAGTGATGGGGCACGTGGCCACTTTTGCTTCATCCTGGTTCCTCTTGGCAACTCAGGGCTTATAAAGGTCGCAGCCTTTGTGTACACCGTATCCCAGAGGACGGGGCCTGGGTTGTTTTCACTCAGCCGTCCACTGTCCAAGCTGGCGGGCAGGTTGGCATGTGACATAAGCAGTGGAGGCCACAGTCATGGGGCCACTCCCCCACCCCGCTGCTGGACAGTGCATCCTCTGGTGTGATGGGATGTCATGTGGGGCCCTGTGCTGACGAGTCACGTGCCCTGTAGGCCTCAGAGACTGGTGTTGGCTGAGGCCCTCCAGGCAGGGACCAAACTTGTGCCTAGAATATGTGTCTCTTCTTCTGTGAAGATGAGTCGCCTTCTCTTGCAGGATGGAAAGGGTCCAGCGTGGTCAGCCGGCCACTTGGGGGCTGCTTTGGAGACAGCCCTGACGCGCGCACAGAGGGCCGGGACCTACCTGCTTGAGGACAGGGTCCTCCCCCTCAGCGCTCAGACGTCTGGAGGCTGTTCTGGGCACTGCGGGGTGTCGGGCAGCATCCCTGGCCTCTACCCACGAGGTGCCAATAGCACCCCTTCAGTTAAGACAGCCAGCAATATCCCCAGATGTCATCAAATGTCTTAGTGTGTTGGGGCCACATAGAGCTGGCAGCCAGGTTGAGGGGCGGGGGGACAGCTCCCCCTCCATAGCTACGTGCGTAGTCTCTGCTCATCCCCAGGACAGCGCTCTGGCAAAGGGGACTCGGGGGTGAGAGTGTGGCAGGCTGGCCAGACGGGGCCTATGGACCCCCAGCTGCCCCCCAGGGAGCTCGGGCTCTGCACGTTTCTGCTTCTACGGCTGCGGTGTATCAGGCCCTGGTCCAAAGTCCCGGGGCCCGAGGTGTCTGCCCGTGTGATGCTTGTGATCGTGTCCATGGAGGAGGGGGCAGGAGGGAGGACGTAGGATTTGCTTGGAGTATTTGTGGGGAAGCTTCATGGAAGAAGTCGCTTCTACCTGGTGTAGGAGTCCATTGATGTGGTGTGTCCGGGAGAGGTGAGTGTAGAGAGAGAAGCGTGAGTGGGCACCAGGGTCCGGGGCCAGAGGGGAAGTGACTGCCAGTGGGTATGAGGTTTCTTTTGGAGGATGGAAATGTTCTGGAGCTAGATAGAGGTGATGGGTGCACAGCTTGCTGAATATACTATAGCCGCTGAGTGACTGTATACTTTAAAATCGTTAAAATAGTGAATTTGGTGTTCTGTGAATTGCACCTCAGTTAACAACAGAAGTCGCGTGTGAGCTGAGCCGAGGCTTGGTGGGGGCTGGTGAGGAACCTGAGGCAGGGGACAGTGGGGTGCAGAAGGTGGCTCAGGAGCCACTGTGGTTCCAGCGAAGGAATGTTCCGTCAGCAGGCACCAGTTAGCTCTTTGGGGGTTTTGACCAGAGGGGGGCCTGAAGCTACTGCCTGCCCCCCTCTTGTCCAGCTCTGCGGTGGCTAGAACCTTTGCATGCCACGGATCAGTTCTGTCACCCCCAACGGATTTCTGCTGCCTGGGGTGTCCCCGGGTGTGTGGCTGTCCTTTCCTTAGGTCCTGCTGACTGCCCGGGGAAAGGAGGATGGGCTGGTTCTTGAGGTTGTCTTGAAAACCAGGCACTTGGCTGCTGTTTTGTTTACCCTTCCTCATCCTGTGAGATGGGTACGCTTGTCCCCATTGAACATGTATGGGGATGGTGAGGCTCAGAGAGGTGGCTAAGTGGCCTGCTCCAGGGCTTCTCGCCCGCCCCCCCAGGTCTGTGGCCAGCAGTGCCACGGGCAAGTTTGTTCTGGTGGCTGTGCCCCCGAGTCTGATCCCGAAGGCAGTGACCCAGGGCCCCAGGGCGGCCCACCTCTGACCCATGCAGAGGGCAGATGAGTTCCAGAGTCACTTGCAAAGAGAGTGGCATTTGACATGTGCTTTTTTCTTTTTTTCTTTTGGCTGCCCCGTGCGGCTTGTGGGATCTCAGTTCCCCGACCAGGGATTGAACCCACGCCCTGACAGTGACAGCCTGGAATCCTAACCACTAGGCCACCAGGGAACTCCCGGACACATGCTTTTAAGTGAAGCTGACGTGGTTAACATCTTGGAGACACTGGGGGCACGTCATTTGCGTAGTTGACTTCGAAAGCGCTTGGCGAAGTGAAGGGAGTGTTTGGAAGCTGTCAGGGTGGGAGAGACCGCGGGGTGGTGGAGGCCGCGGCCGCCGGGCTCACCTGCCCCCTGCCACCTCTGCAGACGCCATCCGCCAGAGCAACCAGATGCTGCGGGAACGCTGCGAGGAGCTGCAGCGTTTCCAGGGCAGCCAGAGGGAGGAGAAGGCCTTCCTCATGCAGAAGTTCCAGGAGGCCCGGGACCTGGTGGAGAGGCTGAGCCTGGAGAAGTGGGAGCTGCACCGGCAGAGGGAGCAGGCCCTGCAGGAGGTGGAGCGCCTCAAGACATACCAGCAGGTAGCGGGCCACCGCCGCCCGCCCCGGACCCGCAGGGACTGCGCTCGGGGTCGCCGGGGCGGTGGGGGGGGCTCCCGGAGTTGGGAAAAGCCATTGTCCTCGTGGTCATGGCTTAGTCACCCAGGAGGGATGCGGGTTGAAATCGGCAAAGGTAAAAGGAACAGAGGGCGGGTCCAGGAGAGGCTGGGCCACGTGTGATGACACGCACGGGTACCACCACCAGGGAAGCTCCCCTGAGTGGTGCGGTCCGGGGACTTGAGTGGGGGTCAGTCCTGGAGGCCTGGGGCGCCCACGTGACTGACCTTAGTTACTGGGTCTCTGCGCCCCGCAGGTCAAGCTGGTACATGTGGCCTGGGGCCCCGCCCCAAATCACCCTGGTGGCATAGACTGCCTGGTGGGGGCCCTTGGGGAGGTGTGTTAGGTTCCTGGAGCTGCTGTAACAAAGTACCACAAACCAGGTAGTTTTAAGCCACAGAAACGTATTGTCTCCCAGTTCTAGAGGCCGGAAGTCCAAGATCAAGGTGAGGGCAGGGTTGGTTCCTTCTGAGGACTGTGAGGGCAGGATCTGGTCAAGGCCTCTCCCCCAGCCTCGGGTGCTGGCTGGCAGGACTTGGCGTTCCTTGGTTTGCAAGCACACTGTCATGTGGCCTTCTCCCTGTGTGTCTGGGCATCTCTCCTCCTCTTATGAAGACACTGGTGTCAGAGAGCGGCTCAGCCGGCCATTAGGTAAAGGGGTAAAAACCGGTTTTGTTTGGTAACTACCGACAGCAGGGGAAGGCGCCGAGCACCCTTCTGATGGGCACAGAGGTGCTGGCGATTTGAAGGGAGAGTGAGGTGGGGGCAGCGAGCAGGGGCTCAAGTGAAAACCCACGTGGGGTGGCTCAGTGTCAGTGCGGTGAGGTCAGCGGCATCCACCCCGGGAGTCAGTTCTGGAAGTTAGGATTCCATCCCGCGCAGACACGGGCAGACCGAGGCCCTATCCTTCCTGAGGATTCCGTTTCAGAGGAATGGCTCTCAGGTCCCCGAGAAAGACTCCTGGGTTGTCTCAAAGGGACAGAGGAAGGATTCACAAGTTGGGAGCCCTCTTAGGAAAGGCTCTGAGGATGGTGGGGGGCTAGGTCAGGTGTTGGCTGGAACAAACAGTACATTCTTTTGCCAGCCCTCTTTTCTCAGACAGGAACTCAAAAGGGGGCTGGGCCGGCCCAGGGTCGTGAGCTTAGGCTGCAAGAAGCCACTCTAGAGTTTGCTCGAGTGTCCGAGTCTTTTGTAGTTCTCAGCAGGCACTGGATCAGGGGCCCACCCTCCTCCAGTACGATCTCATCTTAAGTTGGTCACATCTGGAGAGACCCTGTCTCTAAATCAGGTCCCATTTACAGGTACTGGGGGTTAGGCCGTGGCCACGTCACTTTGGGGCCATCGGTAAAGCCACTGCAATCCTGAACTCGGCGCAGAAGTGAGAAGGAGAAGGCTGCTGTTCTCAGGCTGCCTTCAGAGCATCCGCTTGCCCCGTGCTCACGTGATGGGATGCTGGCTTCACGGTAGCGATCAGAGCCACTGCCAAAGCCCGATTTCTAGCTGACAAGTCTGACAGTAGCGGGTATTGGAGGGGCCATGGCTTCATGTTGCTGGTGGCAGCATCAGTTGGTGCCACTGCTTTGAAAAACTATTTGGCATTTTCTCTTCAAGTTGAAAATTTAGGTCACCCCCAACTCATCAGTTGCACCCCAGGTATACGTAAGAGAAACTCTTGCACATGGACAACAGGTGATGGGGATAAGACGGTGACCCCAGCAAAAACCTGGGCATAGCTGAGTGCCCGTCCCTGGAGAAAGTGGTAGAGCCACAGGCTGGAGTTTTTTCCAACAGCTTTTCCGGGATAAAACTCAACATACCATGAAATTCACCCCTTGAAAGTGTAGAATTCAGTAGTTTTTAGTATAGTCATAGAGTTGTCCAACCATCACCTCCATCTGCTTCCAAAACATTGTCACCATCCCAAGGAGAAACCCCGTCCCCACGAGCAGTCACTCCCTCCCCAGTCCCGCCCTCCCCAGCCCCGGGCACACGCTCATCTTCCTGGCTGTGTTGGCCTGTTCTGGGCATCTCCTGTGAGTGGAATCCACCGTGTGGCTCTCATGTCTGGCTGCTTTCACTCAGCATCACGTTTTTTGTGTTTTTTTTGATAATATTTATTTGTTTATTTATTTGGTTGCACCAGGTCTTAGTTGTGGCAGGTGGGCTCCTTAGTCATGGCATGCGAATTCTTTTTTTTTTTAAACATCTTTATTGGAGTATAATTGCTTTACAATGGTGTGTTGGTTTCTGCTGTATAACAAAGTGAATCAGTTATACATATACATACGTGCCCATATCTCTTCCCTCTTGCATCTCCCTCCCTCCCACCCTCCCTATTGGCATGCGAATTCTTACTTGCAACATGCCTGTGGGATCTAGTTCCCTGACCAGGGATCGAACCTGAGCTCCCTGCATTGGGACCTCAGAGTCCTAACCACTGCGCTACCAGGGAAGTCCCAGCATCATATTTTTGAGGTTCATCCATGCTGTAGTCTGTCCAAGTACCTCATTTCACTTTATGGCTGGATGATATTCCAGTGTATGGAGAGACTACGTTTTGTTTATCCAGTCGTCATTTGATGGACATTTGGGTCGTTTCCACTCTGGCTGTTAGGAGTAATGCTGCTGTGAACATTCCTGTGTGGACATGGGTTTTCATTTCTCTCAGGTAGATACCTAGGAGTTCCCCCATTATTTTGAACCAAATTCCAGACACCGTACAATTTCATCTGTAAATATTTCAGTGTGCATCTCTAAGAAACATAGGAACAATACCACCGTCACACCTGAAGTAGTTACCGTTACCTGCTTAGTGTCATCAAATAGATTCTAAGATACATTTTGACAGGATTTCCTGGTGGATCCGACGTGAGCTGTGAGAGGCAGAGAAGACTGCAAGGTTTTGTGCTGCTAACTGGAGGATGGATTAGATGGGGAAGGCCTCACTGGGGTGCCATCTAGTCAGGACTGGAATACATGTGGGTATCTGGGGAAAGACTGTTTTAGAGGTGGGGAAAGCATGTGCAAAGGTCCTGAGGCAGGAGCATGCCTGTGATGTTCAGGGAAGACCGAAGAGGCAGACATGGCTGGGGCAGAGTGGATAGGGGCTGAGGAGGGCAGAGTCATGGTGGGGCTAATCATGTGGGATTAGTAAGCCAGTGAAGGATTTGGGCTTTGATCCTGAGTGTGACAGGAGCCGTGGGAGGGTGCTGTGCTAGTGTGAGACATTATCTGGATTCCTGTCTAGTGTAGGGGGTGTTATGGGTTGAATTATGTTCCCCCAAAAGAAATGCCCATATCCTAACCCCTGGTACCTCAGAATGTGACCTTATTTAGAAATGGGGTGTTTGCAGCTGTAATCAAGTTAAGATGAGGTCACACTGGCTTAGGACGGGCCTAAATCCAATGACTGGTATCTTTAAAAGAAGAGAAACAGACACCCAGGGAAGATGGTCACGTGACAATGGAGGCTGCTACAGCCAAGGGCCCTCAGGAGGAACCAGCCCCGCCGACACCTTACTCTTGGACTCCCGGCCTCTAGAAGGCAATCCGTTTCTGTTGTCTTAAGCCCCCTGCTTTGTGGTCCTTTTGGGGAAAGCTTACCGCAGCCTCCGGGCCTCGATGTGGAGAAGCTGGGCAGGCAGTTGGGTAGCTAAGCTGGGGTGCCGGAGAGAAGTCTGTCCTGGAGGGAGGAATCTGGAAGCCCTCAGCCCGTGGAGGGTACTGAAAGCCTTGAGACGGAGCAGGTCATCGTCGTGCGCGTGTAGCTGGAGAGGAGACGCGGCCCTGAGACTGCCCTTGAGAAGGATGGTGGGCGGGGCCGTGTGTGTGGCCGGGAGCACAGGGGTGCTGGTTACTACCGAGGGGTTACTGCGGAGGGGCCGGGTATGCAGAGGACCGGCGCTGCACCCTGGGCTTGAGCAGCCTGAGGTCTCAGGGGACCGGGATCTGGACAGTTTGATGACGGAGGCACACAGACTCCTGCTGGGCTCAGCCCTCGTGTCCTGGTTGTCAGCCTTGTGAGACTCGAGGCACCTCTGTGCTCCCGTGTCCCTGGGTCTCCTGTTGCCCCATCTGCAGGGATGAGGAGGGGCTGGGAGTGGGGGCTCATGGGACTCGATCCCTTTCCACCACTTCAGTTGCCTCGCTGGAGGCGGGGGGGGGAAGCTTCCAGAGGTGAGAGGTGAGATGAGTGAGGGTGCTGAGGGCTCGAGGGGAGACCCTCGGGGGACCCGTCTCAGTGCTTTCAGCTGCCCTGGGGCTTGGGGCTGCCAGGGGTGAGCAGCTGGTAAGGAAGCATCGCCGACAGGAAGTGGCTTTTTCTCATGCAGCAGATGGCCGAGGACAAGGCCTCAGTGAAAGCCCAGGTGACATCCTTGCTGGGGGAGCTGCAGGAGAGCCAGAGTCGCTTGGAGGCCGCCACCAAGGAGCGGCAGGCTTTGGAGGGCAGGTGAGTAGGGAGGGAAAACCAGCCTGGAGGCCGTTGTCAGGGTGCCCGAGAAGAATGAGGCCATTCAGGGGCTTCCAGAGAGTTCCTCTGTGACGGGATGGGCGGGAGCACACGGTCGTGGGGCAGGTGTGTGGTGGGGCTGCGGACTGGGTGTCCAGGACCTGAGTCCCAGCGGCACTTCTGGCCTCTCTGACCTTTTGCTGGAGTTTGGATTATTTCCTGAGGGGGCATTTGCCGGGCAGCGGGGAAGAGCGCCCCCGTGATCTGCAGGAAAGCACTCCAGTGCCCTCCCGGCTGAGGTTGATGGCAGGGAAAGGGCACACGCCAGCACCCCCAAGGACAGAAGACACGGGTCGGGGGTGGAGAGCCCCACCCCTTCGGCTTCCTCTCTCCCTCCCATGAGGGGCCAGCCGAGCACTCTCCCTTCGCCGGCAGTCACAGATGCCGCCCTGGGGACCCAGGGAGCCCACTCGAGACTCAGCGCCCCGGGTTTCATTGAGGGCTGGTCGCAGCCCGGCACGTGCCAAACTTCCCGATTCCCAGGGGAAAGCAGGTGTGCCCCATAAACCACCCTGTGGTGCCAGAGTCCAGGCACAGGGACCACCCTTATCAGTAGGGAAAGTGTCTCGTCGATGCAGGGCACTCGCACCAGCCCACTGCCCGGGCACCACCCCAGGGGCAGCCTTGCCAGCTGGCCCTTCCGAAGCTGGCAGCCTCAGGCCCGCCAGTCGCTCTCTCCTGCAGAGGGAGGTTCCTGTAAGTGGGGTCACTGGGTCAAAGGGCACGGATGTTTCAGTGGTTCTCACGCCGCCGGGCCGCTGCCATCCAGAAAGACGGGTCCAGGCGACAGAGGTGGCCCCAGCTCTCCCAGCGCGGGAGGTGATCGGGGTGCCCTGGGCGGTGTCGGGGGCGCCTTTGTGAAGGAGGCTGGAGGAGCAGGCAGGGGTGACAGCGTGTGAGCGCGCTGCCCTCTAGAAAGAAGACGGCGAAAGGGAGGCTGCAGAAGGCTGAGCCTGCTGACCCCGGGCTCTTCGCATTCTGCTGTTTCCCGTACACGCTTCTGTCCCTCCGGGCTTCGAAAAGGCACGTGTAATTTTTAGGGCACTTTTGGGTCTTCCCCGCCTATCTTTTTTTCTATGCACGTGAAAGAAGCCGACTTTGGTCACTTAATGACCCTGCAGGGGCGTTACTCCAGCAACTGTAGGCTCTTGGGCACCCTCCTTTCCTGTCCCCCGCCCCCGTCTCCGTGGCTGAGCATGTACGTGCTGAGCTGGACGGCTTGGGGCAGGAAGCCTGCCTGCATCTCGCATCATTCAGCGTGGCCATTTAAGTGGCCTCAGACTTAATGCACGTGGCTGCCCTTTGAGCCCTGGCCTGTCACATGCTGATGACAGTGGCAGCCGCTAAATTTTGTCGGCTCACAGATGGGGAGCTGTGTTCAGTAGATTTGGATAGGCGCGTGCACAGAGGCGCGCGCACACGGTGAGACCGGAGACCATCCCCAGTATCCTCCCCCACTGAGAAGCAGCCGCTGTCGCCCCGCAGGGAGCTGTGTGGACATAGGGATGTCGAGTCGGGAGATCGCGGGCTGGGGCGGATGTAGCTGAGGAGAGCCGAGCCGTCACGGCGCCATGGCGCAGGGCACCGGGAATTCTCTGCTGAGGCTGCTGCTATCTCCTGGGTGGGCAGGTGCGAGGCTCTTCGTGCAGGTGTGGACCCCGGGGTCCAGACGGGCCTGCGCCTCCTCGCCACTTCTGGGGCAGTGACTGGTCGGCAAAGAGCCTCTGAGCACTGCCCCTGCCTGCCCTCCCCCTCCCCCCGCCCTGCCCCATTTCTCAACTTCTCCCTCTCCGGCTTCCAGAAAGGCTGTCTTTGCTGGCTGTCTCCACCTGCTTTCCTCCCAGTCCCTCCCAACCCATCCACTGAGATGGCTCTGGCCAGGGGCCCCAGCACCCACGTGTCCCAACCCAATGGGCAGTTCCCTGGGGCTCCTCTCCCCTGGGACCACCTCCTTCACCTTCAAAAGGGCTTCTGTGGGGGCCGCCATCAGCCCAAACCTGCCCCCATTCGGCTGCCCTGCAGTTGTCCCTGTTTCCAGTGATAGTGCGTCCACCGTGACGCCTGGAGGACGCCCTTGGTCCCACTGCTCTGTGACTTGTCCCTGCCTCTGCGCAGCGTGGCAGGGATGCTGGGAGCACAGGAGGGTCCTGCTGTGGGCCCTCCGTGACCTCCCATGCCCTCGCCAGGGTCCGGGCCGCCAGCGAGCAGGCCCGGCAGCTGGAGAATGAGCGCGAAGCGCTGCAGCAGCAGCACAGCGTGCAGGTGGACCAGCTGCGCCTGCAGAACCAGAGCGTGGACGCCGCCCTGCGCATGGAGCGCCAGGCTGCCTCGGAGGAGAAGTGAGTGGCCCGCTGCCTGCTGGGAGCCCTTCCAGGGGCCGGCCGTGGGGGAGGGCCCAAAGCTGTCCCTTACCGTTGTCACACCCCAACAATCCGGCTTTCAGAGGGTGACGTTATTCGCTCTCCGGTCCACATGTTAACAGCGTCCCATCTGGGATCCTACCTTCTCCTTGTTGGCGTGTCTTTTGAGTCTTCTTTAATCTAGAACAGTCCTCCTGCTTTTCTCTGTTTTTCTTGAACTTGACTTTTTTGAACAGTACAGGACAGCTCCGTTTTATTATAAACATTTCTTTGTGTACATTTTGAAATGCCAGATTGATGGAAAATGATATGAAATAGGTAGCAAAGCCTGCCTCAGAGCTGACGGCCTTCAAGGCACACAGGCGCCCTGAAAGCCACATTCTGGTCTGTGGCCGTGACGAGAAGGAAGAGGGTGGAGTTGGAAGCAGTAAGAGCTGTGGCTGGGTCAGGACGAGGTGCTTTCTGCAGCCTAAGCTCCTTTTCCTTAGGAGGAAGCTGGCCCAGCTGCAGGTGGCCTATCACCAGCTCTTCCAGGAGTACGACAGCCACATCAAGAGCAGCATGGTGAGCAGCGAGCGGAGCCGAGTGAGTATGGTGGAGGCGTCTTCTGGGCCGTCAGCCTGGGGCTGGCTCCCCTCAGTTCAGGGATATTGGAACTCAAGGCCCTACCTTAACAGACTCACAGAGTTGGCTTTGGAGACGGATACTCGATTCGACCTAGAGCTTTGTCACGGCTGTGGGGTGATGGCTCGGGACAGGCAGTGGGGAGACGGGGACGCTTGGGCTGTGTTGTTTGCAGCCCATGTTGGACTGGGCGGCGCCTCCAGATGCTCCGCCTGCGGGCAGGACCATGCTCGTCTCCGCAGCTGGTCCCTCCTGCCAGGCGTCCCCAGATTTCCTTGGGAATGTTTCCATACCAGTGTTGAAGGTGGCCGATACCCCTTTTCTAGTTTGTCCTCATCAGACTTATACTGAGTGCAGTTTCTAGTGATCACATTTTAAGAGGGATGTAGTCAAACCTGAACATACCTGGAAGAGACTTTTAAGGGTAAAGCCTGAAAGTGGGTCACATGAGGAAGAGTTAGTTATGACAGCGTGGCCCTTTGATCTCCAGAGGGAAGGCTTGGTGGTGTGTGTGTGCGTCTGTGTGTGTGGGGGGGTGGGGGGGGGCGGGGCATCCGTGAGGGACCAGCAGACCCTCGACCAGGTGGCAGGGCGGAAGGACCGATGGGCCTCGGCTTAGCGGGCACGTGGTGGAGCATTAGTGAATGAGGCTGGCTCAGTGTGGAGCACATGGCCTCAGGAGGGAGTGTGGCCCCCGTCCTTTGAGGGGTTGGAGGACTGTCCATTTGGGAAGGGAATGTCAGCCTGGGGGGCGGTCGTGCCAGATGACCTCAGAGGCCCCCGCCAGCCTCCGCCTTTCCTGGGCCCTGCACAGCATGGGCTGGCTGGGCCCGATCTCTCGTTCCTCTTGGTTCTGCTTTCCTGGAGCAGCAGCCGGCCTGGGGGCAGCCTGACCCCAAGGCTGAGCCAGATCGGGCTCCGTCAGCTCCCCGTCGCCCACATCTAGGGATTGCAGCTGGAAGAGCTCAAGCAGCAGCTCAAGCAGGCCGAGGAGGCCCTGGTGGCCAAACAGGAACTGATCGACAAACTGAAGGAAGAGGCTGAGCAGCACAAGATTGTGATGGAGACGGTTCCGGTGCTGAAAGCCCAGGTGAGGGCTCTCCTCTGTGGCCTGCGTGTGGGTGAGCAGATCGGGCCACTGGCGCCGGGGCCTGGCAGGTCTCTGGCGTCATCTTGCAGTGGCTTCTCGGAAGCTCTTTGAGTCCCTCGCCATGTTCCTTGAACTCTCAATGCCTTTGGGGTGACCGTCCTCATGCCGTGGGCTCTGGGAGAGCAGGAGCGGGCTCTGCCTTCCCCCGGCCCCCCGTGGCTGGCATGGAGTGTCCAGTGCGTGGCTGACGGAGCGTGGGCACTGCCCCTGTCTTGGCTTTGCCAGGCGGACATCTACAAGGCGGATTTCCAGGCCGAGAGGCAGGCCCGGGAGAAGCTGGCTGAGAAGAAGGAGCTCGTGCAGGAGCAGCTAGAGCAGCTGCAGCGGGAGTACAGCAGGCTGAAGAGCAGCTGTCAGGAGTCGGCCAGGTGGGCATTGTGGCGCGGGGCCCGCGGGGGGTGGCACTGGGCACTGGGCCCGTCAGGTCAGGGGGAGCTGGCCTCCCGCTCCCCGCCTCGCGCCCCGCCCTTCCACCAGCTTTCTACGTGCTGGAGATTGACTCATACGTATTGATTGGACGCTTTCTTTTCTCAAAGGATCGAAGACATGAGGAAGCGGCATGTAGAGGTCTCCCAGCCCCCCTTAGCCCCTGCCCCAGGTGAGGGAGCTGCAGGGGGAGGGCTGGGGAGGGCAGGGTGGCTGGGAGGAGGTGCTGAGGACCGTGGAGCCCAGCGGAGGGAGCTCCAGGGAGCTCGCACCAGCCCCTGGCCCCTCTTCCCCAGCGGTACCGCCCCTGGGGGCGGGGCTAAAGGGGAGGCGCTAGCGGTGGGGACCCAGGTCACTGGAACCAAGGTGTCTCAGCACTTTCTGCCTTGGCCCTTCCCTGCAGTTTGTGCAAGGGGACACACAAGAAGCCCGCCCCCACTGGTGCCTATTCTCTTTCCCCAGCTCATCACTCCTTTCACCTGGCCCTGCCCAGCCAGAGGAGAAGCCCCCCCGAGGAGCCGCCCAACTTCTGCTGCCCCAAGTGCCAGTATCAGGCTCCTGACATGGACACCCTGCAGATACACGTCATGGAGTGCATCGAGTAGGGCTGCCTGCCGACACCCAGCCCAGGACAGTGCAATCTGTTGCTTTCCTCTCCTGTCTGCCTGGTCCTGAATTAGGGGCTGGGTGACAGAGGGTGGGCCCCTTCTCTGAGCCCCGAGAGCTAGCCACAGGGCCTTACGCTTCTGCGCCCCCGTCCGCTGGTTCACCTCTTTTAGGGCACACGGAACCCCAGATAGGCCTGATGCTCTGCTTTTTTTGTTCGTTCTGTCTGCTTGAACTGCTTGTCTCCGGAGTTCGCTCTTCTTCCACCTGCGCTGGGGAAGTCAAGAGCCAAGGCCAGGGCTCCCAGACAACTGCTTCCCAGGCTGAGACAGGCAGAACCTTTCGTCCCGGCCGCCTGGCACAGTGCGGCACTGCTCTCATGGGCTGTGTGCTGTTCCACTGGCGGCTGCACCACTGTGGATCGAACTTGTCTGCTGCTGATGGACGTTTGGGCTGTTACTGGTCTTTTTACTGTCATAAACAACACCACGGTGAAAATCCTTGTGCATCCATCATATGTACCTTTGGGTTGGATCCCGCAGGAGCGGCACCATCGAGCAGGGGGTAGACAGTGCCGGCGCTCCCCTCCCCTGGGCGTGCTTTCCCGCTTCCCCCTCACTCCCCATAGCCCTGCCGCAGATGACGGGTGTCCAACCCGTGGGCTTCTGCCATCCACCAGGCGAGCCGTTCTCTGTTAAGAGAGAGCTTGAGCATCTCTTCAGAGCTTGAAGGGTCCTTTTCAGTTCTTCTGGTGTACACAGCTTGTTTGTATTTTTTGCCCATTTTTCTACTGGGCTGTAAGTCTTTTGTTCCTTGACTTACAGGAGCTCTTTGGTCATTAGTGGGATCAGCTCTTGTGTGTGATAGAAATTTCGGTTATCTTTTCCTCCTGGCTTGGTACCGGTGTGTTTGGACTGGAGCTTGTCATCTTTGTAGTCACGTTTATCCACTGCTCCTTCACGGCTTTGGGTTTGGAGTTGTTGTGACCACTTGTTGGCCTGGTGAGGGGCGCGTCCCACACGTACACTTTCCCAGTCCTTGCCCTGACACTGCAGTGCGTGCTTGTCCTCCCCAAGTGCGTTGCCACCCAGCGTGAGGAGTGGCGGCCGTATGTCATCACGTTCCAAAAGTTAGTGATGCCGTTCCCCACGCCAGCCGCAAATGCCCCGGCCTGGCCAGCAGAAGCCACTCAGCAATCTTGGGCAGATTACCAGCACCAGAGGACTCTTCCTTGTTGTTTTGCAAGATTCTGGATATTTCCGAGGATGTGAAAGCTGTGGGCACTACCCCTGCAACTGTGGTTTATTCCTCAGTGCCCAGCCTCTTCCTGCACCCCGTGGGCTGCCCTGGTTGGGAATGGGATGTCACAGATACGTCCCTGGGTTTTGTCCAGGCCTCGCTGCTGTGTGGCAGTGACAGGGTGGGCTAGGATCAGGGTATAAGTCTCCTGCTGGGAGACGGCCCAGCCAGCATCCTGTTCCAAAAACAAGCCTTGGCTGGGGGCTTTCTTGGCATCTGCAGGGGTGGGAGGGGCTGACCCACTTCCTGAAGCCCAAGTATGTGGTCGCAGATGGTCCTTCGGGAACACGTTAAAGGCACAGATAGGTTCTCTGCTCGTGGGTGCTGCGTTTCAGTCCACATCCTGCAATTTTTCTACAAGAGCACTTTCTGTTTTGGGGGGAATGTGTTTGTTAGTTTCCTGTTGCTGCTGTAACAAATGGCTACAAACTTGGTGGCTTAGTCTTCTCTGCTTCTGTCTGTGTCCTCTTTCTTCTCTTCTAAGGCTACTTGTCATTGGACTTGGGGCCCACCTGTGTCATCCAGGATGACCTCATCCGTAGATCCTTACTTTCATCACATCCCCAAAGACCCTTTTTCCAAATAAGATCACAGTCGCAAGTTCTGGGGGTCAGGACACGTATATCTCTCTTGGCCACCATTCAGCCCAGCACAGGGCCGTCTTCTGGAGCCCACAGATTAGGACAAACGCAGTCAAAGGCAGGCGTCTCCAGGAGCTGCAGCTCTGTCGGAGGGCTTGTTCCCCAGGGTGATGGTGGTGAGGAAAGCTGGAGTTGGGGGTGGGTGGGCCCTTGCAGGCTTGGGGAGTGTCGATCCTTAGGACGTCTTGTCTCCAGCTGGACACCGCTGCTGGGGCCGACGGACGTGGCCGGGAAAAGGGGGCAGCGCCGTTGGGCCACCTGCAACCTGTGCTGGCTCCTGGCTGTGTAGGGATTGGCTTCGTGCATCTAACAGGGTGACAGGGGCGCACAGGAGCCCTTCTCTGATCAGCTCCCTTTTCTGAAAGGGGGTTGGAAGAAGGGGAGACCCTGGAGTGGCGCGAGGCGGACGTTCTCCCGCCCAGGAGTGCGCCTGCGGCTCGGCGGTGACCCCCATGCAGGCTGCACGGCGGCAGCGGCGAGAGCTTGACACACGTGCTGCCCGCGCCCCGGACCGGCTGAGTCGGGGCTGGGATGGGACCAGGCGCCGGCCGGGAACCACTGCTCTTCGGAATCTTCTCTTCCTGGAGGCTGTCTTGATTACTACTGTAACTTTGGAATATAGTTAGGGAGCCTGATTCCTCCTGTAGGGCCGACTGGACCTGAGAGACCGAGGGTTTTAAACCAGGGCTTCCACTCTCTGGCTTCCGGAACAAGTGGCTGGATTCCTCCCGTGAGGGAAGCAGCCTGCCTGTAGGATTAGCTGTGGCCCCTTGATACTCATGACCCTGGGATCGGGAGGTAGAGACAGACAGACAGACAGACAGACAGACAGAAGCACATCCCTGTTGTCATTCCCACACGCCCCACTTCGTTACCTGCTTAAGAGGAATCCAGATGAGCCATAAAATAAGCACCATGTGAAAGGTTTTCTCCCTCACGAAAGACTAAAACAACACAGACTCAGACTACACAAAAAGTGATGTCAAAATAGCAACAAATGAAGACTTCCAGTGCCCTGCTGACAAGGCGCAGGGACCCCCTTCCGTGGGGGCCAGTCAGGCGGGGTGACGACTTGGGCCTGTGCAGCCAGCGCTGCGGACCCCTCATCACCTGGAACACGCTCTGTAGCACCTTGGTGTGAAAAAGCCCATAGACGCAATTACGTATAAAGTGCGACCCCCAATAAAAGAGTAAAAGCTGCCGTGCACACCCGGCTACCATTTGGATGGATGTGGTGGTAGGATTACCAGTGATTAAGTTTTCCTTATGTGTGTATTTTCTAGATGCCTATCATTTGCATGTATGAGTTTGATACATAGAGGATGTACGTTACTGCCCTGGGGCGGGTGCAGCAGGGAGGTTTGACTGCAGGTGGCTGGCAGCAGATGGTGTGAGGGCCGACTTGACGCTTCCATGCTGCACACACTGGATGGGGCAAACGGCAGAGACGTATCGTCTCCCAGTTGTGCAGGCCGGGAGGCCAAGATCCAGGGGCGTGGGCAGGGGCAGTTCCTTCTGGGGACCGTGAGGGAGGGTCTGTTCCAGGCCTCTCTCCCGGGCTTGGAGTTGCCGTCTGCTCCTTGTGTCTTCACGTCGTCTCTCCTCTGTGCGTGTGTGTGTCTCCAAATGTCCCCTTTTTATAAGGACACCAGTCCCATTGGATGAGGACCCACCCCAGTGACCTCACTTTAACTCGATCACCTCTGTAAAGACCCTGTCTCCAAATGCAGTGGCATTCTCATGTCCTGCGGGTGAGGGCGCCCATGTATCTTCTTTGGGGGGACACATTTCAACCCATAGCACGTGGGGCACCCAGCCGTGTTTTATAGGAGGCCCGAGACAGCAACGAGTCTGCTATTTTCTGTTAGAAAATGCAGCTCTGCCTGCATTGCGAGTTGGATGCCTTTGGTTGCCAGCCGACCACTGACACGTTAGAAGGGGGACGGGGCTGAGCAGGTTCCCTTGGCCGCAGCAGGATGTTGCCCATCTGAACGGACAGAGCTGACGCGCCCCTGTGCGGGCTTTGCTGAGGAGCAGAGAGCAGCAGCGGCTCCTTGGGGAGGAGACGGGCCCGGACGACGTCTCCCTGGGCCCGTCTGCTGTTTGATGGTGGCCTGGTGATTTTACCTCTCTGAGCCTCAGGCTCCTCATCCATAAAATGGGACCATCCAACTACTGACTTCCATTTGAGCAGGTTGTCCTTCGCACACTGTTCGTGCATGGTGGATGGAGAAGAGGAAACGAAATAGCACTGCAGTAGCAGCACTTTGCGGGTGGGCAGTGTGGGGTGTGGCTGCTTCATGGTGTCTGCGACCTCATCCCTTACTTATTGGAGAGTCTCATGCCTTAGTGGCGGTGAAGCCATGGCAAGGGCGGCTCTTGAACAACCTTGGCCAAGGCAGAGCTGAACTGTGGCTGAGGTACAAACCACAAGCCTCCGAAGCGGACATCTCAACCTACGGTCAAACTGCGCACTGCACCATGGGTGGGTGGGTGGCGGAATGTCCCCAAATCCGTTGTGTAAAATGGGGAGCATGTTACTGCCGCATCTGTGAGGTCAGCTGGGTGGGCACGGTCGTGAGCCTTCACTGTGTTTCCTCATTTATTTGCAAAAGACCTCTCTAGCCCCATCAAGGTAACCAGTGTGTAGATATTCAGAAATGGAATGAGAAAACGTGCTCGGACAGATAGCTGCACACTGACCCGTGCTTGTACCTTTCCCGCTGACCCTGACATCTGAGAGCAGTTAAGTGCAACCAACTGAACATCGGGTGGGAAGCAAAACTGATTTCATAAGAACATAGCGGGACTGTTGGGCTGACACAGTTGTTGTAAACGCGGTGCTCCACGGCAGAGGTTCCGGTGTTCTTGGTTGGATTAGCTGCTCTGCTAACCACAGGGGTGGCCAAGCCCGTGTTTCACTCAGGCATGAGGAGCTGCTGCTTTAGGAAATCAGGAAGAAGTAAACAGCGCATCTAAGCCTGATTCTCGAGTGTGGTAACACAGCTTATGAACTGCTGACAGACCCGGGGGTTTGTTACATAAGTGCTTCTGTTACCCAGTTGCTGGCAAGCACTGACTTCCTAACAGCTGGGCTTCTCTGAGCACATCCCCAGCAACTGCATGGTGTTGCTCACAACAAACCAGACACACACACACACACACACACACACACACACACACACACACACACACAAACACACTGACTGCTAACTCTTCGTTGATCCCTGGCCTGCCCAAGTGAGACATCGAGGTGTCTGCACTGCTGCCCACTTATGCTCCCAAAGCAACTTCAAACATAATGGAAACCTAAGAGCACATAATTCCAAACTGCTAATGCATTTTTAAAAAGCTGATTTTTTAAAACATCTTTATTGGCGTATAATCGCTTTACATTGTTGTGTTAGTTTCTGCTGTATAACAAACTGAATCAGTTATACATATACATATATCCCCATATCCCCTCCCTCTTGCGTCTCCCTCCCACCCTCCCTATCCCACCCCTCTAGGTGGTCACAAAGCACCGAGCTGATCTCCCTGTGCTATGCGGCTGCTTCCCACTAGCTAGCTATTTTACATTTGGTAGTGTATATATATCCATGCCACTCTCTCACTTTGTCCCAGCTTACCCTTCCCCCTCCCTGTGTCCTCAAGCCCATTCTCTAGTCCTGCGTCTTTATTCCTGTCCTGCCCCTAGGTTCTTCAGAACCATTTTTCTTTTTAGATTCCATATATATGTGTTAGCATACGGTATTTGTTTTTCTCTTTCTGACTTACTTCACTCTGTATGGCAGACTCTAGGTACCTCACTACAAATAACTCAATTTCGTTTCTTTTTATGGCTGACTAATATTCCATTGTATATATGTGACACATCTTCTTTATCCATTCATCTGTCGATGGACACTTAGGTTGCTTCCATGTCCTGGCTATTGTGAATAGACCTGCAATGAACACTGTGGTACATGACTCTTTTTGAATTATGGTTTTCTCAGGGTATATGCCCAGTAGTGAGATTGCTGGGTCATATGGTAGTTTTATTTTTAGTTTTTTGAGGAACCTCCATACTGTTCTCCATAGTGGCTGTATCAATTTACATTCCCACCAACAGTGCAAGAGGGTTCCCTTTTCTGCACACCCTCTCCAGCATTTATTGTTTGTAGATATTTTGATGATGGCCATTCTGACTGGTGTGAGGTGATACCTCATTGCAGTTTTGATTTGGATTTCTCTAATGATTAGTGACGTTGAGCATCCTTTCATGTGTTTGTTGGAAACCTGTATATTTTCATCAGAGAAATGTCTATTTAGCGCTTCTGCCCATTTTTGGATTGGGTTGTTTGTTTTTTTGATATTGAGCTGCATGAGCTGCTTGTATATTTTGGAGATTAATCCTTTGTCCGTTGCTTCATTTGCAGATATTTTCTCCCATTCTGAGGGTTGTCTTCTCATCTTGTTTATGGTTTCCTTTGTTGTGCAAAAGCTTTTAAGTTTCATTAAGTCCCATTTTTGTTTATTTTTGTTTTTACTTCCATTTCTCTAGGAGGTGGGTCAAAAAGGATCTTGCTGTGATTTATGTCATGGAGTGTTCTGCCTATGTTTTCCTCTAAGAGTTTTATAGTGTCTGGCATTACATTTAGGTCTTTAATCCATTTTGAGTTTATTTTTGTGTATGGTGTTAGGGAGTGTTCTAATTTCATTCTTTTACATGTAGCTGTCCAGTGTTCCCAGCACCACTTATGGAAGAGGCTGTCTTTTCTCCATTGTATGTTCTTGCCTCCTTTATCAAAAATAAGGTGACCATAAGTGTGTGGGTTTATCGCTGGGCTTTCTATCCTGTTCCATTCATCTATATGTCTGTTTTTGTGCCAGTAGCACACTGTCTTGATGACTGTTGCTTTGTAGTATAGTCTGAAGTCAGGGCGCCTGATTCCCCCAGCTCCGTTTTTCTTTCTCAAGATTGCTTTGGTTATTCGGGGTCTTTTGTGTTTCCATACAAATTGTGAAATTTTTTGTTCTAGTTCTGTGAAGAATGCCATTGGTAGTTTGATAGGGATTGCATTGAATCTGTAGATTGCTTTGGGTAGTATAGTCATTTTCACAATGTTGATTCTTCCAATCCAAGAACGTGGTGTATCCCTCCATCTGTTTGTATCAACTTTAATTTCTTTTATCAGAGTCTTATAGTTTTCTGCATACAGGTCTTTTGTCTCCTTAGGTAGGTTTACTCCTAGGTATTTTATTCTTTCTGTTGCAAAGGTAAATGGGAGGGTTTCCTTAACTTCTCTCAGATTTTTCATCATGAGTGTATAGGAATGCAAGAGATTTCTGTGCATTAATTTTGTATCCCACTACTTTACCAAATTCATTGATTAGCTCTAGTAGTTTTCTGGTAGCATCTTTAGGATTCTTTATGTATCGTATCATGTCATCTGCAAACAGTGACAGCTTTATTTCTTCTTTTCCTATTTGGATTACTTTTATTTCTTTTTCTTCTCTAATTGCTGTAGCTAAAACTTCCAAAACTATGTTGAGTAATAGTGGTGAGAGTGGACATCCTTGTCTTCTTCCTGATCTTAGAGGAAATGGTTTCAGTTTTTTACCATTGAGAACGATGTTGGCTGTGGGTTTGTCATATATGGCCTTTATTATGTTGAGGTAAGTTCCCTCTATGCCGACTTTCTGGAGGGTTTTTATCATAAATGGGTGTTGAATTTTGTCGAAAACTTAAAAAGCTGATTTTAAAATTTTATTTCCAAAGGTGTTCTCCAAACACTTCGTGATGTGGGTGTTTTTATAAGTTGTAGTAAAATACACGTAAGATTTACCATCTTAACCATTTTTAAGTGCACAGTTCAGTGGCATGAAGCACCTGCACAGCGTTGTGCAACCATCCCCACCATCCATCCCCGGAACTTTTTCATTCTCCCAAACTGCAGCTCTCTCCCCGTTAGACACTAACCCCATCTCCCACCCTCTCAGTCCTCATCTCTCTCCTGTGTCAGCAGCGTAGGACATGCAAAGAGTGGTTCAGCCGGCCGTTAGGTAAAGGGGTAAAAACAGGTTTTGTTTGGTAACTACCGACAGCAGGGGAAGGCGCCGAGCACCCTTCTGATGGGCACAGAGGTGCTGGCGATTTGAAGGGAGAGTGAGGTGGGGGCAGCGAGCAGGGGCTCAAGTGAAAACCCACGTGGGGTGGCTCAGTGTCAGTGCGGTGAGGTCAGCGGCATCCACCCCGGGAGTCAGTTCTGGAAGTTAGGATTCCATCCCGCGCAGACACGGGCAGACCGAGGCCCTATCCTTCCTGAGGATTCCGTTTCAGAGGAATGGCTCTCAGGTCCCCGAGAAAGACTCCTGGGTTGTCTCAAAGGGACAGAGGAAGGATTCACAAGTTGGGAGCCCTCTTAGGAAAGGCTCTGAGGATGGTGGGGGGCTAGGTCAGGTGTTGGCTGGAACAAACAGTACATTCTTTTGCCAGCCCTCTTTTCTCAGACAGGAACTCAAAAGGGGGCTGGGCCGGCCCAGGGTCGTGAGCTTAGGCTGCAAGAAGCCAGACAGTGTTTGCCACCCCTGAGTGCCAGGGGTTGAATGGAATGTTCCTGCCAAGAGTTCTTGTAGTTCTCAACGTCACCCTCTTCCCCTTCCTCAACTGTGTCTTTAGGCCTTTGTCCCTGCTGGCCTCCCCACCCCCTCGTGGGGAATGCCCTTTTCCAAATCTTTGCATGGCTGGTTTCTCTTTTGTTGTTCAGCTTGAAGTTGAAACATCACCTCCTTCATCTATAGTCTCCATCCTAAATCCATTGCCCTGTTTGAATTCCCCATCTTTTCTGGTTTGTTTTCCATCTCTCTCCACTAGAGGGCAGAATCCCCTGGAACAGTGTGCATATAGAAGGCGTGAGCTTGCCTTGAAGCCCCATCAGTATCCCTCTGTCCATATTTTTGCAGACATCACCCCATCCCGATAAATGGTACTTGACAGAAATGTGTGTTAATGTGCTAGAGATGATCACACAGAAAACCTCTTTTAGGGAGCATGTGACTTAACTTGGGTGGGCCTCTTATAAGCATCTGTATTTTTTATTGATATTTTTCTGGAACACGAATGGGTAGATCATGTTGGCCATGTACAGGCAGGAACACAGACCCTGGGGTCACCTGGACAAGTCACAGCACTGCCCCTTATTTTATTTTATAGTAATCTTTTATTTTTTAATTTATTTTTATATTTATTTTTGGCTGTGTTGGGTGTTCATTTCTGTGCGAGGGCTTTCTCCAGTTGCGGCGAGCGGGGGCCACTCTTCATCGCGGTGCGCGGGCCTCTCACTATCGCGGCCTCTCTTGTTGCGGAGCACAGGCTCCAGACGCGCAGGCTCAGTAGTTGTGGCTCACGGGCCTAGTTGCTCCGCGGCATGTGGGATCTTCCCAGACCAGGGCTCGAACCCGTGTCCCCTGCATTAGCAGGCAGATTCTCAACCACTGCGCCACCAGGGAAGCCCTGTAGATGTATTCTTGATGCATTTGTGGGGAGAGGTGAACTCCACATCCCCCTACTCCTCTGCCCTCTTGGTTTCCTTCATGATTACTGTTTTTGATATCATATTTTACACTTAAGTGTTTTGTGTAGCCCTTAACTGCTTATTGTGGATACAGATGATTTTAATACTTTTGTCTTTTAACCTCCCTACTAACTTTGTGTGTGTGGATGATTTCCTACCTTTACTGTTTGCCTTTACCAGTGAGCTTTTTCATTCCATAATTTTTTTGTTTCTAGTCGTGACCTTTTTTTTTTTTTTCACCTAGAGACGTTCCTTTAACATTTGTTGTAAAGCTGGTTTGGTGGTACTGAATTATTTTAGCTTTTGCTTATCTGTAAAGCTTTTGATTTCTTCATTAAATCTGAATGAGTGCCTTGCTGGGTAGAGTATTCTTGGTTGTAGGCTTTCCCTTTCATCACTTTAAATATATTGGACCACTCCCTTCTGGCCTGCAGAGTTTCTGCTGAAAAATCAGCTGATAGCCTTATGGGAGTTCCCTTGTATGTTACTTGTGACTTTTCCCTTGCTGCTTTTAGTCTTCTCTCTTTATCTTCAATTTTCATCATTTTGATTACAATGTGTCTTGTTGTGTTCCTCTTTGGGTTAATCCTGTATGGGCCTCTTTGGGCTTCCAGGACTTGGGTGACTATTTCCTTTCCCAGATTAGGGAGGTTTTTGGCTATTATCGCTTCAAATAGTTTCTTGGGACCTTTCTCTTTCTCTTCTCCTTCTGAAACCCCTATAATGTAAATACTCGTGTGCTTGATGTTGTCCCAGAGGTCTCTTAAACTGTCCTCATTTCTTTTCATTCTTTTTTCTTTTTTATGTTCTTCAGCAGTGAGTTCCACAACTCTGCTTCCTGATGGATGGTCTTCCTGCTCACTGATCCGTTTTTCTGAATCATTTAGTCTACTTTTGAGTCCTTCTAGTGTATTTTTCATTTCATTTATTATATTCTTCATCTCTGTTTGGTTGTTCTTTATATTTTCTCTTTGTCAAAACCTTCTAACTTCTCACTCTGTGCATCCATTCTCCTCCCAAGTTCTTTGATCGTCTTTACAATCATTACTCTGAACTCTTTCTCAGGTAGATTGCCTATCTCCACTTCACTTAGTTCTTCTAGGGTTTTAACTTTATCCTTCGTCTGCAACATATTCCTCTGCCGCCTCATTTTGTCTAAGTTGCTATTTGTATTTTTATGTATCTGGTAGGTTAGTTATGTTTCTCAACCTTGGAGAAGTCACCCTCTGTAGGAGGCATCCTATGTGTCCCAGCAGTGCACTCCCCTCTAATCACCCAACGTATATGCTCTAGGGGTTCCCCCTAAGAGGGCTGTATGGGTCCTTTTGTTGTGGTGGGCTGACTTTGTGGGTGGCCTTGTAGGCTTGGTTGGCCCTAGTCTGGTTGGTTGCCAGGTTCTGCCTTGTACTGATGCTGCTGGCTGCTGTTTAGCAGGGCCCGATCATGAGGTGGCTCATTGAGGAATCCTAGAGGGCCCCAGGGCTAGTGCTGGCTCACTGGTGGGTGGAGCCAGTGTCCCAAAGCCTCTGGGGCTATTGCTCACCCATTGGCAGGTGAAGCTAGATCCTGGGGTTAGTGCCACACTAGTGGCAGGCAGAGCTGGTTTCTGGAGTCTGTCTGCAGGGCCCAGGGATCCCAGAACTTGTTTCAGATCATTGATGGGGGAGGGTGGTTCCTGACACAGTTGGGTATGGGGCCCGGGGTGTCCTGAAAGTTGTGTAGGCCTGCTAGCATGCAGGATCAGGGCCCAGCTGGCACTAGGGTAGGGTCTGGCCTGCATGGTGGGATTGTAGTTTTCTTACTTCTGCTGTCTACCCCCTGGTGGTTGAGGATGGTCCAGAGGCTTGTGTAGGCTTCCTGCTGGGAGGGTCTGATGCCTGCCCACTGCTCAGTGGAGCTTGATCTTGGCACTCTGGTGGGCTAGGCTGTGTCTAGGGGTGTGCCCAGAGGTGGCTATCGGCTCTGTATCCTCTAGGCAGCCTGTCTGCTGATGGATGGTGCTGTGTCCCCACCCAGTTGGATGTTTGGCCTGAGGTGTCCCCGCACTGGAGCCTATAGGCTGTTGGTTGGCACCAGGTCTTGGAACTAATGAGCCAATATGTCAGCTGCCAGGAGTGTTCACAGGGTTGAATATTCCCCAGTATGTCTGACACCATGTCCATGTCCCCAGGGTGAGCCACAGCCACTCCCCCCCCCCCACCCCGTCACCTCTACAGGAGACTCTCCAAGCCCAGCAGGTAGGTCTAGCCTAGGCTCCTATCAAGTCAATGCTTTTGTCCTGGTCCTGGCACATGTGAGATTGTGTGTGCCCTTTAAGAGTGAAACCTCTATTTCTGCCAGCCCTGTGGGGCTCCTGCAATTAAGTCCCATTGGCTTACAAAGACAAATTCTGGGGACTCGTCTTCCTGGTGCCAGACCCATGGGATGGGGAGCCAGACGTGGGGCTCAGGACTCTCACTCCTGTGGGAGAACCTCTGCAATATAATTATTCTCCAGTTTGTGGGTCGCCCACCCATAGGGTATGGGATTTGATTATATTGTGAATACGCCCCTCCTACCCATCTTGCTGTGGTTCCTTATGTCTTTAGTTGTAGAAGATCTTTTCTGGTAGGTTCCATTCTTTTTTCCATTGATGTTTTTTCTGCAGATAGTTGTGATTTTGGTGTGCTCATGAGAGGAGGTAAACTCAGGGTCTTTCTACTCCACCACCTTGGGTGCTCTCCTCGACCCTGGGTTGTTTCTATGTCTTGCCTATTGTAAATAATGAACAATGTACTGTGAACATTGGGGTACATGTATCTTTTCGAATTAGTGTTTTCTTTTTTCTGGATATATATCTAGGAGTAGAATTGCTGTATCATATAGTAGTTCTATTTTTAGTTTTTTAAGGAACTTCCATATTATCGACCATAGTGGCTACACCAATTTATATTCCCACCAACAGTGTATGAGGGTTCCCTTTTCTTATTGGTTTGTTAATTTCTCCTCACAACAGACCTGTGAGGTAGGTATCAATGTACCATTTTATAGATAACCCACTATAGTGTCACACAAATCTACTTAGAGGCTGTTGTGTAATCCCACTGCTCCTTGAAGAATTTATGTGTATAAAAAGAATGAAAGGACATATAGGTAGCTTTCATTTCCTGCTTACTCCTGCATCTACATCTCATTTCTTTATTAAATGTGAATTAGGTGTCTACTGTGTACCAGGCATGGTCAGTCCAATTCCACATCTGCATCCCATACCTTCCCCCTCCTGATCAGTAGACCTGGGTAACTAGAGACATCCACAGGCAGCAAGGTGGACGTTAGTGCGCACGCCATAGGGTGGTGAGGTATGACCTCAAAGGGACTCCATTCCAAACAAGTTTAGTTCAGGCTTCACCCTGAGTCCTGGAAACCTGGCATCTAAACAGGAAATAATGCAGTTGAGAGGGGAGAGGTTGTACTTGGGAAACCGAGGCAACTCGTAACCCACACCTTTGTTCTCTTGAAGAGCCCTAAGAGGCTACTACTTTCTCCTGACAAGATTTCCCTCCCAGAAGGACAGTGAATGTCAAGGTAGTAACACTGTGTGGTTTCAGTCTTGGTTCTGTCATGGGTGCGAGCTAGAGGGTTATTTTCTCTTAGCTCTTGGCCAGGTTGCATGATAGATGTCGAGAGTGATTTTGTGTCAGTCTTATCCCTAGGAGGGTGGTCCCTCCCATTTAGTTATCTGAGGGGTCCATCAGAGGTGACATGGAGTTTCTTCTTCATTTAGGACCTTGTCTCCCAGTGGTGGGGGCCTGGACCCAGATCCACAGGAGACAGAAAGCATAGAGACCAAGTTCTCAAAGACAAGCCCAGACCAGGACCCTGATCTGCACATCTAAGTCTCCTGATTTAGTGGATAGTTTTCACAGATTTCTCACAAGATGGACCTCCCCTCTGGGTTGCTCTTATGCCTGACATGTCCACCAACAGAGGGCTGGATGATCACCTATGGTCCATCTACGTCTGGTGGATTATGCAGTTATAGAAGCAATGAGGACTCCCTCTCTGTACTGGTATGGAGTCATCTCCAGGATATATTGTTCAGTGAAAAACCAAGGTGCACAAAATTGTGTAGACCTGCTGCTGTCTAATACAGTAGCCACTAGCCGTACTTAACTATTTAAAATTTAATTAGATTAAATTAAATAATTTAAAAATTAGTTCCTCAGTCACAGTAGACACATTTTAGGTGTTCAGCCTCTTAGGTAGCCAGTGGCTACTGTGTGGGACACACAGATACACAGCATTTTCATTTCTGCAGAAATTTCCATTGCACAGCACTGGAGTAGAATATGCCACCTTTTATGTATGAAAAGGGGAGAAAACTAATATACATGTTATAATTGATTATATTTTTTGGAAAGGTTAAAACAAAACTGATATGAATGATTTCTTATAGGTGACAGAAGAGCAGCCCAGGATGGAAGGACATGATATATAGTCTCATAACAAATATAATACGTATTTACCAGCTCCATGCACTTAAAGGACAAGAAACAAGACCAACCCAGTAGCAATGAGCAACTCTTGTCCCAGACTGAATGTTATAAAAACATTGCCCACTAAAAGGAACCAGGCTTCCTTAGAGAAATGGCTGATACCAGGTCTGGATAGGGATTGTACCAGATGAGTCTAGACAAGATTCCATTACCAGAAAGTATGTCAAGGACACAAAAGACACAAAAGATGGGGGTTACAGAGACTGAGGAAGGAAAAATTTGAACACCAAAAACATTAATGACTGCAATGTATTAAAACATGAAATATATGAACATCTATGAAAGAACAAATAAAACCAACTCGCTGTTCACCTTTGGAGGATCCCAGGGAAACAAATCACTATTTTTGAAAGTGGAAATAGTGTAAAAGAATTAAACATTCATCCTTCCCTTCTGTGTGGACCAGACCTCAAGGTAACCTTGTAATTAAGGAGGGGAAGTTTGTTTTACAGAAGAATTCTAGCTAATAAATTATTAAATTAAAACATCATCCTTTACAACCACTAATGAAATGTAGATCTAGGCCATAATCTTTAAGGGGCTACAAAAGCCATGAGTCAAAAGGCAGATGGGAAATTTCATAATGGGTGGACCAGGATGATAACACCTGGACCCAGTGATCGGTCTCAAGGGCACAGGAGGAAAGACAGCCTGACATGATGAGGCTCCTGACGTAGGGCTATAGGAAGTACAACACCACTTCTCAGGTACTCTTTCCACCAACCTGAATCTGAGCAAGCCTCTATATGTACAGTAATTACCAATTTAAAGGAAGTAGGATGGGCCAGAGGAACAGAACCAACAGCACAGTAGAGATACAATCAGCATAATCCAGAATGCAAACTTTCACATGAAAAAGATCCAGTTGAAGTAAATAAATGGAAATTAAAAGAAGACGAGGGTATTTGGATGTAAAGAGACTTAAGATTTTAGAGAAATTAAACTTTAAACCACAAAATATTCCACCACGTGCCTACAAGAACAAACAAAAAAAAAAAATGAGAAAGATGGAAAAGAGCAAGTGTTGGCAAGGATATGGAGCAGAAGAACTCTCACACACTGCTGGTTGGAATATTGATGGGAATCAATCACTGTGAGAAACCATTTGGCAGGATCTACTGAGCTCAACATACAAAAACCCTATGACTTAGAAAAGCCATTCTTAGGTACAGGCCCAAGAGAAAGGAAATGAAATGTCCATTCAAAAGGTATATACGAGATCATTCATAGGAACATTATTCATAATTAGTCAAAGCTGTAAAAAACCCAAATACTCATAATGGATGGCTATATTACAAAACACCCACATGATGTAATACTGTATACCAATGAGAATGAACAATCTACAGCTGTGGACAACAGTGATATAAAACACACATTATGTTCAGGAAAGGAGCCATACTGAAGAGTATATGCTGCATGATTCCAAGAATTTTTCTTCTAATCTACCAGAAGAGTTTAGGGAAAGAGAGGAAAATTAATACCTCACTTCCTTTTATTTGAAGGTACTTAGTGTCTTCTTATATTACCTGCTGGTTAACCTCAGAGAAGCGTGTATCCTCTGAGCCCTTGAAAAGTGATTCACTACACATAGGAACATAGGCTAGTGCCATGTATAATGGACAGAAGACTGGGTAGTAGACAGGAGACACACCTGGCCCAAGGGCCAGACCTAACCCACTGCGATGGTCCAGCCACCGCAGAGGGTCTTCCAGGTCCCGACGGAGAGGGGCAAGGGACTGAATAGCACCGCGAGTATGGGATCAGAAGGACCAAGACAACTGATGGTTGCAAGGCACTTTATTTAGAATCTACTGAATCTTATATAGACAGAAGAGGAACCCATTATCAGACAATGAACCCGTAAAATTGTTTATCGTCTCAGTTCAATCCATCACCACCACGGACGTCAGCAAGTTTACAACGATCATTCCTGAACAATAACTTCCCTTAAGCAGGCACGCACAGCCCCCAGCCATAAGGAACAACCAGGACCCTCAGTTCCCTGAGGTCTCCTGGCTTGAGATAGCTTCGCTAATCTCTTTTACATCCCTCAGGCCTGGAACAAAGAGTGCACTCCAAGTCAAGGGGGCAAAGCCCTTAAGTGACTTGGCTTTTTGTGAGAGACATACTGTCTCCACCAGGAGTTACCTCCGGCTAAGACTGCATGCCTCCCACAGGTCCCCCTTTTTTCTTTTTTAAAGCATGTTGTTGTAAACGCAAACCATGGAGCTCAGTACTGAGATGAACATATCTTTGCAGAACAAATTTTACAAAGCATGGGGTAATTGCCAACATAAGAAAACACATAATGGCTAGAGATAAGCCACCCTGAATCCAGTTTTGGGGATTGAGCCAATGTAGTTGACTAACCAACCCTTTTATAATTTCTGTTGGATGATTTTCATCTAGATGTGATTCTTGTATAGCTTGAATTTCTGCATTTAATTTACGTATATCTAAACTAATCTTGCTGTCAGACCATACACTAAGAATATGCATTTTGATTCTTTCCCAGTCCCAGTCAGATTCATTGTACTTATGCGCCGTTACATAGATCCAAGTAGAATTACAAACCTCAAAACTTGACTGAGGAAAAGCAGTAGGGATCAATGAAGGCAAAAGACCCGGCGAATGCCGGGAAAACACGGTCACTTGATGACCCACCAGTAAGGTGCCTTGCCCTCCTGTAGAAGTTTCTACACATAGATAATGTCCAGAATCAGAAGGTTGTAAATTCTTAATAAGTATAGAATGATTAAAAGGATCTTTAGGGTTAACTCGGGTAATACGTTCCTGAATGTTAATTAATTGATGATCTTTATACCAATACACAAATGTAGATGAATCTCCTCGTTTTACTATCTGCCTACAATATAAAGTAAGAGAAGAACCAGTAAAGCGATACGCAACTCTGTTATTAGTTGCATGTTGTGATTCTGCCTTTCCAGCGTATTGCACAGTATGTTCGAAAGCTATAGCTTTAACACATCCTGATTTCAAATTTAGCGGACTTAAACATACAGGAAAATAACTAAACCAATTGGAATAATTCACAGACATATATGCCATCGTAATATTTCCAATAAAATCCCCCCAAATGGTATCATTATAAAATACAGGGGCTTCCCTGGTGGCGCAGTGGTTAAGAATCCGCCTGCCAATGCAGGGGACACGGCTTCGAGCCCTGGTCCCGGAAAATCCCACATGCCGCGGAGCAGCTGGGCCTGTGAGCCACAATTACCGAGCCTGCGCGTCTGGAGCCTGTGCTCCGCAGCAAGAGAGGCCGCGATAGTGAGAGGCCCGCGCACTGCGATGAAGAGTGGCCCCCACTTGCCACAACTGGAGAAAGCCCTCGCACAGAAACGAAGACCCAACACAGCCATAAATAAATAAAAATAAATTTAAAAATAAAATATAAAATAAAATACAGGGAAATCGGCATCCATCCAGGAAACAGGTTGTAGCAAAGGGGGGTCAGGAACATAAGCCCAGTATAAATCATCAGCTTGAACAGAAGAGGTAGAAAGAACAGCCAACATAGCCAAAACCATTGTCATAGGGGTAAAAGGAGTCCTTTGAGCAGTCACTAATTCCTGAGCTTGAGCCACCAATTTCTTCAATTGACCCCAAGTCGGAGGATCACTTTGCCGAGTCCTTCGTGCTGGACGCTTCCTTTTCCGACCTCTTCTCTTGGAATCCATCCCTGGAACAGTCTTCGCATTCAGCGAGAGGCGCCGCATCTTCCGAACCAGCTGCGGGGTCTTTCTTGTCATCTATCTGTCTAACAAGACGTTCAGGAAGCCACCGAGGGGAGTCAGCACTTCTAGGAAAAACACAAACATGACCTCGACCCCAGATTAAAACTGGATCAGGTCCGTTCCATATATTTGTCAGAGGGTCCTTCCACAGCACCTGTGCCGGAGCTCCTTGAGCTGTGGAAGCGGCCGTCAGACGTTCAAAAGCTGTGTTACCTGCTCGATCAACTGTCAAAAAATTTAAAATAAACAAGGCATGATTTAATAAGGCATGGGGTGTCTTAGTATATTCCCCCTTTTGTATTTTAGAAAGAGTGAGCTTCAGAGCTTGATTTGCACGTTCAACAATGCCCTGTCCTTGAGGATTATAAGGAATACCAGTAAGGTGAGTGATGTTAAAAGTAGCACAGAAAGAAGCAAAAGAGGTACTAGTGTATCCAGGGGCATTATCCGTTTTAAGTATTTGGGGAATTCCCATGAAGGCGAAACAATGAAATAAGTGGGTAATAACGTGCTTTGTGGCTTCTCCAGTCTGGGCAGTAGCACAAAGGAAGCCAGAATAAGTGTCAATAGTCCCATGAACAAACTGAAGCTTTCCAAAGGAAGAAACATGAGTAACATCCATTTGCCATATATGAGCAGGGCGAAGACCGCGAGGATTGACTCTGCAATGAGGAACTGGGAGATGTGGAGCACATTGGGAACATTGTTTAACAATTTGTCTAGCAGCCTCTCGAGAAATAGCAAATTGTTTTTGTAACGTGGCTGAAGATTGATGATGTAAAGAATGAGAATTTTGAGCGTGTTGCACAGCAGCAGGCTGGGTCACAACACCTGCTAAAGATTTAGTGAGAGAATCAGCCAAAGTGTTACCAAGAGTCAATGGTCCAGGCAGGGAAGAATGTGCTCTGATATGAAGCACCGTGACGGGACCTTGATGTGTGCGAATTAAATGCTGTAAAGTCATAAAGGTATGAAACAACTGAGCATCATTAGTATGGCCAAGTGTGGCAGTTTCCAAAGCTACTAGGACCTCAACTAAATAACGACTATCAGAATATAGATTAAAAGATACCGTGGAAAATTTTTGAAAGGCCATAATAATGGCATGTAATTCAACTCGCTGAGCAGAGCGCAGGTTAGTGTGTTCTGTAATTTGGATGCCAGTATCTGTGATTATAGCTGCAATGCCATTAGATGATCCATCTGTCAAAACAGTAAAGGCATTTGGTAGAGGGAAACGTTGAATAATTGTGGGGAAAATGTAAGGAGTAGTGAGACTAAATTGTATTATTTTATCAGCAGGCTAATGGTTGTCTATAGGGCCAGAATAACCACAAAAGGCTAGTCCCCATAGATCGCTGTGTTGTAAGAACCAAGTGAAGCGTTCTGAATTATAAGGCAAAATTATGTGCGTAGGGTCATAGCCAAAAAGTTGCATACATCGAGTTCTTCCCATCTGTACTAAAGAAGCAATCAATTCATAATAAGGAGGAATAACTTTGGAAGGAGTTACCTTCATATGAAGCCATTCAAGAATCCCCACAGGTTGCCACAAAACTCCCGTAGGAACATGTGGAGTAGGACAAATGATTAATTTTACAGGCAAATCTAAATGTACACGAGTTAATTGAGCTTGCTGTATAGCAGCACTGACCAATTGTAAGGCCTTGGCTCCCTGAGAAGTCAGTGTACACGGAGATAAAGGGTTAGAATCGCCTTTTAAAATATCAAACAAAGGTTGTAACTGGGCAGTAGTTAATTTTAAAGAAGGTCTCAGCCAATTAATGTCTCCTAAGAGTTTTTGAAAATCATTTAACGTATGTAACTGGTCAGTACGTATCTCAATTTTCTGTGGAATAATTTTCGTGGCATTGATAAATTTTCCCAGATAAGCAAAAGGGGATGTTTTTTGAATCTTATCATCTGCTATTACTAGGCCAAAACTTTGAAGTGATCTTTGTAGTTGTTCAAAAGCATGTTGTAACATAGTAACATTAGAATGAGCTAATAATATATCATCCATATAATGAATTAAATATAAGGCAGGAAACTGAAGACGGACAGGTTGCAATGCCTGAGCAACACATTTCTGACATAGGGTAGGACTATTAGCCATACCTTGAGGTAATACCTTCCACTGATATCGTTTCATAGGCTCTCGAAAGTTAACAGCAGGCACACTAAATGCAAAACGCTTTTTATCTTCAGGACGTAAGGGAATAGTAAAAAAAACAATCCTTTAAATCTATAACAATAATATGAAAAGTATAAGGAATGGCCGAAGGAGAAGGAAGACCTGGTTGTAATGCTCCCATAATTAACATAGTTTGATTGACGGCCCTTAAATCTTGTAATAGTCGATATTTTCCTGACTGTTTTTGTATAACGAATATTGAAGTGTTCCAAGGACTAATAGAAGGTTCTAAATGTCCTAATGATAATTGCTCATTGACCAATTGACGAGCAGCTAATAATTTCGCCTGAGTCAGGGGCCATTGGTCCACCCACACAGGTGAATCACTCAACCATGTTATGGGATCAGCAGTGAGTGGAGGAGACTCCAAGGCCCCTAAGAAAAACCCAGTCCCTGTCTATTAGTGAAAGTCCTTGGAACAACAGGTTCAGCAATTCCCTGTTGATTAATGCCTAAGCCTCCATTAGGAAGAAAACCTTGGTTTAATAACATATTAGTCACAGTAGAGTTAGGGCTACACAATAACACTCCCATATCTTTAAGTATATCACGGCCCCATAAGTTAATGGGTAATCCAGGAATCATGTAAGGTTGAAAATAACCCATATGTCCTTCTGAATCCTGCCATTTTAACAATTGAGCACTTTGTAGAGGAGCCGTTGTTTGCCCTATTCCTTGTAGCTCCGAAATGGATGAATGAACAGGCCATTGTTTTGGCCAATGGATTTGTGTCATAACTGACACGTCAGCTCCAGTATCCAAGAGCCCCAAAAACCGTTTACCATTAATCATCAATTGCATCTGTGGGCGTTGCCTTCCTATTTTTTGAGCCCAATAAGCTGCATTAGAGGAGCCAAAAGCTTTAGTTCCCCTCTTCTGATGTTGTAATATGTTTCCCTCAGGCACATACGGAAACGGAATAAGTTGAGCAATCTTATCACCTGAGTTAATAGTAATAATTTTCTTCAATGTGTAAGCCATAATTTTAATTTCTCCCTCATAATCAGCATCTACAATTCCTGGCAGGATAGTTAATCCTTTCATAGAAACACTACTCCGGCCTAAAACAAGGCCAGCTGTCCCCGGAGGTAAAGGCCCAAAAACTCCTGTAGGTAAAGCTTGAGGCTCCATTCCAGGTGTTAATACATATCTGGAGGAGGCACTGAGGTCCAATCCTGCGCTATCAGGCGTGGCTCGGAACAGGGAGGAGATACCGGGCCGAGATTTTGCTTCATAAAACTCTTGGGTGTAGTCTGAGGAGGACAAATAGGCAGGTTTCCTAGACTCTTGGGGACACTCTGTGGAGGGCAGATGGTCATTGCCCCTACTGTTTGGCGGGGCCGGGGAGGGCCCCGCAAGAAGTTTTCCGACAGAGGAGTTCCATCTGTATGGGTCTGAGATCCACGTTCCTTAGCCCAATGTTTTCCTCTCTGACATCGAGGACACAAACCAGGTGCCCTGGGTCCTGTAGGCGCCTCCACCCCTAGGCCAGCCTTGGCACCGGGGGGAGCCCTACAGTCTTTGGCAAAATGACCAGGTCTGCCACATTTAAAACATGGACCCCTTTTTCTAGTAGGTTGGACTATGCCGGCTTTTGTAAGTGCGGCAGCAATAGCAGCTCCTTGTACATAAGCAGGTCCAATATCTGAGCAAAGGCGAATATAATCCTCTAGGGTTCCTTTGTTTCCCCCAAGGTCTAATAGCCGCTTGGCAAGCACTATTAGCATTTTCGACAGCCAATTGTTTCACTATAATAGTTCCAGTAGGGCCATCCACTCTCAAGCGCCCCACTGCCTGAAGCAGCAGAGCCACAAAATCTGCATAAGGTTCATCGGGCCCCTGTCTAATCTTCGAAATATCTTCTGTTTTTTGAGTGGAAGGCAATTTTCTCCGGGCTTGTAGAGCTAAATGATTAATTTGAGGACAGGCCATTGCTGGATAAGTGAGCTGATCTTGCAAAGATATATATTGTCCTTCTCCTACCAACATGTCATGACCAATAGGAATATTGTGAGCAGCGTTCTCTTCAGCGTGCTCAGCAGCCCTCTCATAAAAGTCTGATTTCCACATGAGATAATCCCCCCCCCATTTAAGCAGGCTCGTGCAATAGATTTCCAATCCGAGGGAGGTAAAGCCTCCCCGGCTATAGTATCAATCAGAGCTGTTGTAAAAGGGGCTGTAGCCCCGTATTGGGCACATGCTGCCTTTAGGTCTTTCAAAACTTTAAAAGGGATAGCCTGATGTTCCCTAATACCCTGCTGAGGATTATTAGGATCCGGTCTTTCAATAACTGGGCAGCAAAACAAAGGATCTTCTCCTCTCTGCATTGCCCCTTGAACAGCCCTCTGCAGCGGGCTCAAAGGGACAGCATCATGTGACTTACTCACATTCAATTTTTTAAGAGACTTTTCCACCAGAGCTAATAAAACATCATCATTAGGATATTTATTCTTTTCATATCGTGCAGCTTCCTCAGCAAGATCAAAAGGCACATCCTCATCTGAAAATGGAGGGCTGATTGCAACCTCCGCAAGTGGCGGAGCAGAAGAAATAGGCTTAATGTGTTTCCCTTCATAAAGGGGTTCCAAGCATTCCTTGATCAAATTCCATATACTAGAAGTCATAATCGGAACTTGAGCTGGGCCATTGGCCTTATAATGATTGCAAAGATCTTCCCCTACTTTCTCCCATATAGCGGCATCTATAGAACCTCCCTCAGGAAACCAAGGAGAAACCTCATAGACATGCTGTAAGAACTCAGAGATCTGTGAGGTAGATACTTTTGTGCCCCGTGCCTTTAACATAGACAACAGCACTTGGGCGAACAACTCACGCTCCTTTAGAGCCTTTTTGTCCCATCTTATTTTACTTCTGACTCTATCTGCCTTATGCTTCCTGTTTCACTTATTATATTCGTGGCGGCCACTTACTCTTCTATATTCTGCATAAGGATCCGCTTACCTCTTTTTCTGTACTTCCTCAGCCGTCAGGTCCCTGTGCGGGCGCCACTTGCGATGGTCCAGCCACTGCAGAGGGTCTTCCAGGTCCCGACGGAGAGGGGCAAGGGACTGAATAGCACCGCGAGTATGGGATCAGAAGGACCAAGACAACTGATGGTTGCAAGGCACTTTATTTAGAATCTACTGAATCTTATATAGACAGAAGAGGAACCCATTATCAGACAATGAACCCATAAAATTGCTTATCGTCTCAGTTCAATCACCACCACGGATGTCAGCAAGTTTACAACGATCATTCCTGAACAATGACTTCCCTTAACCAGGCACGCACAGCCCCCAGCCATAAGGAACAACCAGGACTCTCAGTTGCCTGAGGTCTCCTGGCTTGAGATAGCTTCGCTAATCTCTTTTACATCCCTCAGGCCTGGAACAAAGAGTGCACTCCAAGTCAAGGGGGCAAAGCCCTTAAGTGACTTTGCTTTTTGTGAGAGACATTCTGTCTCCACCAGGAGCTACCTCCGGCAAAGACTGCATGCCTCCCACACCCACTAACTCTAGGTGACCTTGAGTAAGTCACCACACCTCTTCTGCCCTCACCTATCAAAGGGGGTCAGACCATCCCTGATGCCCAAGAAGGGAGGCCTCAGACACAGAGCAATGAGATCCCATCTGAAAAGCACTCTGAGTTCATGACAAAAAGAATTCACCAGGGGAGTCCAAGACAATTTTTTAATGAGAAAATTATCTAATGCATAGAAATTATAACAGTTAATACCTTTTTGCTTTATAATTCTTATCTTTTCATTTTTCTTAAATAAATACCCCCATGTGTGTGGGAAAATGCCCACTGATACATAGTTTCCGCTAAAAGAGATAGGGCCCTAACTTAACATCACTGTCCATGGGCTGACACAGCTCAGCAAATGTCTCTTTCATCTTCCTAGGTGTACCATTTAGAAGTGAGGGCTCTGAAGACAGATAGGTCCAAACCCTATTTCTGCCACTTACAAACTGTGTGAGTTTGAATACTTTTACTTCACTTTACAGTCACTTAAATTGTCTCATCTGCAAAATGCAGTTCTACAATACAGTACTGACCATAGAAGAAAAAAGGTTAGAAGAAAAATCTTGCCTAGTGTTTTGGTTTTTACAAGGATGAATGGTCAGGAATCACATCATTTAAAAAACTCTACTATATAAGATATTGATGAAGAAAATTGAAGATAATACAAATAAATGGAAAGATATTCCATGTTCCTGGATTGAAAGAAAATTGTTAAAATGTCCATACTACCCAAGGCAATCTACAGATTCAATGCAGTCCCTATCAAAATACTGTGGCATTTTTCACAGACCTAAAACAAATAATTTTAAAATTTGTATGGAAACACAAAAGACACTGAATAGCCAAAACAATCTTGAGAAAGAAGAATGGAGCTAGAGGAATCACACTTCCTGACTTCAGACTATACCACAAAGCTACAGTAAATGAAAACAGTATGGTACTGGCACAAATACAGACACAAAGATCAACGAAACAGAATAGAGAGCCCAGATATAAACCCACTCACCTATGGTCAATAACCTATGACAAAGGAGGCAAGAATATACAATGGAGAAAAGACAGCCACATGAGACAGAAGAACAGGGATAACACCATGTGACGATGTAGGCAGAGGTTGGAGTTACACAGAACCAAGCTAAGAAATGCAAAAATTGCCAGCAATCCACCAGAAGCTACAAAGAAGTGCAAATAGATTCCCCAACTGGTTTCAGAGGAAGCACGGCCCTGGTAATACCTTGATTTCAGGCTTCTTGCCTCCAGAACTGTGAGACAATACATTTCTATTGTTTACGCCACTCAGCTTGTGGTACTTTGTCATGGCAGCCTTAGGAAACTATCGCAGTCCCTCCCATATAAAACACTGAGTATTACTGAAAAGAAAGAATTGTTCCCTTTGTGACCCACTGAGAGGAGACACAGATATTTAAAGCCAAGTTGCAGATAAAATTGACACCAAAGATAGACATTAAAGGATTCAAAATTATATACATACTACTATATATACAAATAGATAACGAATAAGGACCTACCGTGTAGCACAGGGAACTCTACTCATTACTCTGTAATGGCCTATATGGGAAAAGAATCTAAAAAAGAGTGGGTATATGTATAATTGATTCAGTTTGCCGTACACCAGAAACTAACAAACACAACACTGTAAATCAACTATACTCCAGTAAAACTTTTTTTACAAAAGGATTCAAAATTGTAAGAACACCTTCTTGCAGGGACTTCCCTGGCAGTCCAGTGGTTAAGACTCCATGCTTCCACTGCAGGGGGCATGGGTTCAATCCTTGGTCAGGGAACTAAGATCCCGCATGCCACGTGACATGGCCAAAAGAAAAAGAAAAAGAAAAAAAAAAAAAAAAAGAACACCTGCTTGCAAATTCACAGCAGTGCCTTTCAAACTTGGATGATACCACAACCAACAGGAGAAATTGTTCCAACATGTAGACTCCTCCGAATGCACCTCCCTCTTTTGGATTCAGCAGACCTAGAGTGAGCCCAGGAATCTGCTATTTTAACAAGTACCCGCTGATGATTTTGATGAGGTAGTTCATGGACCACTTGGAAAAATCCCGACTTAAACATGGTGATGTTTGATTAACATTAATTTAATGCCTACCATGCAGAGTTCTATGATATCCACAGTGTGTCTGTTAATGTAATTACTGGAAAGTGCACTGGTTCTTCAACCCACCTACAACCACAGGTTGCTTTCCCACATGGGATCACACTTAAATCCACAATATTCCTGGGTGGTTGGGAGCATTGGGTACTGTTAGCCTGTTGTATAGATGAGGCATGGGAAAAGGTAGTGAGGTACCTGAAGCGTCCCAATGACGGGGCCCGATCTCTTCACTCTTGCTCCAGGAACCCGTCTAGCAGATTCAACATCACACTTGGTTCTTCTCTATCGGCTCTTGTTTCTGGGGCTCAGTGTCCACATCCTTCTCTGATGTTCCACTGCAGGGAAGAGTAAGGGGGAAAGACAGCACATGGAATAGAGAGGAAAGTGAAAGGAAGGGAAAGCACATGAAATACAGGGGGCAGGAGTGAGGATGTACTTGCCTGTCCCCGCTCAATTCACTGGAAGCTGTGCAGTGATGCTTTTCCTCTTCCCCAGCTCCATCACACAGCCCCCTCCACACACAGCAGTGACACTGAGGCTCTCACATCATGGACATGCGGGCTTATCCCTGCTGTGTTACATGTCTAAGTATTCTCTCTGGAGGTCATGCTATTATGGTAATGTCAGAGGCATCACACTAAACAGGATGAAGGAGGTAAAGTTGGAAAGGGAAGCTTAAATTTTTGAGGGACTACTAAATGCCACACAGTGTAGGTTGTTCTTTTCCGCCTTTTTCTCTCTAAATCCTCAAGGTAACGCTCTGAAGTGGACATCATTACCTCCTTTTTACAGGTTGGGATACACTAGGCTCAGAGAGCCCAGTACATGCTAAAGAATTCTAGAGAGGCATTAAATGGACACAGAAGCCAACTTGACGGGTCTAACACTGGCCAGTTCTGGGACAATTTAGCATCGAAATACGTAATTATAATGATAGATGGTAACTCTTTGAGGAAAATAGGAACCTGTGAGCCATACTCATAAAATAAATACATGAGTAAATAAATAAGTGATGGGGTGAAGAGAAACTCCACCGTACATTTGAATGTCTATTAATCTAGAAGGGATGACAGAATTATAAAAGCAACACTTAACAACTAACATAGTCATGATGGATTCAGGTAAGAATCAGGAATGTATTTTCAGTCTGTACCAAATCCTATAGCAGTCACTGAGTCACCATGGTAACCATGCTGACCAAGGAAAGCTGGGATAAAACAAACAGCAACCATCCTGATTTGTTTCCTAACATGTGCCCAGAACTGAGCAGGACTGACATAACACACAGTAATTAACCTCAAATATTCCTCACAGTAAATATTCCTCACAGCTTCACCAATATACACACACATACTCACAAACACACACGCGCACATACATGTGTACCCACATTCATAATGCTCTCTCCCACTTTTTCTTACCACCCAACAACCCAAGAATTCATCGAGATGGATTTGCTTGAGGATAAAGAAGAAAACTCCACAATTCAATTCTAACCACACAGTAAAGTTGAAAGCTACTAAACTATTTCATTTTAGTGACTGATTTTCTGGAGATGACCTGTAGAATTTTCTCTCAGACATTTTCCTCCCTAGTTTAAATACATTGTCAGTAACATCCAACAGCTGATATGGAAATATAGGCATTAATATTGTGGTTGTCAATTTTACGTGTCTAATTGACCAGGGTCACAGTCTCCGGATTTTGATCACACATTATTCTGGATGTTTTTGTGAGAGTGTTTTGGGATGAGATGTTACTTGTTTTTTAATTGTATGGGGTTATTTTTTTGTTTTTTTTTTCTGGCTGCGTGGCTTATGGGATCTTAATTCCCCAAACAGGGATTGAACCCGGGCCCCAGCAGTGAAAACACTGAGTCCTAACCACTGGACCACCAGGGAATTTCCGAGATGTTACATTTAAATATGTAGACTTTGAGTAAATCAGTTAGACCTCCATAATGTGGGTGGGCCTCATCTAATGAGCTGAAGGCCTGAATAGACCAAAGGGCTGATCTCCCCTAAGCAAGAGGGAATTCTGCCAGGAGACTGCCTTTGGACTTCACCTATAAGATCGACTCTTTGTGGCTGATCAGCAGACTGCCTTCAGATTCCAACTGTATGTAAGTCTTTCCTGAGTCTCCAGCCTGTTGGCCTTCCTCATCAGATTTTTGACGTGTCGAGCCTCCATAGTCTCATGAGTCAATTCTATAAAATAAATATCTATATATAAACATCCTATTGGTTCTGTTTCTCTGGCGAACCTTGACTAATACAGGTGTTAAGCATCAAGTATCTTTTCTGTCCTACAGTAAGCCTGTGCTTTCAGCCAAAAAGATTCCCCAGCAACAACTGGCTACTGAAAGTTCAGTGAAAATATATGGCTACTGAAAGTTCAGTGAAAATATAACACCTGGAAATTGTATAAAAAATACAATGGAGAAAAGACAGTCTGTTCAATAAGTGGTGCTGGAAAAACTGGACAGCTACATGTAAAAGAATATTCGAACATTCTCTAACACCATATACAAAAATCAACTCAAAATGGATTAAAGGCCTAAATGTAAGACTGGATACTATAAAATTCCTAGAGGAAAACATAGGTAGAACACTCTTTGACATAAATCGCAGCAATAGGTTTTTGGATCTGTCTCTTAAAGCAATGGAAAGAAAAGCAAAAATAAACAAGTGGAATCTAATAAACTTAAAAGCTTTTGCACAGCAAAGGAAACCACAAACAAGACAAAAAGAACCTATGGACTAGGAGAAAATATTTGCAAATGATGCGACCAACAAGGGATAATTTCCAAAATATACAAGCAGTTCATGCAGCTCAATATCAAAAAACCAAACAACCCAATCAAAAAATGGGCAGAAGATCTAAATAGACATTTCTCCAAAGAAGATATACAGATTGCCAACAAACACATGAAAGGATGCTCAACATCACTAATCATTAGAGAAATGCAAATCAAAACTACAATGAGGGGGCTTCCCTGGTGGCGCAGTGGTTGAGAATCTGCCTGCTAATGCAGGGGACACGGGTTCGAGCCCTGGTCTGGGAAGATCCCACATGTCGCAGAGCAGCTGGGCCCGTGAGCCACAATTACTGAGCCTGTGCGTCTGGAGCCTGTGCTCCGCAACAAGAGAGGCCGCGATAGTGAGAGGCCCGCGCACCGCGATGAAGAGTGGCCCCCGCTTGCCACAACTAGAGAAAGCCCTCGCACAGAAACGAAGACCCAACACAGCCATAAATAAATAAATAATTTTTAAAAAAGTCCTCCCCTCTTTCACTAGTGTCTTAAAAAAAAAAAAAAAACTACAATGAGGTATCACCTCACACTGGTCAGAATGGCCATCATCAAAAAATCTACAAACAATAAATGCTGGAGAGGCTGTGGAGAAAAGGGAACCCTCTTGCACTGTGGGTGGGAATGTAAATTGATACAGCCACTATGGAGAACAGTAAGGAGGTTCCTTAAAAAACTAAAAATAGAAGTACCATACAACCCAGCAATCCCACTACTGGGCATATACCCTGAGAAAACCATAATTCAAAAAGAGTCATGTACCACAATGTTCACTGCAGCTCTATTTACAATAGCCAGGACATGGAAACAACCTAGTATGCTTTTCAAAAAAAGAAATTGACAGGTTTATTCTAAATGTCATGTGGAAACGCAAAGGACCTAGACTACGAAAACAACTCTGAAAAGAAGAACAACATTGGAGGATAAGCACTATCTTATTTCAAGACTCATTTTATTTATTATTTATTTTTTGTGCAAGTACTTTTTGTTTAATTTTTATTTTATATTGGAGTATAGTTGATTTACGATGTTGTGTTAGTTTCAGGTGGATAGCAGAGTGATTCAGTTATACATATATATATATCCATTCTTTTTCAGATTCTCTTCCCATATAGGTTATTACAGAATATTGAGTAGAGTTCCCTGTGCTATACAGTAGATCCTTGTTGATTACCTATTTTATATATAGTAGTGTGTATGTTTTTTCTTCTTCATTATAACTTTATTTTTTAGTTAGTAGTGTGTATGTTAATCCCTAATTCCTAATTTACCAACACCCCCACCTTTCCCCTTTGGTAACTGTTTGTTTTTGAAGTCTGTGAGTAAAGAGTCATTTTAAATCTACAGTAATCAAGACTCAGTGTAGTATTGGGATGAAGGTAGAAATGTATATCAAATGTATATCAAAGAGTCTAGAAATAGGTCCACACATATATAGGCAACTTATTTTTGACAAATCTACAAAGGCAGTTCAGTGGAGAAATGATATCTTTTCAACAAGTGGTATTGGGACAAGTGGGTCTCCATATGCATACAAAAGTAAACTGTATCCATATAATGTACCAGATACAAAAGTCCACTCAAAATGAATCACAGACCTAAATATTAAACCTAGACTATGAAACTTCCAGAAGAAAACACAGGATAAAATTCTTGTGACTCTAGCTTAGGAGAAGATTTCTTAGTTATAACATCAAAAGCAAAATCAAAAACATAAATGAACAAATTGATACACCAGACTTCCTCAAAATTAAACACTTCTATTCTCCCAAAAACACAGTTGAGGGAATTAAAAGACAAGCCATTGACTGGGAGAAAATATTTGCAAATCAGCTATCTGATAAAGGATTTGTATCCAGAATTTAAAAGACTCACAAGGGTCAGTAAGATAAAACAGACATGGCAATAAATAAGTAGGCAAACAATTTGAACAGATCACCAAAGAAGATATACAAATGCCAAATAAGCACATGAAAAGTTGCTCAACGTCATTAACCATAAGGTAAATGTAATCCCACTACACCCCTCTGAGAAGGGCCAAAATTAAAAGGGCTGACCATTCCAAGTCTTGGCAAGGTTTTGGAGGGTGGAACGCTCATACACTGCTGGTGGCAGCGAAAAATGGTGAGAACACTTTGGAAAACAGTTTAGCAGTTTCATATATGTTAATCTTACAACTACCATGCAACCCAGCCATTGCAGTCCTAAGTATTCACCCAAGAGAAAGAAAGCGTATATCCAAGCAAAGGCCTAACACGTAAATATTCGTAGCGGCTTTTTTTTACAAGAGCCTCAAATTGGAAACAAATATCCTTTACCAGGTGCATGGATAAAACAAAGTGTGGTATATCCATTTGATAAAATAGTAGTCAACAATAAAACAGAAGGAACTAGTCATACATGCAACAAATGGGTAAATGTAGAAATGATTAGGTTGAAGAAAACAAGACAAAAGAGAATATAGTATGATTCTATGCACATAAAATTATAGGAAAGGAAAACTAATCTACAGTGACAGAAGATCACTGGTTGCCTGGGAAAGGGGTAGGGTGACATGGAGAAGGAGGCACAAGGGGGCATTACAGAGGGGCACAAAGGAGCTTTTTGTTCATTATCTTGACGGTATGTTCATTATCTTGATGGTAGTATTGGATTCACAGGCGCATACATGTATCAAAACTTATTAGAGCACACAGTTCAAGTATGCACTGTATTGTATGTTAACAAACCTCAAGAAAGAGTTTGAAATATATATATATATTCGTAATTCTTCAATGCAGTTAATCATTTGAAAGATTCCCAAGATTATGCCTTTGTAACACTGACAGATCCACATGGTCTTGTCAAATTGGTCCATACTACATATACCCAAAATAGAAATAATCACTTGCAAAGAAATATATCCAAATATTTAGAGAAAGTTGATTTCTATTTCCATCTGAAGTACATGAATAAAAATATTATATCCTAGAGAAATAATCATAATGATGTTAAGAGTAAGTGGTTTTTTAAGGGAACATGGCTGAGTACCACTATTATAGGGTAAACTCTAGGGTAAAAAACATTTTTTTAAATATTAAGATATTTAAAATATTAAGATCTAGTAACTGACATTTTTACCTAACACTTGGAAACTTGGAAACTAGCTCTTTAAAATTACCTTATATAATGGAAAAGAAAATGTGGTCACCAGGGAAGAACTACATTACAATGCCAGATTGCTAAAAGAATAACCAACTGCATATTTGCATCCTCATCTGAAAGATACACGGGAATCACTGATTATTATTTATACAGTGAGAACAAATTAGGTATATTTATTGCAAATGCATGTTAAAGCCCAGTTTCCTTCTCCAACTGGACTAGTCATTGCTTTTTGGCAAAAAAAGTCTTCTTTAAGATGGGCCTCAAGGGCTACTACAAAGCATGTAGCTGCTGATGGAATGACATTCCACCTGCTAAACCTCTTCTTCCACGATGAGATCAAAGTAGCTTGTCTACTTTTCGGTTAGTTTATGAACCTCAAGGAGCTATTCCACAACATGCTTTTGTTCAGATCAATGAACTCACTTGAGTCAGGTGTCATCTCCAGCTGAAGACGCAAAGTGTTGTGGTCTCCTGGAATCTGCTGCCCTTGAACCTGGAGTAGAAGCTCCAGCAGCCATCAGGACACAGATCCTTAGAAGCTGCCTCCTTCAGACACCTGATATGAGCAAGGCCATTGGCATGAGGAGCTGCACAGGGAGAGACAGATCCAGCAATTACCATGCTTTACTGGTGTTAACTGTGGGCCCCGCACCATGCTAGGCAATGGGTTAGTGACAATGACACTGAAACAACTGGATAGAGCTGCGAACGAGGAAAAGGTACAATGAGCTTCCCACCAGGGCCTTTTTCTTCTCCTTTCCTCATATGTCCCCTAAGAACAAAGTGGGAAATGGAATAAGAAGTGGCCTGAATTCATACAAACATTCATGATCCCGGAATAACCACAGGGCCTTCGGCTTATTCATGTGTTATCACTGAATGTTCACAGTGACACTGTGGGGAAAGCGTTCTTATCCCCATTTTACAGAGGGGAAAGCTGAGGCTCAGAGAGAGTCGTTACCTGTCTCACCTCCCACGCACCTGCCTTTAGAAGGAAAGTGGCTCGGGGACACCCCTGGAGCAGGACACCGCACCCACTGGGGCCGGGCAGGACCCCAATGGCTTTGCCTACGAGACAGCCCGGGCACCGAGCCCCCAAAGCGGGAAAGAAGTGACCTGGATGTGGATCCCTTTGTCTCCCCACACTGCAGGGTGGTCCAGCCCCCGTCGCGGGTACCCACTCTCCCAACTCAGTTCCAAACACCTAAAGGAGAAACCTGCTCTCCTTGCCAGGCCGCTTCTGTCTCCATTAAAAAGTCGTCAAGGTCGCCTTATTGACGTCACGTTTCTATAGTATATAGTAACCGCCTGGCTCAGGCAGGTCCTCCACCACCTTAAATACCTCCCCACCCTCCTCCACCCCCTTGTCTTTAGCTTAAAGCAAAACACCGTAGCTCTTCAGGCTGCCACTTGGAAAACATACTAATTTGAAGCACTAGACTGGGACCCTGGCAACTGGCAAAAAAATCTGTCCAGTTTCGTGGGACAAAACATGTGCTTGTCGTCAGGAATTGTGTTTGCTTTAAAGAGACAGTAGGGGTGTATTATCAGAACACAGAGACCCAGGGAAGTATGTAGGGTTCCTGCAGATGAGTTAGCCCTCCCTCTGAGGGTGAACGTGTACTATCACAGCCCATGCTAAGCAGTTAGCCATCTGTGGCAGAGAACTAAGAACTCTCTATAATCATGTAACCCAATGATCTTGATACATATGCAAAAATGTCATTTGCAAATCTCAGAGTTATTCCAGGGAGGCAGGCCTAAAACATCATAGTCACTTAATAGGCAGAAACCTGGGTCAATTGAACGATACATTGTTTTTTCCTGGGGAATTCCTCGCCTCCATGCCCAATATTTTCTTCCACGTGGAGGGACAGCCACGGCCAAACCCATGTAACCGCTCTATACACTCACTCCTCTATCTAGGGAATCACTTAGCTGATTAGTGAGGTTGGTTGAACAAACAGGTTGCACAGCCCAGGCCCTCTCCCTTCAAAGTTCTTGAACCAACCTGCCCTTATGGAGCACATGTTTACTCTGCCCTCAGGAGTGGGTCTACAAATAGATCCACAGCTCCTTTCCCTTTTCTGTGTCTCGCCGGGTCCCAAACTATTCCTATGGTCTTGCTCTAAAATGACTGAGTCTTTAAGGGGCCTTGAAAATACACCCCTTCTCCATATCTTGACTCTAAACCAACTAAGAAATATGAAAAATAAGGTGAAAATACATCAGCGTTATTCCTTATAAAGGTGATACTGTAGAATGTGGCTCAGATTTCCACAAGGGTAGTGGTCTTCGTATTAACGAACCCCAGAACTGCACAGACGCATCCACCCAGCAGTGCTGCACTGGGACAGTCAGAAAGGACCAGGACTGCAATGCATATGTCTCTGAGGTCTGGTGAAGGCATCCTATGTGTACTCAAGAAGAGTGGCTTCCTTGCAAGGCTATCCTTGTAGCAGGAGAAAGTGTTTCAGGACACCGTCTTTGAGAAACCCTTCGCGAAATGAGTAAACAGCCCTTGTTCTGACAACGTACTCACCAAGGCACCTTCTGAGGCTACGGCTTTCCATGTGCCTCAGGGAGCAGTTTGTAGCAATACCTCTCCATCCCTTCACAAGCGTGACTGCAGTGGAGCCTCGTCTGTGGAAAGGAATTCAGGAATAAATTTCTAAAATTCCAAGAGTATGATGAAAATCGTACATCGTGAAAATGTATCTTGGGAATCCCAGAAGGAACTGAGGAAATTTCAAAATCTATACCCACATATAAACCCACACGGAGACTATAGCCAAAATTATCACGACGTCCTATCGAACCTTCAAAGAGCAGCAAGTCCCTATCTTATCCAAAGATTACAGACTACAGAAAAAGAGAGTTCACCAAAACTACATGGTTCAGATATCCATTTCTGTTTAACAAACACCACCAAAACAATAGCCATTTTTTAATTTCTCGGGATAATGTGGGTTGACTGGGTTCAGCTGGATAGTTTTCTGCTCCATGTGGTGTCTCACCTGGGGCTGCCATCAGCTGGAGGCTCCGTTAGGCTGGTACATCTGAGAGAGCTCACTCACAGGGATGAGCATGGGTTCTGGCTTCTGCTAGGGGCTCAGCTGCGGTTGTTGACTGGAGCACCTTGGTTCCCCTCCAGACCCCTCCATGTGTAGGGTTACCAGGTTATATTTAAACCATTTACACTTGAATTTAAAATAAACAAAAAATCCTTTTTTGTGTAAATTTGTCACATGCAATATTACTTTGTTCATCTGAAATTCAAGTTCAGCTGGGCATCCAGTATGTTTTATTTGCTAAATCTGGCAACCCTAGGGGAGGAGCCTGTGAATTTATAACATCAAGGACAGACCTTCTGAGGTGACTCTTCCACTGGGACTGGTCTGGAAGAAAGAAGAGATCATATTTAGCAATAAAGACAAAAGCTGTTCACAACTGATGCTGGTGGAATGAAGGGGAAATGGACACTGCCACACACTACGGGTGCCAAATGGGCATATCTGTTTTTTAAGGCCCATATTATCATGGCTGAATGACTTGGATGGCTTTTGATACAGAAGCCCTCTTTCCACCACCAAGGGAAATTCATATGAGGGTTTAGAAAAAGATCCCCAAGGTGATTCTGACCTGCAATCTGGTGAAGGGGCCCCCAACTGAAGGGGCGGGTGAGGACCACATGAGCTCTCTGATTGACGGAGGAAAGGGCTACTATTTATGAAGCAGGTTGTTTAGAGGGGCCCAGATCTAGGTTCTTCATGTTAGTGACTGGATTTAATCTCACAACAGCCCCACTAGTGATGTATCACTATCCTCTCTTCATGGATGTGTGTGACTACAAAGCAAGTGCTCTTGAGCACAGAGACAAATGGCAAAGAGGTTGTTCCCCACGCCAACAGCCAGAGCCAGGGGTGGGACCTGGCAGCCTGGTCCCCTTTAGTTGCTGGTGGCAGATCTTTAGCAAAGGTATCAGGACATGTACTGCTGAGGTGGTTAATCTCTGTTCTCCCTGTGTTAACCCTCCCAGCAGCAGGAAGCCAAGCCTGGTGTTCCTTCCCCCTGCCGCATGGGAAGTTTGTGACCAGGCTGGAAGCAGAAGCTGTCCGAAGCCAGTGTTTCTTCTGTCCTTTGTGAAAACTTATGGAAATGATTAGGCTGCTTGTACCTGCTAGGGAGGAAAGGGCATCTGAGGACACAGAGAGGAAAGTGAAATTTCTCCCAGAGAGGGATGAGGGTGGCTCCATGGATGGTCTATCAAGGCTGGGCATCTAATCATGACAGATTTTCTAGTGTGGATCGAGGGATGTATGGAGCAGGAATGGGATTCCAGCTTTTGCCCTCATCACAATATACCATGCATTCTCAACAGATGACATCACCCCCAAGAGGTCAAAGATTGGTTCTTGAGGTTAGGGTTTTCATAGATATTACAGCGGTCTGTGAGCTTCCAAAGGACCACCGTACATAAACAGATAAACTACATCTGGAGTATTAACAATTTCACATTCCGCTGGGGAGTGGGGTTGGGGGTAATTAGGCAAAAAATGTCTGAAAGGGCTCCTGGAGGGTGATAATGAAAGAAGACTGACAAACGCTTCATATACACAGTGACCTCTTATGCAGATGTTGGTGTTGGTGATGATGATTGATGATGATGAGAATTAAGTATGGGGATTATGTGAATGACTGCTTTCTAAGATGGTGGGTAGAAAGGGATCAGTCAGAACAGACGTCTCCTCTGAGAAAGATGATATGGAGGGTAGGAAATGAATGTAAACAAATGGTACTCTAAATTGTATCTCCTTTACTCTTAACACTTACTCAGTTACCTATTTAATCCTATAATTTAAACATTTCTTTTAATTTATGTATTTATTTATTTAATTTTTGGCTGTATTGGGTCTTCGTTGCTGCGCGTGGGCTTTCTCTAGTTGCAGAGAGTGGGGGCTACTCTTCGTTGCGGTGTGTAGGCTTCTCATTGCAGTGGCTTCTCTTATTGTGGGGCACTGGCTCTAAGCATGTGGGCTTCAGTAGTTGTGGCATGCAGGCTCAGTAGTTGTGGCTCATGGGCTCTAGAGTGCAGGCTCAGTAGTTGTGGCTCATGGGCTTAGCTGCTCCAAGGCATGTGGGATCTTCCTGGGCCAGGGCTCGAACCCATGTCCACTGCACTATCAGGCGGATTCCTAACCACTGCACCACCAGGGAAGTCCCTATTTAATCCTATAATTTAGATAAGGGTAAGAAGTCAGGAGAGGTGAAGTAAATCAGGGGAACTGCTATGGGTACCCCCTCAGTACGTGAGCTTGAAATTACTCTAAAGCTTTTCCCGTTGTATCCTGAAGCCACCAGGGCTCTAAATGCTCTAATTTCTCTGGACACTGGCATTCAATGCTGTCCAAGGTATTGCTTAATTTATTAATAATGACCTATATTACTTTTTTTTTTTTTTACTGAAGTATAGTTGATTTCCAATGTTGTATTAATTTCTGGCGTACAGCAAAGTGATTCAGTTATAGCTATATATACATATATTCTTTTTCATGTTCTTTTCCATTATAGTTTATTACAGGATATTGAATACCGTTCCCTGTGCTATACAGTAGGCTCTTGTTGTTTATTTTACATATGGTAGTGTGTATATGTTAATCCCAAACTCCTAATTTATCACTCCCTCCCCCGCTTCCCCTTTGGTTACCATAAGTTTGTTTTCTATATCTGTGAGTCTGTTTCTGTTTTGTAAATAAGTTCATTTGTATCATATTTCAGATTCCACATGTAAGTGATATCATATGGCATTTGTCTTTCTCTTTCTGACTTCACGTAGTATGATAATCTCTAGGTCCATCCATGTTGCTGCAAATGGCATTATTTCATTCTTTTTTGTGGCTGAGTAGTATTCCATTGTATATACATACCACCTCTTCTTTATCCACTCATCTGTCGATGGACATTTAGATTGTTTCCATGTCTTGGCTATTGTAAAGAATGTTGTTATGAACAGTGGGGTGCATGTATCTTGAATTAGAGTTTCCTCTGGGTATATGCTCAGAGAGTGGGATTGCTAGATCATACGGCAACTCTATTTTTAGTTTTTTAAGGAACCTCTGTACTGTTTTTCATAGTGGCTGTACCAATTTACATTTCCACCAATTTAGAATTCATGGAGATCTAGGGAGAAAGTGAATATGAAGATGCAGCTGAATGGGTTTCCAAAATCATGGTAAATAGTGGAAAATCACAGCAAAATATAACATTAACAGATGGAGTTTTCAATAAAGTAGCTATAGTAGGTATCTATGTAGATTTCAGTGTAGTTATAATACATAAGGCAAATGTAATGTAAAGGGGGGAGGGTAAGGGGATCCATTAAGGTGAGGTTTCTACATATCAACTGAAGTGGTAACATAATGATTCTGAGTACTGATTCTGAATAGACTGTGGAAAGTTAAGTAGGGAGTTTGTAATCCACAGAGCAACCACAAAAATATTATACAAAGAGATATATTCAAATTCAGAATAGAAAATTAAAATGAAATACTAAAAGGCATTCAGATAAGCCAAAGAAAGGGGAAACAGGGTAACGAAAAACAGAGAGGACAAAGAAAACATGCAAAATAAAGTGGTAGATCGAAATAGAAACATATCAATAATTAATTGTCAATGGTCTAAATACATAACTAAATGACTTAGATCGTCAGAATGGATTTATAAAACAACAAAAACCAAAAATGGCCCAACTCTATGTTGTCTACAAGAAACTCCCTTCAAATATAATGATATAGGTAGCTTAAGAGTAAAACAATGAATAAAAATACACCATGCAAACACTGATCAGAAGAAAGCAGGAGAATCTATAGATTCTTTACATTATCAGACAATGTCGACTTGAAAGCAAACACAGTTACCAGGGATAAATAGAGTCAGTCAATTCACCCGGAAGATACAGCAATTTTAAATATGTATTATATCTAACAACGGAGTCTTAAAATACAAGAGGCAAAACTGACAGAACTGAAAGGGGAGTAGACAAATCCACAATTATAATTTGGGTCTTCAATACTCCTCTCTCAGTAATAGAATTAGTAGACAAAAAATTAGCAAGGTTATAGATGAACTGAACACCACCATCAACCAACTAGATCTAACTGACACTTACAGAACAGTCCACCCAAAAACAGCAGAATACACACTCTTTTCAAAGGCACATGGAACATTCAGCAAGATAGACTATATCCTGAGTCATAAAACAAACCTTAACAGCTTAAAAAAATTGAAACCAAACAGAATGTGTTATCTGACAATAATGGAATAAAATTCTAGAAATTAATAATAGAAAGATAACAGGAAAATCTCTGAGAACTTGGAAACTGAGCAACACATATCAAGTTAATTCATGGGTCAAAGAGGAAGTCTCAAGGGAAATCAAAAATACGTAGAACAGAAATCAACTATACTTCAATTAAAAATACATAGAACAGAATTAAAATGAAAATAAAAGTGAAAACCTACAGCTATCAAAATTTGGGAGTCAGAAAACAAATAGGTCGTTGTCAGGGTTGAGGTGGGGAGAATGGGTTGACTACAAAAAGGCACAGGAGAATTTTTTGGCATAATGGAACTCGTATATCCTGATTGTGGTGCGGTTATACAACTGTATACAAGTGTACATATACAAGTGTATGTACTTTTCAAGACATAGAACTGGACACTGAAAGGAGTGAATTTTATTTTCTCTAAATCATACCTTAATGAAAACAATTTAAAAAGCACACATCTTGTTAAGTGAAGAACATAGGTAGCAGATCAGTGTTATTCTGTGATTCCAATTTCATATCTAACAAACAAATCAGTTAACGTGTAAACCATTGTATCTATTTACGTATGTGTATTTCAATATGCACAGAAAAATGCATGCCAAGTACAAATCAAACAATAGCAGTGGTTACCTTTGGGGAGTGGGATGCAGGAATATTGATTAGAAAAGAGACTTTCACTTTGTCCGGCTGTGAGGCATTTTAAACCACACATAAATTATTTATATTTATAACCCATTATGAAACAATATATGTGGGAGATATTCTGATAGACAGTGAGGGTACTGAGGAGAATAAAAATAATATTCATTATATATACTTAAAACACATTTGTCTAACTCTCCCTTCCACTAAAATTAATTCAGGAACGATAATTAACTCCATATGGTTTATGATCTAAAAATGCAAGAAATAAAATCAAGTTCAGTGGATACAGCTAAAAATTTAAATAAATGTGAACTATGTTCCTTCAGAATTATAGTTCATTAAGGGAAGATGTTATGCCCTTGGTGAATAATAATGGTATCTTTTAAGAACATCAAATGATCAGGAACTGTGACTGGGTATGATTATAATAGGGAAAATGTTATAGGGGAATATGGACCTCTTGTCATGAACAATTTCCAGGTAGGTTCTAACCGCTTTTTTTTGGTATCCTCTTCTTCCCAATGGCTGTCATTCTTTTAATGGTTGTGCCCTGCCTCCTTCCTTCCTGTCTCAGTTAGAACCTACTAGGCTAGGCCCTACTCCCTGATTTCAAAGCTTACTACAAAACTACAATAATCAAAACAGTGTGGGGAATTCCCTGGCAGTCCAGTGGTTAGGACTCCATGCTTCCACTGCCAAGGGCGTGGGTTCAATCTCTGGTCCGGGAACTAAGATCCTGTCTCAGTTAGAACCTACTAGGCTAGGCCCAAGATAGGCCCAGTTAGAACCTACTAGGCTAGGCCCAAGCCTCATTATATGCTCATTGTAATATATTAGCATACGCCAAATGACACAGCCACCTGCACCATGACAGTTCCCAGGCCATAAAAGGCCAAAAAGTGGGCAGTGGCCCAAGTCCTGGAATCCCCACCCCTTCTCCAAAATAGCTGGAATAATCCTCCTACTTATTAGCCTGTGAAATTACCCAGCCCATAAAAAACTAACCACTCCATATGTGGGGGCCCGTTCTCACCATCTGAGATGGCCCACACTCTGTCTGTGGAGTGTGTGTCTCTCTCAATAAATCTACTTCTTACCTATCACTTTTCCTCTCACTGAATTCCTTCTGCAGTGAGACATAAAGAACCTGAACTTCATTAAGTCCTGAGACCAGGTGTGCAGTTTTACCTGGGAGACTGTGGATTTGAGTACCTTCCTAAGCCAGAGATTGTGGGCTCAAGTCCCATCTGAGGTGCAAGTCAGGTGGGTTCGAGTCTCATCTGAGGTGAGATTAGGTTCAAGTCCCAATCTGAGGTGCACGGTTTCAAAAACTACGACGAGGTATCACCTCACACTAGTCAGAATGGCTATTATCAAAAAGTCTACAAATCATAAATGCTGGAAAGGGTGTGGAGAAAAGGGAACCCTCCTACACTGTTGGTGGGAATGTAAATTGGTGCACTATGGAAAACAGTATGGAAGTTCCTTAAAAAAATAAAAATAAAGTTACCATGTGATCCAGCAATCCCACTCCTTGGCATATAACTGGAGAAAACTCTAATGTGAAAAGGTACATGCACCCCAATGTTCATAGCAGCACTATTTACAATAGCCAAGACATGGAAGCAACCTAAATGTCCATTGACACGAATGGATAAAGATGTGGAATATATACAGTGGAATACTACTCAGCCATGAAAAAGAATAAAATAATGCCATTTACAGCAACATGGATGGACCTAGAGATCATCATACTAAGTGAAGTAAGTCAAAGAAAGACAAATACCATATGATATCACTTACATGTGGTATCTAAAATATGATACAAATGAACTTATTTACAAAACAAACAGACTCACAAACATAGAAAACACACTTATGGTTACCAAAGGGGAAAGGAGGGGGGAGGAGTAAACTAAGAGTTTGGGATTAGCAGACACAAACTACTATATATAGAACAGCTAAACAACAAGGTCCTACCATATAGCACAGGGAACTATATTCAATATCTTGTAATAACCTGTAATGAAAAAGAATATGAAAAAGATTATATATATATATATATATATATATAACTGAATCACTTTGCTGTACACCAGAAACGAATACAACGTTGTAAATCAACTATACTTCAATTAAAAAAAAGAAAAAGAAAACCTCCTTAATATCTCTTCTAATATGTCTGTTGAATTCTTATACATGTTCCTGCACTTAATTTGTTGTCATTACGGTACATAATGAATCTCTGGAAAATTTTGCCCTACATTCATGAGAAAATGAGAGTGAAAAAGGTAAATAACTTTATCTTACAGACCCTGTGAAAGGTTGACCTAGAAAAATAAAAGAACTCACTCTTTAGTAAAGTGGTGTAATGCAACATTATTGAACAAAACTCACTATTTCATTTTGAGCAAATTAGACCATAGATATATTAAAATGTAGTTGATAACATTTAGTTCTTTGTAAAAAAGATGTTTAAAAATTAGCAGGATGACACACTTTAAAAAATAAAGTCGATCAAAGTTTGTTAGAATACAGTTCTTATTAAGAAAACTGAGGTGGCTCTGAAAAGATCCTTTGGTTTGCGATGCTCAGGTGGTCCGGAGGCAGCTCATTTGCCAGTGATGTATCGAATTACTGCCTTGGTGGCGCTGGATATGGCGTGCTTGCCCCTCTTCCCAGGCAGCAGCAGGCGCACGGAGGTCTGCATGTCTCTGGAGGTGAGGGTGGAGCGCTTGCTGGAGCGGACCAGGCGCGCCGCCTCGCCGGCGATTCGCTCAAAGATGTCCTTCACGAACGAATCCATGACGTTCACGGCCTCCTGCGAGAGGCTCAGGCCCTCCTGGACCCGCTGCAGCACCCTTCCGAAATAGGTGGCAAAGCTGTCGAAGCCGTCAGAGAGGCGGCGGCGGCTGCAGCGGCGGCGGCGGCTGCAGCGGCGGCGGCGGCTGCAGCGGCGAAGGCGGCTGCAGCGGCGGCGGCGAAGGCGGCTGCAGCGGCGACGGCGGCTGCAGCGGCGCTTCGGCTTCTTCGGCTCGGCTTCCTTGGTGCCCGGGCTTTCTTCAGACGTCTCCTTGGTGCCCGGGCTTTCTTCAGACGCCTCAGACGAAGGCTCAAGCATGTCGGAATCGTCTTCCCCGCAGCTCAGAGGGAAGGACAGTGCGGCCGTCGAGGTCCCTTCGTCCGGTTTCTACTCCCTGCCTTCTATGACGTCACGGGCAATGCTCCCATCTGATTGGATAAAATGCACAGCAGGGAGGTCTGTCACTAAGGCACCCCATGTCACCTGTGATTGGATGGCCCCCTGCCTGGCCTCCAGTCAGCCAATCACAGTGGAAATCTGCTGACTTTAAACTTTCCGTGACCTCTACCAGAAAATCTTTGAACTATGCCCCATGTAGGCAAAGTTCACCTCAGCTGATTTATGCCTACTATTTATGCATGAGAACTCTGAAAAGATGTCACCCAAGTCACCTACACTGAAGAAAAATCAGTTTGAGCTTCCTGAGCGAGTCTGACCTCCCTAACTCAAGTCGTCGCCGCCATCAGAATGACTTTAGCCACTTGGCGGGCCATTTTACTCCCACATAGTATCTTGTCTTTCCATGGCTGAGCCTCCGTGGCTTGAGCCGGAAGTCTCTGACATGGTCTGCAGAGTGCTCCCCGAAATCATGGGACATAATTGACCATCTACTGCCTCCAATTATGATCAAAACCCCCGGTGAATTAGAAAAAATTGAAATCTCAAAGCCACATTGTCCAAATTTGGAACACAAACAGAAATGGGAATACTTTTAAAATTAGTAAAAATACTTAAACATTTCTCAAATATAAAATTTTCTTAACATTCCTTAGGTCCTCAAAATACCCCACATGCTTGAATTTCTGAACAAACGTAAGAGTTGTTGATTGAAAACAACGATTAATTCTCTAAGAAAACACCATAGGAGGAATGGAAGGAATAAATGGGAAGTTCTTTAAAATAAAAGCGTATTTCTTGCAAGAATACGTGACAATACAGACAAAGGCATTTCTTTAATGTGTTTCCTTACCAATAAGTTGCAGAATTGGAATCAAAAAAGGACTTAAGAAGAATTGAAAAAAGGGGGGGGGGGGAGGTTCATCAATGTGGTTTCATCCGAAATGGTCGAGATTCCAAAGCTGTGTCCATTTGCACTTTTAAAGAACTGCTATTTCTACTGCTCATGAAATGTTTCCAATTATGAAAGCGGAAAGCTCATCTTTATTACCAGAAAACGTAATATGGTGATAAAAGCAGTGAAGGAAGCTTGCCGTTCCTTATTTCTAAAGAATCCCATTTACCAATGAAAATACAAAAATCCCACTTGATGTGTTAGTAGTCAAATCCTTCCCTTACTTGTATACAAGGGACAAGAGACACATACAGTACAATCTCTGAATTCAAATCATTAACTTACTTACAGTGATTAAAAACAAGCTAGCAAGCAAACAACAGGGACGGAACCCCTCCAGTTTCCTCCACAATCTCCAAGTCTGAACCTCCCAAGAATGCTTTTATTTGTTTTTCCCCCGGCCACTTTCCCACACTGGGCCAAAGGCTGTGGCTCACAAGCTTCCAGTCCATCGCTGGCCGAACCAGTGAACAGGACGTGAGCTGCTCTCATTGGACACTCTTATCATCCAAGTGTTGCATAACTGCGGTATTTAGCTATGTCTTGTTTACTTGATTCTTCAAAGGAACTGTAATCATTATTGCAACTTTTGTGTACAGTCATTGTTTTACATTTACCTCTACTTGCTAATTTATTCTATTAACATTCCCACCTGCATCTCAGATCATCTGCTGTGATCTTTTTCCATCTTCCTAAATTACATTCTTTAGAAGTTCCTTTAACATGGTGTCAGTTGATGTAAACACGATAAGATTTCATTTTTCTCAAAAGTCTTTATTTCTCAGTTAAGCTCTAGAAGGAAGCCAGCACTGAGATGGGGTTAATTATGTGGGAACGTTAATCAGGATTACCATCCGAGGATGGGATGAGACATATATTTATACCCTCCCCTTGTTCAGACATTGGATGTGACCGTCTCAGGAAGTCCCTAACTTTGGGCAAATTAGCTCTCTGAAGCTGAGGAAATGCCTGAAAGGGTCAGTGGCTGAGGTTTAGCACCCGACTGTACTCTCAGCAGCCGGTGGAGCAAGTCTACATTTGAGTGTGGTTTGGGGAGGCCCATCTTCATGTGTAGCATAGCTTCACTATTAAATGATACCTTGGCTAGATATGCAACTCTAGGGTGACAGTTACTTTCTCTCAGCACTTGCTTTTGGCTTCAATTTATTAAGACAAAGAGGTCTGCAGTCACACTATTTGGTATTCCTTTTTTAGGCACTGCGTCTTTTTGTCTGCTATTTTGATCTCTAGGGTTACCTTGAAGGTTTACTATGATTTGTCAGGTCTGCTTCCTGCATGGAGGAACTTATGGCTTCCCCTAACTCTGGGAATTACCAGCCATTTTCCTTTG